>NC_136909.1:12265911-12862167 GCF_949606895.1 Notothenia rossii | reverse complement strand
TGTGAAATAGCAGTTTGTTTCTTACTTGCTTCCTGTAGCAATAAAGAGTTTCTTGTACTCCATCCTCAAGCCATCTTCAAAGATCACAGATCGTGTTTTCACGTCTATCGCCACAGCCTAAAGAAAACATGGCAGGGTAATGCAGGTTATTGTGTTGGATTTGTGCTAAAATTGCCAAAGATCGATTTAGATGTTACAAACTAATATATTGCTCATCATATCTCACCTCTTTCTCTGTGAGCAGTTCAATGTCATGATCTTGTAGGAATTCCACAGAACGCAATCTCAGCTGCTCTGCTGTGCTTTCTAAAGACTAAGGGTCAGCAAGTTAGTTAAACAATCAAATCATTAAATTAAATTAAACAAAATTCAAGAAGAAATCTTTCCATAAGAAATCTTTCCAAAAGGTTTAAATCGGTTATCCGCCAATCAACAAAATGTATCTTTAATCTCCTGCACGGCAATGAAACATTGAACTATTTGTTGTTCCCCAGAGAGCTCCTGTTTCCTCTAGCACCTCTGCAGTCTGTCACGCAACATTTTGGCTCCAATTATGTCACGTTTTATGTGTTCAAGGTCTGTGTACAAACCTTACTCAGTTTAGGCCTGTCATATGGAGGATGTCTGTCCATGGTGCACATGACGATGCGGTCGGTGAAGCCCTCTTGCCTTAGTGTCTCTGCACATACCAGAGCTGCTGGACCTGCGGATAAGGTAACCATAAAAGAGGAGGATAATATTCAAAAACAGACATTGAAGGACGATGCTGCTAATAACAGTCTAAAAGAGCTTGATTTGTTGTACGCGGGAGAAAAACACACTGACCTGAGCCAATGATGAGAACATGGCTGAAACCCGTGTTGGAGTTAATGACTGCTGAGCATCGGGCCATCGGCTTTGACCTTTTCTGTGACTGAAGAGCCTGAAAATGTATTTTAAAAGAACTCAGATCAGTCAGGTGACCAACGTCCAATTCTGCATAAATTATCTTCATCCTTTCTCTTGTTACCTGCTTGTTTGCACGAATGATCACCTTGTCCTTTTCAACTCTGACCTGAAGCAAACAAACATGAGTGATGTGTACACTTGTTTATGGTGCTCAGAGACATGATAAGGCAGAGAATGTGTAAAGAGACGGCACCGGCGGGGAAGGTCACCTGGAAGATCGGCAGGCTGTCCAGCCCGGGGAAGTCCTCGAGGTCTCCTGTTGCGATGTTGAAACATGCACCGTGCCACGGACAGCGCACATGCCCTTTTGACAACACACCTGCAAGGGAAGATCTTAATAAGTCAAGCTTATAACAAAGAAATTGTTGTTAAAATCACACCCGGAAAAAAAATATAAAACTCACCTTTGACCAGAGGTGCTCCGTAGTGTGGACACTTGTGGGCGATGGCAGAGAACTCCCCATGTTCTTTGATCAACAAAGCTCTGCCACTTCCCAAATCCACCTCTCGCATCCTGCCACACACACACACACACAAAAAGTTGCACCTTGTTATTTTAAGGAAATACATACCCCTTTTGAAAGTTGTAAAAAAGCGACACATAAAAAGATGCATCACTATTTAAACATAGCAAGGACACATCAGGAGCCAACTTTGTCCCCACCTCTTTGCATTAGGATAATTTCTTTTTCACTTTGATTAACATTTGTGTCTTTAACATCGTAGTACACAACAGCTTCTCTACCTCTGTGTTTTGGTTGTAAACAAAAAAGAGCTGTAGTATAATTTTCTTACTGTCCGTTTTCCAGATCTTTAACATGACAGACGGAGGCCTCCACATAGTCCCGTGGTTTGTGGTAGAGGGGGAGCGGGGTGGAGTCGTCATCAGAGCCGTGTCCCAGGGCCCCGTTGGGTCTGGAGTCGGCAAAGGGACTCGCTTTGCCGTTTGGTGACAGCCCGTCCACCTCTTTTTCTTTTTCCAGGAGAGAGAGTTCCACTTTGACTTCAACTGCACAACACACAAATCGACTATTTTAGAAAATGCATGATCAAACACATGTAGCACATTCACACTGATCACAGTAAATTAGACAAACACAGTACAACTCATCACCGAATTACCCTTTTGACGTACAACTGCTTGATATTCTAAGCACATCTTAATTTCCTTGAACATCAGAAACAAAACTTTGCAGTGTTGAATAGAGCAATGGAAAGATCTCTGAGTGCATGGCTCAATCTTTGCAGGTATTCCAGAGAGGTAAAGAGAGGAAGGATAATATCATTCTCTGTTGATCTGTTAACTCTTATTCGATTACCTGGAAAGACCCTATTTGTACTTCAGGATTCTCTTCCTCCACTTCAGTTCGTCCTTCAAACCCTTCATTGCCAACATGCTCGTGTCCAAATTCCAGCCTGGGCCTGAACACAGCTATTTGGTACTGAACTCTGGATTTTCTGTCTAAACTGTGCCCAGAGTGTCAGGTTAGGAAAGCATACATCCTCCAACCTCACCCAGAAATATGGTGTTCCGCAGGGCTGTGTGCTTAGCCCACTCCTGTTTGCCCTCTTCACCCTTGAACGTGAACCTATCCACGCAACAAATAACATTATAAAATGTGCAAACAACACGCCAGTCATGTATCTAATCTATAACAGTGATAAGTCAGAGATAACTCACCCTGCCCACCTTTCAAATCTAGTCACCTCGATACAGGACAATACACGTACACGACTGAAGAATGGCTTCCTCCCCAACCTAATGCCATCAACTGTTCAACATTAAATAGACATGTATCTAAGTAATATACTCATATTGGCATTACCAATTTTACCCGTGCATTGAAGTATTGTTCTAGTGTACCTGCCCTGTTATTCTAGTATTTCCATCCTTAACCTTTGCTTTGGAAGAGGTATTTGCGTTTCATCGAGGAGAGACGTCAACAACTTTGGGACAAATTGAGAGCGACATCTCCACAACTGAAACAAATGACTGCAGGAAGCATGCTGAAGGGAGATGTGAGTAAGGGAGAAACTTGCCTCCTTTATTTTATTTTCCCTTTTAACATCTAGTGAGTATAAGGCTATTTTTACAAAGCCGAAGATTATGATGCAGAAAAACCTTGAAAGGGAAGAGACAGGTAACACTGCCACTAATTTCGAAAACAAATCAGTCTATATCTAAACATAAATAAGTAAGTTGCAAAACATACTTTGACAGGATTACAATGCCTTAAATAATGATATTTCCATAATTAAAGTAAAATAAACAACCCAGCAGTTTGTTTTTGTCGTTCTTATTTAGTTCTGCCTGAAAACAGGCTATAACAGAGTACATTTGTTGGGAGATATTGTCCTTTGAAGACATATGATGCGCTGCTTGATTGAGCTTGATTTATGTTTCTTAACATTAAACAACGGTTGTGTAATTCCCTTTTCACTGCAGCAGGCTGTATCTGTTCGGCTGGAAAAATGTGCTGATCATCCGGTTCTTACACAGTAATCTGGCAGGAATTTTATCCTGCTGAGCAAGCCTTAATTAAAATCAATGGAAAATCGTAATAGTGGGTGCAATTGCAGAGAAAAGAAAGAGAAAGCTTTCCACAGCTGAAGAGAATCTCTGGATGCTGCTGGATCTGATGCTAAATTAAACATCGCCACACTGATGCTGCAGTTCCGCAGTTATAAAAAGTTCCCTGATGTGGAACATGTATCAAAATATGTTCTGTAAATTGTAATATTCATGTCTCTGAATGTTATCCTCCTGATCAAAGATGCCACAGAGAGCATTTAAATTCCTCCCACACAAAACACTTTGGTGCAAGCAGAGGAGGCAGGATGCATGTATAACAGGATTTGGAGGCGGGATGGCTCTGAAATTCAATATGAAAAAAAACCATCCCTAAATACATATTTATTTAAAACAAATAGCTGGTTCCTAGAGGAAAACAGTACGCTATTCATATACATATTTCAAAATGAACACTTTACAATATTACGCAATCCTGTAAAACAACAGCACAAAGTACTGCCATGGAGGGAATTTCAGCCCCTTAAGAGTCAATTTAAACAATAATTCATCATAACAACTTGCTGTGTTGCAGAACATCAGACTGTAAGATGCTGCTCTTATTTTGCCCCCCCCCCTGTAGGGGAGCGGACTGTTAGAAACAACTTTTTTCAGTCGTTTTTCAGCACCTGAACGAGCTATAATGGTGCTTGATTACTGAACGTTTTCTTTCAAACTACAGTAACCTGCCTCTGATTGAGATAGGGGAACATGTCCGTTACCTGGTTTGGGTTTGGAGAAGCATCCTCCCATGGTGGGCCCAGGAGTGAGGGACACCCAGGGGGAGGGAGGTGCGTCAGATCCTCGGGCTGGGCCGCTTGGTTGGGAAGTAACGATAACACGGAGCTGTGTGTAAGAGATCCTGCAGGTCCAGACTGGCCATCGCACACATCAGCTGCTCCTCATAATCTGCACGAACAGAGGGGAACACATGAAAAGACACTCAGACAAACGGATCAGATGTGATGCTTTGAAAATAAATAACAGGTCGTTTGGCTGAATTTACTTTTTGACTGCTTCAAGTTTCAAATTGTAGCTTTTAATTTACAATTTCGTCTTTGAAATTATCTAAACATTTGGCCCCATTTTCTCTCGTTTCATAGTGACTGATTGTGTTTGTGTAGTTTATTACAGAAAGTGATTGTAAAGTGTCAAGATTAGACCAGATTTGTTCATGCATATTGCATGGGTAACCGTTAAATATTAACAGCTCTCTAACACCTATTAACTTTCTTGTCACACTGCACTCTTAAAGGAAAGAAGGGGCCCCTTGAGTTTTAAAATCCCCCTTGTTGTGTTGCCATGTTGCCCTTACATTTCTGCTAGCTCTGGTATTTCCCCCACACATACAGTAGTTAGTCACAGAGTGCTGGCTGCTATGAATCTGAGTGGATGGCAGGTGAATCGCTCAACCCGGTGCAATCCATCACCAAATTATCCTTTTGAGGTACAACCAAAGGACTGCTTGATATTCTGAGCACATCTTAATGTCCTTGAACTTCAGGGAAAAAAAGTGTGCAGTGTTGAATAGAGCACTGGAAAGAAATGGAAAAGATCTCCGACTGCATGGCTCAAACTCTGCAGCTGAGAGTGAGTTATATTGTATTTGTTTGCAGGGTGAAAGTACTGTAGTAAAGTATAATACTAAGGTAATTGCAATATTTTCATTAAAAAAACCTATTACTGAACTCAATTTATTTGACGGCTATAGTTACAAGACACTTAAGATCTATTACTAAAAACAATGTGTAGTTTGGGCCCCTTATGGTATTCCAGAAATCTTCACCTCTAATTTATCATCACATGACCCCTCAGAGTGATTAACACTGGACCTACCTGACTCTATCTTATAACTAGCTCCACCTGCTACAACAGTACAACTGATGCATTAGGTATCATCCAAACAATAATCTTGAACAGGAATATATATAGTCAGAGGGCTATTTTTTATTTAGAACAAATGCTTTTGATTTTGATACTTTTAGTATGTGTGGCTGCTTAACACCATTGCACTTTGAATTAAGTAGAATTTTGATCCATTGTTGTGTTTGTACTTTTTACATTACATGTTACTTGTTAGACGCTTTTATCCAAAGCGACTTACATACTCAATACTGTGGACAATCCCCACAGGAGCAATTTGGGGTGAAGTGTCTTGCCCAGGGACACAACGACATGCTGACTGCAGTGGGGTTTGAACCTGTGCTCCCCTGATCCGAACACCAACATAATAGTTCACTGCGCACACACGCCGCCTCCTCCTACTTAAAGGTGGGGTATGTCATTTATTTCAGAAACACTTTTTGTTATATTCCATGGAATGCTCTTAACATCCAGATAGCAATGAATATATTAAATGCTTTGACAATAAATACATACAAAAATGTCATCTGTGGAAGCCGTGGTGCTGTAAAAAGCACGACCAATCATCTGAGCCGGCCCGGCTAAAATAACTGGATGGCCTACCTGCCTGTCAGCCTTCCATCTGTGCACAAACTTATCTCGTACCCTCATTGGTCGAGCTGGTTTCTCCAAAATTACCTACCCCACCTTTAAGTGAAGTATTTTACAACGTCTTCAATGTTTGTTTGAGACATATTTCCCTATACAAGTTGTTGTTGGAAGTAATGTTAAGTAAAAAAAAACTACAGCTGATGATGATTTTTGGCCCTAAAATCAAGTCAGATTTTCCAAATTGTGATTTGATGTCTTTTTAGTCTTAATTCAAGCGCTAAGCGTCCAAATATCTGGGTCAAGCCCTGACAATATCCTGCATTAAGTTGACAGCCGTGCCTAAACAGCAGAGCCTTTGATGTTGTGTGCTTCCCTGAACACACAGAGCAACATATTAAAACCCCACTCTCACATGTTGCCACTTTAATAATTTGTCACCACTTAAAATGTGATGAACAACTAATTGGATTGGAAAGAGCTGCCATCATGGAGCTCCAACAAGCAACCAAGATATTTTGTGTGAAACTAAAGTAGGTTAAGCAGATTTGGTCCCCACAACATATGACGCAGATCCCGCTCTCTCACTGCTGGGCCTGTCCCCATGCAGTGCTAATAATCTTGCCTGCAAACAAGCTGTCAGTTTCACTCACTTCCCTACAAATGTAATACCTGTTACTGGAATGCTAGAGGGGAGAATTAGCAAAAGGCGACTCCTGGTTGGTGGCGGGAGGTCGATTTATAAACTGGGGTTGAAAAAAAGCAGGAATGTTGAGCAGCAAAGCACCCACCATCATTCATAACTGGCCTAAACCTTCAACAAATGCATTCTGCAACAGCAAACTGTGATTTCATTGAGGAACGTGGTCAACAATGATTAATATATACAAACTGGACTTGCAGGATCACCTGAATTAAAGAAGAGCTGCTGGTTCAGTGGCTCATTCACCTCCAAACTGGTCTCAAACACTCGCTTGACAGGTATGTTGGCCAGCAGTTAACGATTAGGTGTCTCTGATCCTCAGCTGATAAAGGACAACAATCTACTTGCACTCTTAATATTTTACCACACCTCTTTACCCCCCTCATTAGCAGGGGGGGTTGTGTAAGACAAAGATAACCATTCCCTGATTGTGTAAAAGTCAACGGGTGAAAAAAAGTTATCTCTCACCTTAGTGGTTATCTATTTGTTTGACGTCAGCTTAAGGAACATGCAAGTGGTGAAGTGTTAGGTTCTTTGAAATATAATACAAATCATATTTCTGCATTTATTATTTTTGATTGTTCACAGTTGAAGTAGAAACTGAAGGGTTTACTTTTGAAGTAAATTGAGTCACCAGATTTTCTCCCCAAGTGCCAAGACGTTTTTGATTTATTTCTATTTACTCCATTGCCTACGTGTCCTAATTATAAAAGAATAGAGTGGATTACAGTTAATCAAAATCCACATTAAGAAGCTCTGGTCATTTTCGACCACGTTTCTCCAAATGCTTGTACTGTTTCTGTATTGTAAAATTGGTAGTTGTTATTGCCATTTCAGAGACAGGAGAGCTGACAGCAGATTAATAAAGTCCCAAACAGTATCTAAAGTGTGCTTTCTGTCTGCATAAACGAGGCTTTTGGTGTTTAGTATAATATAAATATGCCACGTGGATCTAGAAAACAAAGATTGGCCAGCATTCTTTCAGCATTGTTTACTGTCAAAGCGGTTCAATGAGGAGAATACGTTTGCATTACTCTCAATTTTTTCTTTCAAAATTGACCCCCACTTTACTGTGTATATTACATATTGTTGTGTAAAGCTAAAGCGTGTGAACAATGCATGGCACCGCAGTAGTCTATCAGGTCATTTTCTGCTGCTTTGAGCGATAACCTCTCCATGATGTCATGGAAAACTAGAATTGTGGTTTTCAGAGGGGTGTACACCCCCACAGAGGAGCTGTGTTTCCATAAAGCAATTCTGCTATTGACCGGTTTCTCAGCATGCACACAGAAACTAAAACATACACATAATCAATCAAATAATGTAAGTTTTGCAGTGTTATATTGGATTCTCATCCAGTTTTCTAAATAGTTATTGATGTACTAACTATTAAAACAGCCCTGATATACAGATCCAACAAAAAATAATATAGTTTGTGTTTCTGGTTTCAGTTTTAATACTGCACCACTCCATGGTTCTCCAGGTAAGATCTGACTCTACACAGAGCATCACACAAACATATAATGATGGGAACTAATACAACAGAGCTATATTTCCCTGACTCATAAGAAATGAAGCTTACCAGTGTGCATGGAGCAGGTGCAGTGATCCAGTCAAACTCCCCGGTGCTCAGCTTCCCTTGTGGAGCACGGTAGCATATTAGCACATGAGTCTCCTAACAATCCTGTCCACTGGAGTATTCCCAGTCTGTGCGTCCCTCTGTACCCTCCTCCGGCTCTCCTCTGCCTCTTGATGCAGCAGAGACTGAAGTGAGTGTGTGTGAGTGTATGAGTGTGTGTGTGCCCTGGCAGAGCCCCCCTCCAGAAGCAGACTGAGCAGACCGGTCGTGGGAGTTTCTCTCTTTCTCTGGCCGAGCCTGTAAATGCAGCACGGAGGACCTCTGCCAGTTTCTCAGCTGTATGCAGTATTGATGGAGTTGCTGAGGGGATGCTCACACAGCATGAATTCTCACCGTCCTCCTCACACTCTCTCACTCTCTCACACACACACACACACACACACACACACACACACACACAGACACACACACACACACACACACACACACACACACACACACACACACACACACACACACACACACACACACACACACACACACACACACACACACACACACACTTTTAACTGCACTGCCTAGTTGGACTGCCCACTTATCATACTGTCTATTCATGCATTGTGTGCTACTGTTAAAACTTACTAGAGTGATATTTACTCTATGCTGCCAGGGGACATACACAGTGCTGATTGCTGCAAACTATCAAACACTCTTATAGTACGTGTGCTACTTTTCTTTCAGTGTGCAACAATCTTAGAAATTGTTAAAGTGCAGTTGGTGCAGTAAGTCCCAGTTTCAGTAAGGGGAGGGGGCGGGGGGAGGAGGATTAAAAAGGTATACTGAGTATATTTCCACTCCTCATACTCTCACTTTGGGAGTTGATGTACCTCCCTTTCAAATAACTGCAGGTACAAGGTCATTCACCTGAAGGTATCAGATCCATGTCTGTGGAAATTACAGAAGCATTGACACAGGGACATGATTTGGATGCAGCATTAACAACCCTAATAGTTTTTAAATTGTCGTTCAAATATTTGTTTTAAACAATAGACATTTATCAGATGTATTCAAGCTACATAGAGTGGTTGTATTTCTACAGTGTGCTGACAGCTGACACGTGCACATGTGCTCCAGTGTCAGTGTGTTTGTGTTGCTCTCTGCATGTGTTCAAGCACATGTAAAAACAATGCAGTGGAAGCCGGGGCGGGCGGTGTGCACATGTTCAACAAGATGAGTGATCTGCGGCACACAGGGGGGCACTGATGTATCACTCTGTTTAATTGAATTACAAGGAGAGTCTCTTCTGCTGCGTCCGGAGAAAGCTGCAGTATCAACAAACTCAGAAGTGAAATGAATCATTAATATGCTGAAATGTAGAGATCATGGCCTGCCAAAACATTAATGTCAGGATTCTACCTGACCGTTAGTTTATCTTAACAGAGTGCGTCTCTTAGGCAAATCAGCATGTTAAAGCTTAGTATCTAAACATGCTTGGACATGTTAGTCGATTAAATAATAAGGTGGTTGCAAATATACATTTGTTTGGGAAGTAATGAACTGACAAGTTCTGTGAGAATTTGTAACAGATGTTTTGAAATGGTTGAATTGCTATCAAACACGGTCCCAGGTTTACTTGAAGTCATCAAGATTTTTATTTTTTCCCCCAACATTTCAAGGTCAAGTTATTAATGTTCAAAATGATCATTTGAGGGTGTGGTATTCCATTACAGTCTAGACCACATGTGTCAAACTCAAGGCCCGGTGTCCAAATAAGGCCCTTGGTGGATTGAATTTCGGCCCGCAGGATAATGTTTCATTACTATTAGATCTGGCCCGCCGGTATATTGCACGCACACCTTCACTCCATCCTGAGGATTTCCTCAGCTCAGAGCCTGAGCCCAAACATTGATGACCTTGCACCCGAGATGAGATGCCAAGTATCTGCTTGAACTAGCATCACAGAGCAGCACACAGAGTTTAATGGATGTTTCCTTCTGCACTTTTTTTCTTGCGACAACAGGGCATGTTTGTTTTGTTCTTTGAGGGAAAGAGTTTTTTTGAAGCTGTTGTTGGCCTGTGGAAAAATGTAATCATAAGAAATGACTCTGCAGATAGAGCCTTAAGAAATGAATGCAACTGATTTTTTAATGTTTAATGTTGTTTTTATAGGCAATAATTTAAGCTTTGTTAGTTCCAGGTTTCATTTCAATAAGTTCTGCAATAAACATTGAACCAGTCCGGCCGTCGACTAGTACCGATTTTTTTATTTTGGCCCACTGTGTATTTGAGTTTGACACCCCTGGTCTAGACACTCTTCATAGAAACTGCTCTCTCTCTCTAGAATCATATATATTAAACTACTGGATTATAATTGTTATGCAATAATGTGTTCATCACATCTGGTAAATGTGGAGCTATACTTAATTAATTACTTATACCACTGCTGGAGATTTTAACATATAATTATACATCTTAGTTTGTTTTTTTGTTTATTTATATTTTGTATAAGCTAATGATCTGAATTGTAAATAAAACATTTTAAGCAAGGTACAAGTAGCCAAAAATCATAATTAAGACTTAAGACAGAGCCTTTGCTGTTGCAGCTCCAAAGTTATGGTACGAATTGCCCCTCCAGGTTAGACTTGCTCCAACTCTGCCCGTTTTGAAATCTTGTTTAAAAACCCACTTCTTTTCCCTGGCATTTACAGACCAGGTGACACTTATGCTTTTAAATTTGGGTTTTTATCTTACTAGTGTTTTGTATTGTTTGTACGTCATGTAGGAGAGTTTTTCAGTCTGTGCTTTCTGATCTGGTTTCATTGTTTCGTGTTTTACATTTGTTTCATGTCCTGTCGGTTTTTTATGTATTTATGCTATGTTTTTATACAGTTGTTGATGTACAGCACTTTGTTTAACTCTGTCGTTTTTAAATGTGCTATAGAAATAAAATGGATTGGATTAAGTATAATATTACATCACTACATTACACCACTGATAACTATTCTCAAAACATTTAAAACACATGTCAAGATCAGTTTCTAATCATCACTATGTATGCAGAGCAGTAATCCAACACCAAGTAATGTATTAAGGACTAAGAGAAGCTGCTGGGGCCAAGCCTCCCCTCCCCGAAACGAAATGTAACACAGAGGAGCTCCAGCCCTGGAATGCAACCCCGGCTATATTCACTTCTCCCGGCAGCGACTCGGAGACACTGTGCACCACCATGTTGGACATTCATGTATTTTAATTATATGATCAGAGTTCCTTGAAGTAATACACTGGCTCGTTGGGCTGGAAAGAAGCCAGTTTGCTTAGTTACTGCTGTCTTTATATACTTTCCAAAGGACTTTAGATCGAGGCAACAGTGCCACTTATGACGTAACTACCATTGGGTAGTGGTGGTTTAATGGATAGTGAAGTGGGCTGAAGATCGGAAGGTTGTGAGTTCAAATCCCACCAGGAACACCACCACTAGTGTGCCCTTGAGTTAAGCACTTAGCCCTTAGTTACTCCAGGGAGAATGTCCCTGTAAATCCCTTTGGATAAAAAGCGTCAGCTAAATGAAATGTAATGTAAACGTATTGTTTATTCATTTATAATCTGGAAGGATGAAAGATTTATCCAACAGATAAATAGATACTGTACGGAAATTAAAAGTTATGTGAAAACCTGTATTTTCTGTGTTTCTCATGTAAAGCCTGTTTTTCAAATATAAACGCAGTACCAAAACATTTTCATGTGATCAGAAAACAATAGTAGCATTGATTGGGTCAATTTAAAGAACTGCTGTGATTAAATAAATTGTCAATCAATCTGGGAATTCAATTCTTATATAACAAAAAGTTTTATGTGCATCAGGAAATATTGCCATCCTGTCTTATTTTTGCCGTGTCAGTGGACTTTAAAGAAATACTACAGTTGCTTATTATGAGACATTTAATAGTAGTAAAACTTGATGAGGTCATCTCATAATAACCCAGAAACAGAGATTACATTAATGTGTTACAATTTGATTCAGAAATGATCAATTAAACACATGCAGCTTTTAGGTCACTTAGGTCAGAAATGTTTTCTTAACAAAAATTCACAATTAATGTCATTATGCTATCACTCTGCAAGCTGACGGGCCTATGGAGTATATTGTGGGAATGGCAATAAGAATCTATAACACCTCTGTCTTCTGGTAGTGCCTTGTCCTGTGCTTTGCCTGCGGGCTGCGTGGCTCACTTGGTGGCATCTGCTCGTAGTCCCCCATGCACACAGCCACAAAGAACAGAGTCCCTCCGATGATCAGAGCAAGACCTCCAAACCATCCCGAGAACATCGCCTCGCCGTACTCCCAGCGTGGCATCACATCAGGAAAACCCTTGTCCCAGAACTCCACCACAGTTGTGTAGGCCACGAGAGAGACGGGAGCCAAAGTGGTGAGCCCGGACACCCAGGAGAGCACCCCGCTGAAGACGAGGAGCAGCCTCTTCACGCTGGGCTGCCCAACACACATGTCCACCCCCTCCAGCCCTGGGAAGGCAGCCAGGACAGATAAACCTCCAGTGACTATGGACACCGACATGAGCACCCTGGAGACCTGCAGGTCCATCGGCAGCCCCATGATGGAGTCGTAGGCCTTACACTGAATTCCCACCTCCTCGGTGTAAAGACAGGTGTGCCACAGTCCAGAAAACCAGTTCTCCACTTCGTTCAGGTCGGAGTTCATCGTCTTCCAAAATGGCAGGAAGGTGGTGATCAGAGATGTGACCAAACCCCCAAACGTCACAAAGAGTGCAGTCCTTTGCATCACTTTGGTTGTTAGAAAAACCATCTTCTGCCCTTCTGAATCCTGCTCAGGTGTATGCAACAACAGGCTGGGAGATCCAGAGTGGCTGTTTGGCCCGTCCCACTTGCTGAGGTTCAGGACCAACCGGGCCAGCCCACTTATTCAGCCTCCTCAGTAAATGGGAGATAATCCGGGGCTGTGGCATGACAACAGACATACTGTTATTTTGTCAGTGTTCAATATCATCACAGGGAACAATGAACTCTGTTGATAAAACTAAATATGTCCAGCGGGGATCTGGACTGTGTGCGCGCGCACAAGCGGACTTAAATGAATGAAACATGAGCAAGCTGGGCATGGGAGGTGCACAGGAAACAAGAAGACCTATAAGCTACTCCAGAAAGAGCTACAATGTCCTGTTTCTGTGAAATTCAGTCCATCTTAACAACATGTAATTATTTCAGATGAGTTGTTCCACTGATGTCACAGATGAGACTAGGGAATTAATTTGTTTAAGACATTAATGCTCTTTCAAGCTTTTGATTTGCCAAGTGTATCAAGTATCTGGACTATGAATAGCACTTTGTACTCACTGCAACGCTGCTTACAACCGAGTCCAAAAGAGTCCAACACTTTGTGAATTCCTCTGAGGGTCTTTACAGATCCTGCAGTACAACTGGCAGCTGAGAGAAAATTCAATCTACTGCCTCAGCAATTAGGTCAACCTTTATTCTCAATCCCAAGAGTAGAATCTATTACATAACATATACAAAATAAATGGTAAAACAGTATTCTTTCGTGCAATCATTCAATTTTATTTAAATCACACTTAACTCTATAGTTTAGGGTTGGCCTGATTGTCTTGACTATTGTGAAAAGACAAGCATTTCAAATACATTTGAAAGGGAGGTAAAGTTTGCATTCATTAAATAGAATTAGTCTAATTTACTTTAAATTAGCTCTTGAGAAACTCAAAGTCTTTGTAAGTGCAAAAAATTGCTGGAGCCAAATGAGTTCCCCCTCTCAAAACAAGGAGCATTGTCTGACCTTATCATCCATAGATCTGTGGAAACTGAAACCGCTGAAGGACGTGGCTAATTTGATGAAGGATTAACCTTCAGTTTTCTTCACATATTGAACAGGTTACAATGGCTTTAGTTTATGGCGAAGGTCTGTGAAAGAACTTCCGATTTGTTCAATAGAAGTATAACTATTGTTATAAAATGCATTTGTATATAGGCCAGACCACAGTGAGTCTTTGAGAAGAAACTGTATCATTTTGTGATTTGAGTTGTTGATTTAGAGCCTGGTTTTAATCTAAGCTATCATAAATTAAACAAATCACTGAGCAAGTCTAGTTTGACTGCATATCAAGAACGAGAGGCCATCCCCAGTTCTCATTCATAACACTCCGTTCGATGTCTCAATGGGATGCGCCTCAACGCGTATGCAAACAGAAGCATCAATCTCATTACGCCAATCCTGATTGGCTGGTGATCTTGACGTCTACGTCAGGGAATCCACCCACAATTTAAGTAGCTTGTGCTACGATGCAGCGTCATTCAAGCACCTCTTCTCGCTTCAGAGCACATCTCGAATATCAGTAGCCGGGCTAGCTTAACGGTCCACAGACTGAACCCAAGCTAACATTCGGTCGACGGGCGCTTGCCGGTTACTTTTTTGCTTTGCAGAAGAATTGAACAAATATTAACACAGTTAATATTGTAATCTGCCCCGCCGTTTTTTCTTTCGAAATAACGGTAAGGTTTGATTTTTTTCTTCAAACAGTAACATACCTGTTGCTAGTTTATCCCTCCGCGCCGAGACCACGGCGAGCGAGGACGGACTCTTCTCTCCCTCACACCAGAAGAGACGGAGATAAGAAAGATATTAACACACCAGTTAATATTTTTTAAAGAAAAATCTACCCCGTCGCTTTTTCCTTTCGGAATAACGATAAGGTTGGATTTTTTTTTCGGTAACATACCTGTTACTAGCTTGTCCCTCCGCGTCGACACCCCGGCAAACGAGGATGGACCCTTCTCTCCCTCACACCAGAGGAGTCGGAGGCTCGGAGGCTCGGCTCGGAGGCTCGGCCCTGCGGCTGCGGGTTTAAGATCTCGGGCACGGACTCACACCAGGTCTGCTCGTCCTGCCTTGGGCTGGAACACGCCCAGGAAGCTATCGATACCCCCGGTTCGTGCGGGCATTGTGCCCGCTTCACCACCAAGAGCCTCCGCCAACGGTTAGCGCGCCAAGCTAGCCTGTCGGGACAGGACCCCCTCATGTCCGTTGATTCGCCGGCCGGCAATCGGGACATGGTGGCGACCGCCGCGGAGATTGAGCCCCGCGCTGTGTCAGGCTGGGGCTCAACAACGGCGGTAGCCGCGGAATCGGAGCCCCGCGCCGTGTCAGGCTGGTTCCCGGTGGCGGTAAGAGCCGCGAGAGCGGAGCCCCGCGCTGTGTCAAGCTGGGGGCTCCCAACTGGACCTCACAGTGGTTCCACCCGCGGAGGATGTCCTAGAGCTGGATTATATGGAGAAGGATGAAGAGGATGCCTCTGAGTTCCTTTTATCCGACTCGGATGAGCACGAAGATGACATCTTCGTTTTATCTGCCCAGGCTGCCAAGCCGGAGGCGATGTCCGCTCCCCCGGGCGAAAGCACACCAGCTTCGCCCTGCCTCAGTATGGACTTGCAGGCCGTGTGCCAACGCGCTGCGTCCAGGCTGGACATCCCCTGGCCTGAAGTGGCCAAGGAGACCTCCAGATCTCGCTATGAGTGGAAGAACTTGCCCCAAGCAGCGAGGACGAAGAGGCAGCTTCTCCCAGTCTTTCCAGAGATGCTGGACGAGGTGTCGGTCTCGTGGAGAGACCGCCCTTTCAGCAACAAGGCCCCAATCCAGGGTGCCTCCTCTTTGGACTGTGGCGGCATGGAGAAGCTCGGCCTGCTCCGCCGCCTCAAGTGATGTCAGAACGTCATCCTCAAGTTCGCGCCATGAGGGAAATGGACTTAACATCAAAGACAGCAAGCTCCGCTGCTCGTTTAAGTCACACAAACACATGTCAATAAACAGTCTGACGTCTACCCCCCTTGGCACTTGGGGCGCAGTGTCAACCGGGGTTGTCAACCTGGGGTACCACCGTGTTCAGACACTAGAGGGCCCCATAACACAACAAATAAAGACACAGAGGGCAGACGACAGGGATGTGACATCTCCACTCGCTTTGAGAAGCGAAAAGTGGGGGATGCTCACAGATTCTGCTTGGGTTTTCAAGACAATAGCAAGGGGTCACAGACTCCAATTCGCTGTCACCCCCCCTCACTTTTCGGGCATTCTGCATTCGCAAGCCCGGGGAGAGTCGCCCCATATTCTGGAGCAAGAGATTCTCTCGCTACTCTAAAAGAAGGCTATATCTATAATACCCTCGGAACAGAGTCAGAGCGGCTTTTATTCCAAGTATTTCCTCGTTCCCAAACGGGGAGGGAACGAAATTCGGCCTATACTAGTACATACACGTTTGGCCTCCGGTCCTTCTGTACGCGTTCCCACCCCTGGCTCTGATACCCCCAACTCTGGCCAGAGTGAGAGAACAACGCCACACACTGATCCTAATAGCTCCACACTGGCCTGCAATGTACTGGCTGGCGGAGATATATCAGCTGCTGTGCGGGCAGCCGTGGCAGCTCCCGCCGTGTCCTGTCGGGGTTATTCTATCATTTCTACAGGACCTGATTGATAAACACAGAGCTTTCTCTATGATCAAAGTGTACCTGGCTGCTATTGCTGCATGCCATGTGGGCTTTGAGGGAAAGACGGCTAGCCACCATCCCTTGGTCTGCCGTTTTATGAAAGGGGCTCGCAGGCTCCTCCCTGTTTCCAGGTCACTGGTGCCCTTATAAGACTTGGCAGTGGTTTTAGATGGGCTCACTCGACCTCCATTTGAACCCCTGGAAGAAGCTGACATGAAACACCTGTCACTGAAGACAGTGCTGTTACTGGCTCTGGCATCTGCCAAGCGAGTCAGTGACATTCATGCGCTCTCTGTACATCCTTCATGCACTCAGTTTGCCCCGGGGCAAACGAGAGTGTTGCTGAAGCCCAACCCTGCCTTTATACCTAAGGTAGTTGGCTCATGTACCCCCATTGACATTGAGGCATTTCCTCCGCCACTGTGTTCCTCTGAGGAACAGCGGCCGAATTTGCTGTGCCCAGTCCGTGCTTTACGCACCTATATGGACAGGTCAAAAGAGTTTCAATGCAATGACCAACTCTTTGTATCCTGGGCTAACCCTCATAAGGGCAAGCCCGTTACCAGGCAACGGCTCTCCCACTGGATTGTGGAAGCGATTGCTCTGGCTTATACGAGTCAGGGTTTGCAGGCACCAACGGGCCTGCGTGCTCATTCTACTCGTGGACTGGCTACATCCTGGGCTTTGTTCAAGGGTGTTTCCATCCAAGACATTTGTGAAGCAGCGAGCTGGTCCTCACCGCTCACTTTTGTCCGCTTTTACAGGCTAGATGTCTCTGCTCCAAGTGTGGCCCGCGCAGTGCTGGGCCCCGTGTTGAGGCAGGGTTCTACCTGTAAAGTTCTGGTTGTTTTGGTGATTTTCGAGATAAGCATGTCTTGCAGCGATGTGCGGTCAGGGGAGGCAGGGGAGGCAGAGCCTCACCTGTCATACTCCAATGTAACGGAAAAACAACTAAAGAAAAACTAAATAGTAATAATAATAAAATGTCTCCACTGATCTGTGTTGTAAGTGTGATTTATGTATGATTCCAATCGCTATTTAAATTCAAAATCAGCAAATGTGCCGAGCTCCGCTACAACTACGGGTAGCGATGAGAAGTGAGGCAGGGACGAGCTCTGCCTCTCGTAAGCCCACAGTAACTTGCTGGAGCGCGGGCACTAACTTAGCGCGGGCACTTATTTTGTGAGCGCGCTCAAGCCAGTTACTGTCGGGTGAGGTGAGGCACAGATGAGCTCTGCCTCACCTCAGAATGCATCACCCCACAGAAACTGGCTGGAAAGCGGGCACTAAGCGCATGCCTGTTACCATCCCACTGTAGGTCACCAATGTAATGTTTGTAGATCCCTTTATTACATTTATTCTCGTCATCCATAGTCTCTAAATAACTTATTTAACGTATATATGATATTTAGGCTCGCTGGTCTCATCATATAACGGAAATGAAAAAAGCAGCAGGAGAGGCAGCCATAACCTCTGCCGCACCTAAGGGGGCGCACGTGAGCCCACAGGTTCTTGTTGCTACTGTTATTCTACACAGAGACGGTAGACACAAACAACAAACTAGACTTTTGAAATTACAGGAAGATAAGGAGGACTTTTACAAAAAACTAATAGAGATTGTTGTCCAGAAGGAGAGCATGGACTTCATCTTCAAGTCAAGGTAAGACCACAATTGTAATGAAAATGGGATCTTACTAAGAAAGAACAATCCAATATTTAGATGTTGGGTATCTTTTTGTTGAACGGTCTGTTTAAAATGAATTGAAGCATCAGACTAAAAAAGCTTTTGAAAATAGCCGAATATTTCGATTAAGGTCAAAATATAATATTTGTAAATCTGACTCTGAAAGAGTCAGTGCCTCACCAGCCATGAACCTCACCAGCCATGAACCTCACCGCGCGTCACTGATGTCTAGCAATACGGGAGTTTCAATATCCCATAGTGAGACATCGAACGGAGTGTTATGAATGAGAACTATAGGTTACTTACGTAACCCCAGTTCTCAGAGTAACATGAAGTGAGATGTCTCACCAGACGGCCCTTCTTGCTAAGGCGAAGCGAGAAGAGGTGCTTATTTTGAATGACGCTGCGACGTAGCGCAAGCTACTTAAAGGGTGGGTGGATTCCCTGACGTAGACGTCAAGATCACCAGCCAATCAGGATTGGCGTAATGAGATTGATGCTTCTGTTTGCATACGCGTTGAGGCGCATCCCATAGTGAGAAATCTCACTTCATGTTACTCTGAAAACTGGGGTTACGTAGGTAACCTATAGTTCTGCAGCTTAGCCTGAGCAGAAACAGCGTAGTTTCAAGAGAAGCTCTTTGTTTGGGAGAGGCAGTATTGAAATGCATTTTACAAAGGATTTCAGTCAGTGTCCATTATATTTATGATGAAACAGTCTAACTTATACCAATTGCAGGGCACAATGACACGTCAAACCCTTATTTAATACACAGGATCACTTAAAGGTGGGGTAGGTAATTCACTTCAGAAACACTTTTTGTTATATTCCATGGAATGCTCTTAACATCCCGATAGCAATAAGCTCCTAGACAAGGGGTCTGCAACCTTTTTGACCAAAAGAGCCATTTTGCTGCTTTTTCCAAAATATTTTTTTTGTCTGGAGCCGCAAAACATATTTCATAGCTTGATAGCTAATAAAGTTGTATTTATTGTTATATCAGAAACAAACTACATTTTTTTTTCATTTATTAGGCTATTTATTACATTATATAAAACTGTTAACCTCTACTAAGAAACAAAGAACTCCTATAAGGAGAATTAAAAATAATACACAGGCCTACTTTAAAATAAATTAAACACAGCACTTGGGGAGTCCTCTGCACATTCGAAGGAAAAATAAATATTATTAAAATGGGCCCACTTTGAAATAAATAAAACATATAGCTGCACCCTAAAAATAGTTAAAGGTAGGGTAGGTAAGAATTGAGAAACCAGCTCGAGTGCACTAGAATTTGAAAAGAACACAACCGGAAAAAATATGCCTCTTCCTTCAGACTTCCTCATAGAGCCCCTCCTCCAACACACACGAACGCGCACATGACCAATGAGGGCACGAGATAAATTTGTGCACAGATGACAGGCTGACAGGCTGACAGGCAGGTAGGCCATCCAGTTACTTTAGCCGGGCCGGCTCAGATGATTGGTCGTGTTTTTTACAGCGCTACGGCTTCCAGAGATTAATTTTTGTATGTATTTATTGTCAAAGCATTTAATATATTCATTGCTATCGGGATGTTAAGAGCATTCCATGGAATATAACAAAAAGTGTTTTCTGAAATAAATTACATACCCCATTGAATTATGACTGAAGATCGTCAGCTGTCTTCCTCTCCGTGTTGTTCCTCAATACGTAAAGGCTGCAGTGCAGCACCTCTACATATCAAACATACCGGTAAACCAGCATCGTTTGCTGTGAAAGCATATAACTCTTCCCACACAGAATTAAATCCTGTGTTCCTCCGGTACTGTTCTTTGATTTATCCATACTTCGCTCATCGAGCCGGGGGTCAGGTTATTCACCCGCAGGAAAAGGCGCTCGCGCGGGACCGTAGCAGGATTTGACGCATATTTTAGTTGACCTAATTAAAACCGTTTTGTCTTTTATTTATGTGTCACAGTATCACCTCAAAATACAAGATACGAAATATTGTCAACCATGCAACAAAATATAAATAGTCCTACAAATACTTTTATTTTATTTCCTTCTTATTTTTGTCTAAGCTCAAGGGAGCCAGAGCAGAGGGCTTAAAGGGCCGCATGCGGCCCGTGGGCCGCGGGTTGCCAACCCCTGTCCTAGACCAATTATTTTCACCAGCCCGGCTAAAATAAGTGGATGGCCTACCTGCCTGTCAGCCTTTCATCTGGGCACAAACTTATCTCGTGCCATCATTGGACATGTGCACGTTCGTGTGTGTTGGAGGAGGGGCTCTGTAAGGAAGTCTGAAAGAAGGGGCAGATTTTTTTCGCCTGCGTACTTTCAAATTCTTGCGCACTCGAGCTGGTTTCTCCATTCTTACCTACCCTACCTTTAAATGTTCAAATTCATGCCATTCTAAAGCATTTGGAGTTTTTCCAGCTCATTACAAGTATGGTTAATTACACACATGTGTATACACAGTAACTTATACACTTAATTATTTTACTTCATCCTATTATGTCAGATGATACTCTGTTATAATCAGCTAAAGTTATCAATGAATAAAGTGTCAAATTGTGTCACTTGTTCATAACAAATTTGAGTTGACGCAGTTAAGAGTAGTAAGTAACAAATGAAATACTGGGCTTCATACGGGAAAAATCATCTATCTTTTACCATTGTACATTTTATTATTTATTCATAATAACGAAGGATGTTTGTGCCATAACTTGAGTACCATAAGATTGTTCACTAAAAACTGACAGATAGTGATATTGTGGCCTAATCATTAATGGATGGATATCAAGTCAGTTCCACAGAGACTCAGATCAACATGACTTTTTCTGTATAAGATTTATTAAGGCTTTAAATACATGAAACCCATGTCGGTAAATATTGAATAACAGCATACTGATGTCACTAGATACACATTGCTCTATTGAGACAGTTCGTCTGTTAGTAAATGTAGGAGATGATTAGTATTACAAAGATGTGTGCCGAGGACAACAAACTAAACAAATAGCTTTATGACAAAGGTACGTTCTAATTATTTTCCAGATCATGATTTCGATTCCTTACAACATGAAGTCCAGGCTTGTCAACAGAGTCAGAGTTGAGAATAATACAAGTGATGAATACAGATTTATAGATAAATAATCCATCTATATATACTCTGATCAAGTTGCATTAGGATGACGAGAAAACTAGCAGATAACAGCGAGAGCAATACTTGAACCTGTCCAGTGTCACAAGTAAGATTCATTTCAGTCCACTGCATATCTATAAAAAACTGCAGCAGCAATACTGAGCAGTATAAACCCCTGCAAACATTTTCTTCTGTAATACAAAATAAATAAATTACAAACGAAACATAAAAAAGGGAATTTATAGACAATTTAACAAAATAGAACCGAATGTGGTGTCTCTCCTCTTTAAGAGTAAAAACTATTTGATACAGCATGGATAATTGCCATCTACTGTATGTGGTTAAGTCATACAAGGGTCAACATAAAGAAAAGTACTGCGGACGGGAAGAGGGAATGGCTAGAAGTAGGTGGAGCGGTGACGTATGGCTTCTGCGAGAGGAGAAAAGAGCCCGGCTCTCGGCGTCATCCTAAATGTCGGAGCCCATCTCGGCACACTGTTTGTCTGATATGTGTGTAGCTAGAGACTCAATGATGTCCAACAGCAGCAGCTGGCTGAGAGACCGCAGGTTGGGGAGCTTGGATACCTTTGGGGAGGGGAGGAGAGCAAAGAAATGAAAAAAATGAGCCATAAATTAAGACCAGACAATGAGCCAAACAGTCAAATCAGGAAAAAGCAGCAATTGGTTGATTGCTCGTGCAGGGGGAAAAATGAAGGTAAACAGAAAGAAGCAGAAACATTAACAATAGAGCTAACACTGCAGTGAAGCAGGGTGAGAATTAGCTGCTTCGCTGTTTCTTTGAATAACAAACAATAATCAGAGTCGCACTATGACCCTCGTCGCTATGTGAGGGGGTGCTTGTACAGCCGGCCAAACTGTAAACAGTCTCCTCTCGACGCAGAAGGTGGAGGGTGATCCACCAGGAGGTCAGAGGTGTCGTCTCCCGCTGAGAAGCAGAGCCTACAGGGTTAGCTCAGCTGCAGAGAGTGGGCAGCAAACCCCTAGGGCCCCAGATACAAGCCCACCCACCTTAATGAACTGGTGGACAATAATGTGCAGGCAGTGCTTCTTCATGTCCAGAGCCTGGGTCTTATCAGCTGCCTCCAGGATCTGAAGGTTTGAGAGAGAAGGGAGAGAGTAAATGATTGGCTGTGCAGAAGGACATTGCTTTAAAAACAACATTTTCAAGTAGGTCACTCCTCCTTCCCGGGGGGAAACAAATACCTGCAAGACGTTCTCCACCGTGACGTTCATCTCCAGGTTCTGCTTGCAGTAAGCCTGCAGCCTGTTGTTGGAAAACCCGTAGTAATATGGTGCAGCAAACAGATAGCTGTTTATCACAGGTTAAGGAAGAATACAATGTTCATCTGTGTGTTACATTTAAATGAAACTGTTTCTGATTTTAACTTTGCACCGAAAACCTTCATTTGAATTCGACTGGAGAGTTTTTGCAGCCTTAAAACAAGCTTTACCACCGGACATTAACGCAGCAAAAGACATATATCTTGGTTTACATTTGTGAAAACACATTACATGTTACTTGTTAGACGCTTTTATCCAAAGTGACTTACATACTCAATACTGTGGACAATCCCCACAGGAGCAATTTGGGGAGAAGTGTCTTGCCCAGGGACACAACGACATGCTGACTGCAGTGGGGTTTGAACCTGTCCCCCTCTGATCCCCTGATCCGAACACATACACTTTTAAAAGCTTTTTATATTCTTTCATTACCATCATAGTCAAAAAGATGGTAATGAAAGAATATAGAAAGCTATTAAAAGTGTATTCACAAATGTAAACCAAGATATATTCCTCTCATGGGATATACCTCAAATGAACCAGTGTGTTAGTCTTACACCCATAATCCTGAAGAAGTGTGCTTTGAGAGAGTTTCCTGATTGACAGGTCTCTCAGCTTATCACATGACCTTCCCTGCCTACCTTTGCTCCACCTCTTCTAATCATTTCTTCTCATTAAACTTGATGAAGATGTTTACATTGTTGTCACTATGCTGGGCTCTGCCTGGAAAACATCTTAATCCTGTAAAAGGAAAATATAGCAGTCTGAGTTTGAGAAGGATACAGGGAGTCCTCTGGAGGCATGTTGACGTCTCCGTAGTAGATATAACGCAGCATGGACTCAAAGGCCTGCTTACTCGGCACCATCTCACCGATGGAGATGTTCACCTGACCGTCGACGGGCATGAAGGAGCGGAACATCGCCTCGAAGTAACTGAGAAGAGAACACATTAAAAGAGTCAGACAAGACTCCAGATGAAATGAAACAAGATGTCTCCAAAGGCAATGATAAGAACATATTATCACCTCTGTAAAAGGTTTTTTGCAGGGGATGCAATATGCAGTTCTTGTTGGTCCCTGGTTTACTTTCTAATCTACTTCTTATTTTGTACAAAGCAGAAAAGATGTATACTGAAGCATACAATCAAAGCATAATATATAAAAAAGTAATACATGTTTTATAATAGAAATCTTTTGCGATATGAAATTCCTATTTGAACTTTGGACCACAGCACAAACCCTGTGCTGTCTCTACCTGGATCGGGCTGCCAGTATGGCTTTATGAGCAGGTCGTGGGTGTCCGTCTAACAGCAGCACGATGTCGCAGAACTCCAGGCCGCCTCCCTCCAGGTACGCCTTCATGTCCTGCACCAGGGACGTCCCGATGTCCACAGGCTGGTCTGAGTACAGCCTGAGAGGAGACTGCTGCTTCCGTCGCACAATCTCCACAATCAGGGGGGTGGACAGACGCTCAAACTCCTTCGTCATGATCACCTGGTTGAAGTGGGACTCCTTCACCACAAAATTCAGGCAATGTTCCTTGAGGAAGAATAAAACATGTCAGGATGAGTCATTAGAGCGAGAGTAGATATATATAGAGCAATTATTCTACTGAAGGCAGTCTGAACTTCTACCACTGGAGGGCAGTAGAAAGCACATGTTCAGCTGTGTTTCATAGTTATCCAGATGTACCTTGAGTTGGTCCAGTTGTAGCTTGTTTGCGTTTTCACAAACACTGAGAACGTTCTGCAGGTCGACAGATGCCTCGATGTACTGCACACACAGCTGCTCCAGGCGGGAGAGCTGGAAACTAAGAGCCAGTTTGTACACATCCATTATTAGGAGAACATCCTGGACATGACCTATTGGAGAGAAACAAGGAAAGGACAAATCATCCGTGTGTTCTTGTCAGACTACAATCTAAAGGCTGATAGACAGGCGGATCAGAAAGACACGGTACCTCTGCGTGGGTACTGGATCTTGTCCGTGTAGAGGAACTGCATTAAGACTTCAAAGGGCTGGGCCTCTGCTTCCCTGATGCATACCTCTAGCATCGGCCTGTTGCCAGCTGGGAAATCCCTCGGGGCTCCTGTTGCCCCATCGTCACTTTCTTCGCCGTTGTCCTGTTTAGTTTTCTGCAGATGATGTAACACTTGGTTTAACATTCAGGCAGAGGTTCCTCTATAGCAGTGACCTCCTGCTGCTGCTGCAACTTGATATTATACAGACAGCTAATGTTTAATAAAAGACACATTTTTCTTTCTGGACATAAAACATAAATGCATTTTGATGGTAACGGATGGTAAAGGTAGGTTTGGTTAAAATATTTGTTTATATTTAATTGCAAATTCTTTAGCTTATAGTGATTGGTTTTTTATTGTTACGCCCCATTTTTTATGTACTTTATGTGCTCATACTCGGGAAATCCTGAATGTTAGAAATTATCTCAAGTGGCAGTTATTATATTTGCGGGACAAACAATCAAAGTGGCATTTATATTGTTCTGCTTCTCTTTGCTGTTTGACACCAGCATGACGAGCTGGGAGTTTTGTCAATATGATATCTTTACCGTAATATCAGAGGAAAGATATGATTTGTGTTTTCCTTATCTTCCTGTCAGTGTGATTAAAATGAGCTACAAATGCCTCTGGCTGATTTCTTTTTAAATGTTTCCCTTCGTCTCAAGAGGAAATGATACTTGCTCTGACCTGTCGCTGCCTATCCCAAGCCTGCAGGATTTTCTTCCGCAGCCACTGACATCTTGCCGTCACTATGGCAATATGCCCCAAGACTTTCTCCGCCCTCTGTTAAAACACAACAAGGAGTCAAGCAGACGGAAAAATCATTATAGTTGGATGATGATAATGTCACCATGTCGTGTTAATAAGCCGTTTAAAAGCTTACAAACCCACCTCGCCCAGAATAAACTCCACATCACAGAACTGACGATTCTCAAACAGTTTGCCATAGTCTTCATGGAGAGTACACTGGGGGTAGCAGGAGAACTGCGAGAAGAAAAAATAAAAGTCAAGACATAGAGCACTTTTAAAGCTAGCCTCCAAAAAAGCTTGACAGTTGAATTATCCAAAGGTCTTCAGGCATTAAAGGTCCCATGTCATGGCCATTTCTACTGATCATAATTCCATTGTTGAGGTATACTAGAGTAGATTTATATTGGGCAATTTTACAAAATCTCATTGGTCTCTCACAGCATCTCTGTATAGTATGTATATTCACTCTGTCCTAAACGGCTTGTTGGAGCTCCTGCCCCCCCCCCTCCCTGTGAGCCCAGTGGCCGTCTGTGAGCCAGCGAAACCCAGCACACACACACACACACACACACACACACACACACACACACACACACACACACACACACACACACACACACACACACACACACACACACACACACACACACACACACACACACACACACACACACACACACACACACACACACACACACACACACACACACACACACACACACACACACACACACACACACACACACACACACACACACACACACACACACACACACACACACACTTTTTGCTTCTTCAGGGTTTGTAGCCATTATTCTTTCTTCTGATACCACAATGTTTACACTAATATCAGTCAGCCTTGCCAGGTGTCTTTGCAAGTAGATTGATGAGGTTTTGGAAGGTTGCTGCATAGAGAGACAAACGAAAATTCATTGTCAGCCAAGTTAATGTTTACCCTATCTAGAAAGGCCCTGGCCATGACTCACAGTGTTAAGCTAAATGCGTTTACACTGCCTCACTATCACAGCCTGCAGAAGTAAAAGGGATTTTTCACACACACACACACACACACACACACACACACACACACACACACACACACACACACACACACACACACACACACACACACACACACACACACACACACACACACACACACACACACACACACACACACACACACACACACACACACACACACACACACACACACACACACACACACACACACACACACACACACACACACACACACACACACACACACACACACACACACACACACACACACACACACACACACACACACACTGGGAGTTTGTGTGTGTGCTCAGGCTGAGTTCCAAGGTGTCTCGCTGACCCCACACCAGTGAGCCAGCTCACAGTGTCCCGCTCCTCGCAGCAGCGAGCCTCGCAACGTCCCGCCGAGTGTGTGTGTGAGGAAGTCCGCGGATTGGTCCAAACGTAACGGCTCCGCGGATTGGTACATTTGGACCAATCCGCGGAGCCGTTACGTTACGTCACTATACCCGAAATACGTCACTGTACCCAGGTTAGAAAACAATGGAAAAAGAGAAATCTCCAACGAGTCGTTCTGGGGCAGCATAGACAGGCCTTTTCTGTGTTAGAGTTTTGCTCCATACAGGTTGTACTTTGAGGCTTTGTGACTCTGCAGACCGTTTACATGCAGAAAAACCTTCATAACACACAAGGGGACGGGTAATAACCAGAAAAGCATGACATGGGACCTTTAAAGCCTTTCGATCAGGTGCTTGTATATTCCAACGCTCACCTGGAATCTGTACATCTCCCCGCTGCGCACATTGTTGTCCACAGTTCCTCCAAAAATGTACATGGCATCTTGAATCACAGCAGCAGCATGGAAGAGTCTACCACTGGGCATCTGAGAGGATAGAGCAAGAGCAAGAAGATTGTTCAAAATAGGAGGGAGAATCGCACAAACAGGGCGTCACTAAAGCAGCACCCATGTTGTTGTGATCAACACTGACTCTGCTGCAAAAGAGTCGTGACACTTCATACAAACACCATGGTTTCACAAAATTCAAATGTTCACAATAAAATGAAGAATGTCCCGTACAATGTTGAATGAGGAGTAGAGGAACTCAAAAATAAAAAAAGACAGTACTCACACATTCACTGGAATACTGTGTCTAAACAGAAGGGGTTACATTAAACAAGAGTCATGAAAATAGGGATGGTAATTAAGCACCAACATGTTATTTTTAATTATTTGTGCACTTATATTTTCTATTGACACAGATCTTTTAAGTCCATCTGGTTCATACCTCACTGTCCATGCTGGGATGGATCACCTCCCAGCTCTGAGAGTCCACATCGTAGGAGTGCAGTTCGTTGGGTAAAGTGTTGTCAGCCGCTCCTCCAAATACATACAGGTGGCGATCAAAGGCAACCATAGTGTGGCCGTAACGTCTCTGCGGAGGGGGAGGGGAGCCTCGCAGGAGGTGTTCGGTCGGGATGCGTGTCCACCTGATGAGATTGATTAATGGTTGGTCCTATCAAAAAACTACAGGAGGACTGACTGAGGTGAGTCGTAGCTAAGGGTGTACTCACATGTGGCCCTTGAACTCAAACTGGAAGAGGTTGTTGGTGATCTTGGCTCCACTCTGACCAGAAAACACAAACATCTTGTTCCTGCATACGGCTACAGGGAAGTTGCAGCACGAAGGAGGAATCTCACCACTCTGTTCGATCTGATGGCACAAAGGCAGAGACTTTAACACATGCTGTACAGTGATGGGAAACTTTATTGTTCTTTCTGTCATAATGTATATTATACTTGCCTCCTCCCAACACGCATGTTCTCGATCTTGCAGATTGATGGTCCACATGTCATTCAGCCTGAACAAGGGGGAAATGTCTGTCAATATTATATGCAAAAAAAAAAGAGTTTTGTCAATTACGAAAAGCACTAATAATATGTTAAACATACCTAGCATTCCCATCATAGCCAGCAAATATCCACAGTTTATCACTATAGACCGTGGCCCCATGTGCAGACCGTGCCACTGGCAAGCTGAAACAGAGATAAAGGACATTAGGGCTGAATTCTGAGATTGAATATGCTTAGTTTTAGGTTATCACATAGATGTAATGCCCCCAAACATTTCAAAATAGCTGTGATTCCGGGTGTAAGAAAGACACTACTCCCAGCAATGTAAGGTTAACAAGGTCATCTTGAACAGAGGACAGTTAATTATAGAAACTGAACCACAGACACATGGAGAGGGAACACAACAAAATCAGCAACTGTCTTTGAAAAAATAGAATAATATATCATAAAAACAGAACTTGATCATATTAGCAAATACTAAACAGTACCTCCCCTCCACTTTCCATTCAGTCCACTGCCCTGTTGCAAACTTGTACTCAAAAAGGTCATTTTTGTTTTTCAGGTTTGAGTTTGAGTAGATGTCTCCGGTGTAGCCCCCTGAAAAATAAGAGGTCACACATCAATACCACCTGAATTCAAAATGGGTTTACCTAATTCATTATTGTATTATAAAGAAATACGGGTTACCAAAAACAAACATGCTGCTGCCATAGACGACAGCTGAATGGTGATATCTGGGAGCAGGAGGAGTTCCAGTGGTGAAGGCTCTGTCGTGAATATCATACAACAGTCAATACATCATATGCAAATTCCCCCTCTGTGGGACTAATAAAGGTATTCTGATATTCAACAGCCTGTAGTTCTTTTATTTGCTCATTTAAGTTGCACAAGTGTTTTGCTGCAATCTCACCGACACCATGAGCAGTCCTTCACATCAAAGCGGAGCAAGTCGTTCAACATGTTCTTCCTATTTAGAAAAACAAAATATAAACCCATGTGATGAAGTGAACAGTACATATAAAGGACAGCTTGCCACTGACAATCTCTACTCACCCATTATCTCCCCCAAACACATAAATGGCATCCCTGTATGCCACAACAGTGTGCTTACTGCGCCTATATAGAACAGAAGAAGTTGAGGGTGAATAAAATGCGGAACGTGTGCAGATTAAGCCGGTGAAGTCAGATAAAGCTGCACCTACTCATCTGTCAACATGTTACCTTGCACCAACAAACTCATCACATGGAGGGAGTCTTCTCCAGCGATGAACTGTCTCATAAGGGCCAAAGTTGAGCGTCAGATATTCCACGCTGTCGGAGCAACTGTGGTCGAAATCAACACTCGGGGCCACTTTGGTTGATTTACAGGACATTGTTGCTAACTCATCCGTCTGTATCACTTCTCAGGGCCACTCATCTGCAGGGAAATGCACAGTTAACGCCATGCTGAAAAGTCACCAGTCCATCATGAGAGATAGTGTTATTGCAATCCTGAATTACCTTTAACATAACACTTAAATCTGTTTAATAACGTAGAAGGATTATGGTCTTCCGGTTAACAGTTAGCGATGCTACAAACTAACATTAGCCGCATAGCTAGCTTTGTGCTAATCTGTAAAACAAGCAACAGCTAACAGTTACAACAGACGAGAAGACGAGAGCTAACGGATACCAAGGTTACACTAACATGTCTACCTGACCAGGTTCAACATTAAAGCTAGTATTTATACGATGTGAATGAGTTCGCAACAAGGCACTAATAGCCACAAAAGCTAACGTTCAACTAGCAAAACAAAAGTGCTGTCATTAAAGAGCACGACCACGCCCCCGAGCGCGAGACGATGAATAATAATAAGTACGTCACTTCCTGTCATGGATCTAGATTCTGTAGTTCCAAGCTGAGCTGCAACATAATATAGACGCAAGGACTTTATATGGCTCACCCATAAATTACGCTTTTGTTTACAGTTTTGGAAGTCTCAAATATGCACCATAAATCCATATCAATAGCGATGTATCACAAAAATAGCTCTCTTCATTATTATTGTGTAACGTTAACTTTATTATACTAGCTTGTACTCCAAAATCGAGATTTGGAACCCCCACTATAACTTTGTCCAAGATAGTCGCACTGTCACCAAAATCACACTGGTATTTGCTGTCCCCCTCTAGTCAGTGCACACAAAAGCATGTTTACTCTGGGCTCAGCAGGTGACAAACTAAAGAGGGGCTTCCGCATGTGGCAGACCAGGTGATGGTGCTGCCGGATTTGGCACTATAAAACTTTATCCAGGGTGGTCAATCATACTCCCACCAAAATCACACTGGTGTTTACTGCCCCCCTGTAGTTTGTGTAAACAAAAGTATTTTACTCTGGGCTCAGCAGGTGACAAACTAAAGCGGGGATTCCATGTGACATGTGGCAGACCAGGTTATGGTGCTGCCGGATTTGGCACCCCCACTATAACTTTGTCCAATATAGTGGTACTGTCACCAAAATCACACTGGTGTTTGCTGTCCCCCTCTTGTTTATGCACACAAAAGCATGTTACTCTTGGCAGGTGAAAAACTAAAGAGGTGCTTCCATATGTGGCAGAACAGGTGATGTGCTGCCGGATTTGACACCCCCACTATAACTTTGTCTCACTATAACTCATGTCATGTTCTGTCCTCAATACCTGCGTGCCTGTGTGTGCATAAAGGTAAAATTCACTCAAAATCACATCACAGCAATACGTAGGCTATAGTTTGGCGTTCATCATTTTATAAACACATTGGTGCTCCAGAGGTCTATGCATTGTTTTGTCATGCAGGTGCTCGGTTCAACACCCAGGGGAGGGACATGTTGTGTCTTCTGCTATGCTGATGTTTAATTTGGAAATGTGTCCCCACCACTTTTTCTACCGGAGTGACGCCCCTGTCTGTGCTTATATTTACATTCTAGAATCATGTGGGGTCTTTTTCAATCGGTCCCCCCAAAATGTCTGCGTGTCTTTGTTTCAGACTGTTCTGCAGGTAAAGTCGATGCATTTCGGACTCCCTCTGCTAGCACACCTAGCACACATTTTCCTCCTGTTTTTACTGAGTTCACTAAAGCTACTGTGAAATAGCTAACTAATTAAAAAGAAAAAAATGTTTTATCTCAAACTGGAGCCATTGTATAATCTTGTCTCTTTAGTTTTTATGCACCACCTGCATGAAAGCTTGCTGGCATTAAATATCAATAGAGTATTGAATAAAATATACCTTAAGAAATCACTCCTGCTTGGACTTTTTCACATTTTATTCTTGCAAGAGTAGTTTATTAATGGGTCAAACAATCATCAGCAAGTCCTACTTTTGATTATTATCTGCAACCCAAACTAATTTCAACAGAACTGAACCTCTTACATTTGTTTCTCAATAGACACCGGTTTACCTGCTTAAGATCAGGTGGTATAGATATTTTTTCAGCCTGTACTAAGATGGTGATAGCCATTTATATTTATACACAATGAGGTAACAACACTCTTACTACTTTATATACATACAGTATTAAGGAGGAAACATTTTATACTATACTCTTGCAATATTGCAATATCACATGTAATTTTCACTTTACTTTTAGGATGCTAAGATGATCATGTATTGCCAAGAGCCAAGAGTATTGGGAAGCAGTATGGAGGGAAACATCCGTAAGTTACAGTACAAGTAACTTATAACTACATTCATTATCATTACAAAACATGATTCACAAAATATTCAATGCATGTGTGTGTGTGTGTGTGTGTGTGTGTGTGTGTGTGTGTGTGTGTGTGTGTGTGTGTGTGTGTGTGTGTGTGTGTGTGTGTGTGTGTGTGTGTGTGTGTGTGTGTGTGTGTGTGTGTGTGTGTGTGTGTGTGTGTGTGTTACTTCTGCAGGCTGTGATAATGAGGCAGTGTAAACGCATTTAGCTTAACACTGTGAGTCATGGCCAGGGCCTTTCTAGATAGGGTAAACATTAACTTGGCTGACAATGAATTTCCGTTTGTCTCTCTATGCAGCAACCTTCCAAAACCTCATCAATCTACTTGCAAAGACACCCGGCAAGGCTGACTGATATTAGTGTAAACATTGTGGTATCAGAAGAAAGAATAATGGCTACAAACCCTGAAGAAGCAAAAATGTTGTTTTATATAGCAACAAAAAAGTCAACATACATCTGATCCTTTAAAAACTGATAAGCTACTCTAAACAAATCTTCAGAAAAAATGATCATCTTGATTGCTTACATACTTTCCTATTTATTGATTTCTTTACTCATCAGACCTTTTTTCATGACAGATATTTTTGACATGTTGCTGCACGAGATGCACAGGTGTATTAAATATTAATAACGTTGGCTACATTTGAGCAGCTCTGGGAATCGTTAAGATTATTAATTCCACCTGTGTTTTCCTTGTAATGAAAAGTATAAAGGTCAATCATTCTTTAACTATTTTTTTTAATGATGTGTGATCTTGTCCTCCACAGACACACAAGTGGGTTGTATTACTTACATTCACTATTTGCACATCTGTGTTTTAGCCCTTAGTGGGCTTTCAGTCTCTTTGAACTCAAATATGCTAACTTTCGGGGATGCACATCAAATCATTAAAACAATATTGAGCTCAGAGAGGTAACATTCTTTTTTACCAAACACCCTTAAATAATAGCAGAGATGGCAACATTTATTTCCTTAAAGATATGAACTTTATAGTTCACTTATCCACTCCACTAGAACAATCTGAGAGAAAGAAAATACTACAATACCTAACAATACGAGGCCTAATCTGCGAGTAGCAAACAGGTTCAATACTTGTACATTGTAGGTCTACAGTTTCATTTTTAGTTGAGCACCCATACAGTGCACAATCAAATGAAATTCAAGTCAATGAACACATTTCAATAAAATGAGACAAGGATGGCCCCTCTCGCTCACATGTCTAGTCACCAGTTGATGATATCTCTGACATGGCCCCAAAGCTTGGTGATCCACAGGTTAACCCCGAGCTCTGTTAAGTACTGAAGCTCTGGCATCAACATCTTTCGGCACAACTTCCGATGTGCCTTGTCCACATTCTTCTTAAGGTTGTAGCCCATGATGGACTTCTCTCCGATGGGCTGCCAGGGCTGCATGGCTGTCTCCTGGATGCTGCCTGCTTCTACAGCTCGCCCCCCCTCGATGCAGATGGATGCCATCTCTGCGTTCCTTCTCCTGAGCTCTGCCACATCCTCAGCCATCCGCTGCCGTCCATACGCATCTACTTTCTTCCAAAAAGTCTGGTTGAGATGCTGGTATAGTTTCCAGTCAATAGCGTTCCACTCAAGAGCCTTGGCCCTCAATTCTGGGGTGAGTTTAGATACAGTGGATCCCTTACGGGCGTTGAGCTTGAAGAAGAGCACGTCGTCCATCTCCCAGCAGAGGGCATCCTTAAGCAGGATGAGTGATTCCTCAAAGTGCTCCACTAACATGACGAGCTGGAAACGGTCCGTGATGAATCTGATTCCCTGTTCTACACGTGGATCATCCAGCTTCAGAGTGTTGTCCAGTCCAAAGTCGAAAAAAAGAAGATTCTTGAGGTAAAAGGAGTTGAAGCCCTCAGGGTCAAAGTAGTGATGGGGCTCACGCAGAAACTCTGTCAGCTTCTCATCCCCTGGTATCTTCCAGGTGAAAGGTACCAGCTTGCCAAAGTAGTGGAAGGAGGACTCAAAAAGCTCTGCAGGGTCTCGCAGGATAGTGATGTAGGAGGTGTCCATAGGTAACAGCTTGGCCACCTCGGGTGCGTTAAAACGCAAGTGATTACAGATGATATTAAAGCACATTCCAGGTCTGTAGTCTTTAACCTGGGAACGCTGGAAAACAGACGGATAAAAGAAGTCATTTCTGCTGTCAGGGAAGGCAAATTTGAGCTGGTGCTTTTCCCCGAAGCGGAAAAGGATGTTGAGGAACGTGCTGCTGGCTGTTTTGTGGGTCTTCATGAACATGATGTCCACTTTAGGAGTGCAGGTCTGGCCAGAGGCTTGTTGTGAGCGGTTGGTGGTTTGTTTAGAACGGAGCTGGGATGGACGGTGGGCACAGGAGTAAGGCACTGGTACCCTGCAGACAGGAAAACAATCCAATGAGAAATGTGATGATAATGACGTGGAAATGTACTCTTACACAATACAAAGAAAAGCGGCAAACAACCACATTTGAGACGTTGGAGTAAAACATTTTTAAATGTTTGGCTAGATTGACTCAAATGCCCTAAATACTCACAAACACATAGGACTAGACACACTATACAATATATGTGACTCAAAATAATCAAAATAATCAAAAGAGTAAGAGTAAACCCACATATAAAATAACTTATCGAACTTAGACTTACTTAAAATTAACCTTTAAAAAAAACATACATTATAACTAATTGTCACAGCTCTAAAATACAAATGCTGAATGAATTGGACATAACAATATTTTTTACATCATGTTTTCTAGAGAATACATGAACACCAGTGTGACGAGTCTTACTCAGGCAGACTGAAGTGGGTCTGGGGAGTGGAGAGGCAGTAAAGCAGGATCATGCAGCTGGTGAGGAGGGTCCCCAGCACCAGGCCTTTGCACACGGACCTCCACTGCCGCCCTTGTCTGACAGCCATGGTCCAGCAGAATCAAGATGACCTTTAAAACATTAAAACATCATCTACACAGTGAGCATTGACCTATAGGCCCTCAGTTACTCTGAGAAGGACACAAGAAAACCACAATTATGTGCATTATGTAATCTCAGGCAAGCTTGAAAGGACACAGTGACACCGCTTAAATGATTTATTCAGATCTTGACTTGGAAGTAAATTATAGTGTTGAGTGACCATATAGATTACTATCAGTGTTCTCTGGTTTCTTAAGGATGAGACAAAATAACATGAGGCCAGATTAATTATAAATCCAATGGTATAGCCTAAAATGTAATATAGAAGGTTTCCATTCAGCTTCATGGTGATTTAAGTATTCTCTTATACATTACAGTGCTGTCATCAGGTGGACTATACTGTATGTGAAGGTGCTCATGCATATTTACTAACAGGAAGCCAGTGTGTGTGACACAGTTGGACAGTTAGCCTCATTCAACTTGACTGTCCACTTCATAAACATTTCAAACACAGGATGTACTAAAAATTGCATGGTGAGCTACATTATGACATACTGTATGTGCGGCCTGTAATGACCAACCCTTTGTTGCTCAGCTGTCACATGAAATAAATAATACATTACTGTGGAAAGTGATATTGCAATCCCCCCTGCGGACTCCCGTCAGACAAGCTATCCGCTGACTCAGCTGCGCAGGTAACAAAGTGACACTGACCACCAAGAAGTTTCATTATTATTTGACCTAATGTGACCCCACACAGAGCAGGTTGGGAAGGTGTACTGTTTTCAATTGCAAAGTTTAGAGTTTATCAATATTTCTTTTTGAATGTTAACATTTTTAAGGGAAAATCAGTTAAAGCATAGTTTTTTCAGAATTTAAACATTGTGCATTTTTTTCCTTTTTCTTGCCATTTCTAGGCATATGTCTGGGTTTAGAGCTATGCATGTTGCCCATCATATGTTATGGTGTTTTAGACAGGTTTCTTTTTTGGAAAGTAACAGTTGCTAAAATCAAAAATGTTCATCCATGATCACGCTTGTTAATGACACACCAAAGTGTTGATGAATCGATAATAGATTATAACTATGATATGCTTTTGACATTTTGAATTATCCATCCTTAATCCCAGTCTAGTTTTAAGTATGAAGTCTATTTTTGGTGTCCAGTGTGTCATTTATTTTTTATTTCTGAACTTAGTTCACCTTTGGTTTAAGGTCTCAAGCTTCCATGTCGTTTTGCATTACTCTGTGCCCCTTAGTCCTATGAACTGTTGTGTTACATTTTAGTTTCACTCTTATCATCAGAGCATTTTAGAAACATTACTCTCCAAACCCAGCTAAAAGGGCTATTTCTGCTCTTTGTCTGGACTCCATGAAGGGGCTATTATGGAGGCATGTGAGAGCTCTTTCTCTCTGCCATCAGAAGACACTCTGTTGTGTGAGATTTGAGGAAAGGGCTGTAGCTTAGGTGGCCTGCAAATGTAGAGTGAATTCTAAGTAACATTAACTCCTGCTGCAATGATATGCTTGCAATAACCTTCAAAGCTGAGATACCATTGGACAAATATCAGGCAGTGTTACTTTTGATATCAGTGTATCATTGTTTGCTTACTTTTGCATTTTTACTTGAATACTTTGTCCACCTCTGATATGATCTGAAGCTATCTTGTTTTCCTGCTAACAAAAACCATTATGAGTATAACAAAGCAGATGATAATCTTGAAGAAAGCTAATTCCAAAAAAAAGACTGGAAGATGTCTTACCTTCATACATAGATCCAAAGAGAAACTAAAGGAAGTGTTTGTCCCACTGCATTGTCCTTTTCCTTTGCATCCCGGGTCAGACCACTAATATATGATCTCCCTCCTCCAGATGTACTTCTTGGGTCTGATCTCAACATACACATAGTGCTGTAGCAGTCCCGCACTCCCCTTATCATTTGCCTAGTGCTACTGAGCTCATTCACCTGCCTCTCTTCTCCGCTTGCCCCCTGCCTCTCTGCAGGAACACCTGATGCCTCGGGCCACCTGCCGCCTCCCCCTTTAACTTTCAATTCCAAAAAGTGATCTTGCTGAATTAAACTCTGCAGGGAGGCTCATCTCCCGCTTGTGACGTCAAGACCTCTGTCAGGGGACCAGCACTTGCCAGTGAGTGTAATAAAGGAGGGGAGGGGGGAGAAAGGCTGTATTGTCCCCATTCTCTGTCTACATACAGAGGGCTTATTGAGGATAGACACTGAAGTCTGAGCTGCAAGCTGATAGGTGGGATGGAAAACAGCATAAAACGAACAAATGCATAAAGCCAAAGCACAAAGGCTCTAATTGTACCACTTGATCAGCACAACTCGTGTCTGCATTGTTTATAAAGCTTATTACGAAAGCTGTGTCTATACATGCTGTGAGAGGAATGTACAATGGACAGTTATGAAAGTCTGCACCACAGATTAACCAATTATCTAAACAAATTGAGCAACATACATGCACTGGACTTCCACATCACAATACTGTGTATGTGATTTTTTAAAAATTGATAATTTATTCACTAGCTCTTCTAATCTTTTATGCATTTGAAGTTATTTTTAACTCTGTGGCCTACAAGTTATGATGCGATCGTTTTGAAACTCTCAATACAATCCCTTGTTCAAGATAGCAGACCGTTCAATAGAGAGTGAAATGAACATTCAATCATGAGTGCCAAGTCTATTTGGCTCTGCTAGGCAGGATGTGGCAGTATGTGGTCATAACGTTTCATCCATTAAAGTGTGGATCCAAGTCTCGGGAGCGTGCAATGGATTCGTGCAGCTCATCCCACACTCACCATGCTCCAGCACGACACTGATGCTTTTGTTCGGTCTAACAGGGTGTGCCTTGGTCTGCAGGCACACTGAGTGCCAGGCTGAAACCCGGACAGGGTGGGCATGCGTAGAATCTAGATCAGGGTGAGAGGGGGCAGGGAGTGTGACAAGCTGAATGAGGAGATTGAGGAGAACGGCCCACCTTGATCACTGCAGCGTCTCAAGAGGGCAGAGGTTAAAGCTCCTTTGACATCAACACCCACTGCCCATGTGTGGACTACTCACTGAAGACGAGCCCCCCCGACAGCAGCAGTGACCTCAGCCTCCACACAGATATGGCTAACATTCTGTATCTAACATTTTGAGTAGGCTCTCCTTTGATCCAAAAACAGCCGTTTGTAGTTACCCAGGTAACTCATCTGCTAGTTGAGAGACTGAAGGCTCTACTATTTATCAGTTTCTACATCTTCAGTAGACTGGACTACTGTAATGGTGTCTTCACAGGTCTCACTAAAAAATCTATTAGAAAGCTGCAGTTAATTCAGAAAGCTGCTGCTCGAGTCCTCACTAACCCTAAGGAAGTGGATCACATCACTCCAGTTCTGAAGTCTTTACACTGGCTTCCTGTGTGTCAAAGAATTGATTTCAAAATACTGCTGCTGGTTTATAAAGCTTTGAATGGTTTAGGCCTAAATTACATTTCCGACCTCCTGCTAAATTATGAACCATCCAGTCAGATCTCTCAGGTCTTCAGGGACTGGTCAGCTTTCTGTCCCCAGTCAGAACTAAACATGGTAAAGCAGCGTTCAGTTCTTATGCTCCAAATATCTGGAACTCCCAGAAACCTGCAGGTCCGCTGCAACTCTGACTACTTTTAAATCCAGACTAAAGACTTTTCTTTTTGCCGCTGCTTTTAATTGAACTATTCACATTTTAAACTGCACTGTAACTTTTATTCATGTATTTTGTCTTTTAATGTTAATTTTTTTATCTTTGCTTTTTAAATGCCATTTTCTGAATGTCATTCATTTTTGCAAAGCACTCTGAATTGCCTTGTGTTGAAAGGAGCTATAAAAATAAACTTGTCTTGCATCAATTCTTTTCCTCCTCTCCTAATGTCTATATTTGTGGAGGGAAGACGTGGCTTCATATATTCGAGCACTGTGTCTTCACTCTTCTACATCAGAGCTGTTAAGGCTACCAAAGAGTGAGCAAGGGCATTCTCAGATAGTTCCTCAAGTAAGAAACTATAAAGGAGATGACGCACAAAACACACTTCAGAGCCTTAACTGGTAACAGCGTAATAATACTTGGGGAATACGCCACGTAGCAGTTAGACCTCATTTATCATTTTTTAAGATCACAAGTAACAGGATTTTTAATTTGTGTTTTTACTTTAAAATAAAGACCATTTACATGAACAGCTTTAACAACTAAGTGGAAGAAATATCTTGTGTAATGTAAAACAGTTCTTACAAACAAAAGGGGCGAAAAGTCACTTTTACATTATTAATAACACAATGAGCCACATCCTGCATTTCTTCTTCAACTTGAAGGTCAACGCATCAGGTGCATCAAACTCACACACAGGGTTACAGGTAATACAGGAAATCTCAACCTGTAATAGAATGTAAATACACAAAGTCAATCTGCTAAATACACGATCAGACGATTCATTTGTTGGCTTTTGTCTTCTTCTTGGATTTTTCAGCATCATCGTGGGCCTTCCTCTTGGCAGTCAGCTTGTTAGCCTGTCAGAGAAAACAAGAGATTTAGACTCAAACTGGAATATACTCTGCACACTAGAACAATGTTAAAAGAGAGTCAGATACTGAAAGGATCCAAAGTTATTTCCATACATATTAAATGAATAATAAAAACTGAACGTACCTCTCGGACTTTTCTCTTTTTTCCAAACATGATCTTGTCGTACAGGTACTTTTCCTTTTTCTTCATCATCATGATGGCGAGACGTTTTTCCTCGGCCTTCTCCTCCTGCTCCAAGCGTTCTGGGTTTTCCACCTTCACTTTCCCAGCTGTCACTTTGACCGACAGGTTCTAAAAGACAGACGAGTTGATGAAACACCACGCCTTCGTGTGACCGGGAAAATACACCAGTTCAAAGGAAAAGAGGTCAAACGTCTCTTACCTTTCCCTGGGATCTTTGTTTCTCCATCTTCTTCAGATTATTCTCTTCTTCTTCCTCTTCTTCATCTTCCTCCTCTTCTTCTTCTTCTTCTTCTTCTTCGTCATCATCCTCCTCCTCTTCTTCCTCCTCTTCCTGGGCTGTGATGGAGGTTAAATATGTGAACAATGTGTACATGGACTCTTGAGTTATTATGCATCCTTTTTAGGCTTCATGATCTGATCAATAGAAACTTTTATTCCTAATCAAACATCAAACCTAAAACGTCACCTAGTTTATGAAAGATGCAGCCAAGAGCAGTCACCTGTGTGTGATCACAGTGTGACTGCTGATTGGGAGTTCATTACACTGACATCCTGGTTATAAATCACGGTGATTTAGGGATGCTCTGATCGCCGATATCAGTAACGTCCGATACCGATCGCCGATGCGATCGAGTGGGCGGGGCCTATGGGGATCTTCCATTTAAAGTGATTTTTAAAACTCAGCTAATGGAGCTCATTCACTGGCGCTTCACAAACAACCAACATAATTATTACATTCAAATGAAGCACATTATTCAAGATTACATTAACTTTGGATAAGAACACGGGAGAAATGAGCGGAAGTGCTCTCTTTTCCTCTCTCTCCTGGCAGCATCTCATGCAGCTCGCTGATCCAGTAATGAGTGAACGGACAGTGAAGAATACATATATTTATAACTAGTTTAGCTTGTTCCAGAGGTAGATGAAATAGCTAAGTGTGTTAGGTCTAACTCTTACGCCTCGTCCACACAGCAGCTTTAAAAAAAATCTTCCAACGCTTCTCTGCCCATTGACTTTGAATGGGGGTGACGTCACTTTGCCTCGCTTTTCGCCCAACTGCATTGTGGGGAAGCAAAGCGAAGATTTCCAGGATTTTCAGGATTCAAAAGTTGAGCAATGTTCAACTTTTGAAGCTGAGGTGGAAGCGTCAGCCAATCAAATCCCGTTTATGCAAATCTGACAGTAAAAGCGCTAGCCAATCAAACCTCGTGTAAGCTGGGAGAGACATTCCTCATATTCTAAACGAGAAATGACGGTAGCAAATCACCCGGTTCTTTACGACCAGACTTTTTACCGGGATATAAACCGGAGGAACGAGGCATGGAGGGAGGTGGCAGAGACAGTGGGTGAAACTGGTAGGTTTTCACCTGTTTGGAGATTTTATATCCAGTTTACTTCGTTTTAACATTGCTATTGCTTTGTATGTCGGGGCGGGAGATTCATGTGATTTGTCACAAAAAATCCCCAAGCTTTCAGACACACCCACCTTCAAGATTTTCAAGATTTTTTCAAAGCTGCTGTGTGGACGTACCGGTCCACACAGCTCCGCTCACCGGTTCGTCCCAGCGGGTGGAGCTGCAGGACTTCTGCTTCACACCCGTTGCATACCGCTATTTTATTGTCTTTTTCGGACTTTTCGAAATACTGACAGACTGGTGAAGCCATTTTGGCGAGCTTGTTTTGCCGCGCACAGAGAAAAGCGATCGGCTCTCACGGTCGACATTTTTAGAGAGCACCGATCGATCGGCAGAGAGTGAATATCGGTCAATATTGATCGGCGGCCGATCGATCGGAGCATCCCTACTGTGATTCAATGCTGGGACACAATACAAATATATTTATAAGTATGGTATTGAAGAGAAATTACCAGGTTTCTCTCCTCGTTGTAAGGCCATGATCTTTAGTTTTTCAGGGGGCACGTAGTCTCCGTCCTTCTCCTCAACGAAGGGAGAGAGGTGAGGCGGCAGAGTCACTCCAAGGAAGTAGTCCTCCACAGGCAGGACGATTTTGGCATTGACACAATCGAACACCCACTGGGGCTGGATGTAGTACCTAAAAACAAAGTATCATAGTAAAACAGCATGTCGTGTTTTCCGAAATTGTGAGGACTTTCCCTTTCTGCTTAAAAAAGACATAAGGGGGGGGGGGGGGGGGGCAGGCATGACAGAAACAATGTGACCCTTTAAAAACACGATGAAGAAGGTTGTTTTGAGGAAGCAGCGGAAGCATGACCCTGAAAGGAGCCATTGTGGAGGACATGGAAGTGTACAGAATAGACTTTGCGTATTGAGCATTCAGAAATACACAGAATCAAATTGGTTGCACAAAAACATGTGTGTTCCACGTTAAAAATAAAGAGCTTACATTTCTTGACTTTGAAACATAGACGTGTGTTTACATCATTTACCTGTTAATATACTTTTTGTCAACGTTGGGTCTGTCAACAACTTGATGCGTGATGCTCTCATCCGTCATCTCGTACGTGCTGCCGATGCAAACAGACTTGTCCCAGGACACTTCACCCCCAAAACACCTGGAAGGCAGCAGCAAATCAGTGTTAGGCCTAAATGTGTGTCCTTGTAAATGTTTTGGACTCTCCAGAGGTTCCCTGCAGCTGTCACTCACCTGATGAGAAAAGCCAACGGCTCTCTGGGCACTTCTCTGTTGAGGAAGAACTTGTGCCCCTCAAGAAGCTTTTTCTGAGCTTCCTGCTCTTTCTGTTCCCTTTCTCTGGCCTCCATCTTTTCCATGTCCTCCTGAAGAAGTAAAAGAAAGCATTTGTTGGAGTATTAGAAAGCCACTGTTCTAAGGCTTTTGTTTGATCAGGGAAGATCAGCAACAGAAGTAACGTTGTGGTATTCCCCCGGCTGTTGGATGGTTGTTCATCTTAGAGCGAGCTGGGCTCATGTTTCTGATTGGTCGGGCTCACCAAGCTCCCAATATTAGGAGCATTTCAACCGTAGCAACCAAACATAAAACCGTAATCCCCAGTCTCACACTTCTACAAACTTCAACCCCTCTGACAAATATATCCAACCTCAGCCTTCAGAGGCCAATTAGTTCATTCCACTGACTCACTGTTTTGATCGGACTTCTCAGAATCATGACATTGTTTAATTCTCAGTACCAATTCAACATAATATAATAATACATGAGATGCATGTCATCAGAGACGAGATTGAGTATTTCATATATATTTTGTGAACTGGTTTTCTTACGTCTTCAACAGGAAATTGGTCGAGTTGAGCCTCCTCCTCCTCTGTAGTGGCAACCACCGTGGCCAGACTCGTACTCAGAGCTGACAGTTTCTGCAGAGCCAAAACACACCAGTTTAGAACATTCTCTAATTATGTTATAACATCAACAATTACCATTTATTTGAGTGTATAGAACGTTACAAACATCAGTTCAGTTAAATAAGAACACAGTAATTTGCAGAACTACAAGTTTACATAATTACCGGGATCATTTTTAAAGATGAAAATGAATTAAATAATATAGAAAGGACAAAAAGGATAATAAGGGTTTTCCTTATTAGATATATAATGTTTTGCCACCTATGACAAATTGTATCAATCTATTAGTTTAATTTTCCAAGTGTTGACGTATCTTTCATTGAAGTTTGCGCTGCTCACTGCATAAAAAAAAACTAACACATTTTATAATTCAAAATCAGTGTCTTTTTATTAGCCAGGATGTTTCTTTTGAAAGACGTCATCATTACCTCCAGGTAGCTTTCTGAATTCATGGCGTAGTCTTCGTCATTCTCGTCCTTCAGCTCCGACTCTGCTTTAGCGTCCAGCTGCAAAAGGAAGGATAACATGAACGGGGGAGAGCTGAGCTAACGGGAGACTAAATGGAAATTCATCTTTATTGTAACCCCACATGTATTATACTCATTTCATGTCTCACAATAAGAGATTACAATGTAAGATTTTAGTCCACACACCTAGCTACTATTTGACTTGAATATCATTTATCTAAACATCAATATATTGCTTTAACAACTATTGTAAAACAAATATTGTCCTGACTGGCCACTCACAATAACCTTATAAATGAAGTGTGTGCGAACATATATAGATAATATCCCCTGTGATGGTTGAGTCCGATGTACCTTTGGGGGGTAGAGCAGGTTGAGGGAATGGTAGAGCCTGAAGTTGACGAACCCCAGGAGAGTGGTGTACAGCTCTGTGAAAGTAGCCATGACTCTGTAGTCCACATCTGTCGGGTGCTGGAAGGGAAAACAAAGGGTTTAACTAAGTCTCAGTGGTTAAAATAAATACACATGAGGGCATACAGTCAAGAGCCATTTATAATCCCTAGCACACAAACCCCTGGGGCAGTCAGTTGAACTCAATTAAATACCCGCAGGTAACCCTGCTCTTACAGACACACGCTTATTTTGTTATGTCAAAAATGTACAGAACAATCTCTGGCACAACCTAAGGCTATTATTCCATCATATGCAAAGATCTTAAATACAGAAATGTTTTATGAGTTACTAACTAACTTATTTTTAACATCTAATCAATTATTGTTTAGGAGAATTAAGCTTCTTGTGCATTTGAGCCCTCAGTCTGTAAATATTAGTATTGAAAACCTTTACCTGAGTGATTGAACTTCAAGCATTACTCCACATTTCATTTTTTTTTTTTTTTTTTTTTTTTAAATATAGATTTTATGACACATACGGATTTTAAGGACATGCCACAATAATGGTTATTTCATATTTTTGTAGAAATCTAACGACACTCGTACACAAGGTCATTTCAAAAGGGAACATGACTTTTAAGCCGATTCCTGTACATTATATCATATTACAGGTCATTTTAAACTTTAAAATGACTGTGTGAAGCTAAAACATTGACTACATACAGCTTATATGACATTCCTGTTGTAAAACTGCAATGTAAATAAAGAGAAATAATTCATTCCTAAGGCCATAAATGTCTGTGTGTTGATATAATGTCTTTATGTCTTTATTAGGATCCCCACTAGCACTAGCATGAGCATTGGCTATTGGATATAATGAAATAGCCTGCAGGCCTTAATTAAGTAGTTGGCTGTTTGGAGCTTATAGAAAGATCTGCGGTTTTATGATGAGTCTAACAGAGCAGCGTCAACCTTCGGTGTAATCCTATCAGACCAAAGCCACTGTCTGTTAGCATAATTACTGTGGACTGCATTTGGTCATGTACTCACATCATGGGCGAACTGATATGGCACCAGCCAGGTAATGAGCTGTCCCATCACCTCGGCCTGGTAATATATTCCCTTGATGGAGATGAACACCTATGAAGAACAGACATGTGATTAGATCGTTACAGAACAGAGGTCAATGAACTCAAGAGATATCAATTAAACCCCCCCCCCCCATTTGATTTTTATGTTTACTCAAAACAAAGTACGAGGGTTTACAGTAGTGTCGCACCTTTCTGAGAGAACGGGATGCGATGACATAGTTCATCCACTCCACAGTGAGGCGCCTGCACAGCGTGATTGTCTGAACGTGGCACTTTCCTGTTCGGGCGAAAGTGGAGAACAGGAAGCACATGCAGAGGGCATCGTCGACGTCACGGAGAGCATCGATGAAGGACGGGTACCTGCCACAAAAAGGACAACCAGTGAGGAGACAGAACTTCTTTAACGTTTTTTTTTTTTTTAATAAGCTAAATGAAATACTGCGGACATGCCACTCTTTATATTCTGTAGTTATACAAAAGCTGATGCTCTCTACTTTGAATGGATATGAAGAATCATGTAAGCTCAACAGTGCCCTCCGGTGTTGAGGGTGCAGGTTAACACGCTCTCACCTTTCTTTGACGATGTGGTCCAGTTTATATGTCGGCTTGTTCTCCTTCAGTCTCTGCACATTAGTATATTCTGTTTTTCCATAAGCCTTCTTAAGTTTGCGTACAAATACCTGTTGAGAAAAAACACTTTGGGAATGAGACACCGTTTACAGAAAAAACAATGTTAACATTTCTATAACTTTCACAAAAGTAAAAAACAGACTAAAACTTTCAAACGGTTCAATTACAATATTTCCCAATTATATTAGTGAATATAAGCATGTTGACAAGATGGTGACATTTTGAACATCTGAAATATATGTGGTGATACCTTGTAGTCTCTGAACTTGCCAACAATTGGCTCGTGCAGAAGAAAGCGGATGTCTTTGAGCAGGTAGAAGGTCCTCGGGGCTGTAGATCCCTTGTTCACCTTCTTCTTGTGCTTGGGCTCATGAGGGTAGATGCCTTTAAGGATGCACAGTCGCCTGGAAATCACAGAGATCAGGAAAAATGTGTCTGTGAATGCCTGGTCTATAGGAATGACGTCATGCCATGTTCAATGGTAGGTTTAGGTGATGTATATGTTAGAGCTTATTTCTTTGATGATAGTCAAATGAATGGTTAGGAATTTGAGAAGAGTTGTCTGGGCCGTTATTAAACAAATCTAACAATTTGCTGACTCCGAAATATGTTAATTTTATGCTTTTCTCTAGATTAATTTATTCAGATTAAAGATAGAAATAAAAAAGAAAATCAGTGTCTATAGTAAAAATATGAATTTGTCAAAGAATTAAGGAACAGAGAATAAAAGTCACGGGTGAAAACTAACGTTGAAAACTATTTTTGGCAAGGGCCGACATTAGTAAAAACCATCTGAGGTAGAAGTTCCCTCGTTATTTCTGGTTGTTTATTTCGTCTATAAACTAGTTTCAAATTGAATATTCAGTTATTTCACTAACCCAGTAATAACTGAGGGACTAACTGAAGATCATCCCTTCATGAAGCCTGATTTGTTGAGTTTGTTGTTTTAAAGAGATGTTTACTCAACACAATGGCTGCTGTTTATGGCCCTGTTGGCCAGATTCAGGTAATGCGTTATATTGAGAGGTCCTTCTTATATTTTGTCCACCATTGATATAAATACTGTTGAAAAAAATAACTTATTTTGTTTTTCAGTGTGTTTATATATGTAGTGAGGGAATGTGTATTGCGAATCTTCGCATTTGTATATTTGGGACGTTTTTTAAAAACATTTGATGTCATTTTAATGCAAACTCAACTTAGTCAATAACTAACTATAGCTACCAAAATGACTATTAACTTAAAATCAACACCAAATTAAAACAAAACTGAACATTATAACCTTTATCAAAGTAAGATTTAATAAAGGTATACATTAATGTAAACCTAATAAACCGGGAATTGAGAGTATATATTCAAACACATGCAACATGATGCATGAACAGTGCGGTTACCTGAAGTCTGGGAGGCTCAGCGATAACTTCTTGCGAGCTTTGTTTCTGGTGATGTAGTTGGTGACAGAGCCCCTCTCATACTGAAATAAACAGGACAGACGATCACATTAAATCATCACAAGTAAAAAGCAATTAACTGAATGCTTTGATATTAAAACGTTGATCTACAAAGACCCGATTTCACGATTTCAGTGAAACAAACTTTAGCTTCGTTAGCTAACTAGCTAACCAGGTTGCTATAGTTATTAAAGTGCATGGCTTTGACAATATCCCGAAGTCAACTCTTACCTTTTTCTTTTGAGTACCTCCCATTTAGAAGTGATATGTGGCCCTACAAACAAGTGTAGGTAAATCTAAATGTATATAAATTAAGCTGTTAAGACAAACACAGCAACAGCTACCGAGACCAGCAGCCAATGCACGTGTTGTTTGACATGCGCGGAGGAAGTGCTGCGAGAAGGAACTAGGACCCAGCGTGAGGGGGTGGCCGTTTGTCCGCCTGTGTAAAAAAGATAAGAAACAATGAAGTGAATACAGTGAATAATATATATAAAACAGTGACAAAAGAGCTTGTGTTTACCTATCCACCTATCCATCTATCCATCTATCCATCTATCTATCTATCTATCTATCTATCTATCTATCTATCTATCTATCTATCTATCTATCTATCTATCTATCTATCTATCTATCTCTATCTCTATCTCTATCTATCTATCTATCGTTTATTATAGCTTACTCCAATAATTAAAAGTCCTGCCTTTAAAAAAAAAATATATATATATATATTTGATGATTATTTGGTATTTCATTCATCAAAATGTCCATACATTATTTTCAAAAACAGTGTTTCATGTAAATTAATCTGCAGAACTGTAAAACACTTTGTTTAGATCTTAAGTTTGATCAGCTGTAAATATCATGAAAGCTGAACAATCATCAGAATAAACAGACGTAAAATGAAAGGCATGAAGGCTGGACTCCACCCCCTTCTCCTCTGCCTCTCTGTACAGCTTGAGAGAGATGCAGATGGAGCTGAGCAGGATCAGGGAGTGAGAAATAAAGAGAGAGAAATAAAAACTTGATACAAAGAGACAGCATCATAGAGAAATACGACTTCAAAAGGACATCTCAGAATATGTGTGAACTACTTCACAAGTTCATGATGGGGCTTCGTGACTTTGTAAAGGATTATTTTCTTGGTTTCTGGGACTATGAGACACCAAAGGTGATGGTGGTTAAAAACAAAACTCTTGGAGTGATATACAGAAGCGTTCAGTTTCTTGTGATCACCTATTTCATCTGGTAAGCTTCATGTTTGTGTACTTGAAAGCCCTGTGTATGAGCTAAAGGGGCTATCTAAGAAACCAAAAAGCTTTCTAAATATTATTTTAACACGTTTTTGTTTTAATGTTTCTTTTAGTGTGTAAAAGAGTGAATGTGGATAAAACATGTGCTCTGACTTTAAATTCTCTAACCCATCAATTGCAGTTGTGTGGCAAGGAAATTATTCTGGATACAAATAAATAATACAAAGAGAGACACAATTAATGGGTTTGGGAATTTAGGTCTCTATGGGGTCTCTCTGTCCTTTACTAGACGTGTAATTTGAACTGAGAGCAGTTTCCATAGGTTAGACTTTGATTTTATGAATTTGTTCTTGTTTCAAATCATAAACTATATCTTATATTTCTTGATTTTTATTATTAGAGTGCCTCATCTTTTTGAACAGTTTGAACAGATCTAGGGGAAATGTGATACCTCTAACATAAATCGACGTCATGACAGAAAATGTGATATTGCATCTGTCTGTTCTATCTTCCTGAAGGTATGTCTTCATAAGTGAGAAAGCCTACCAAGAGAGTGAAACCCGTCCAGAGAGCTCGGTTTACACACTAATGAAAGGCACTGCAGTTCATGGAGATGATATCTTAGACACTGTGGAGTACGTTCGACCCTCAGAGGTAAGTCCAAATTCTCCAATACAGTTAATGATTTTCCACCTCCTGACCTCCGTCTGCATCGTTATGTCCTACTGCCGATGAATTTGGCATTTTCCTCACAGGGCGGTGATGTGATTAGTACAATATTGAGAAGAGAAGTAACCTATGATCAGAAGCAAGGAACCTGTGCTGAGGTGAGAGGTCAACAGGAACTTTCTCAATGACATTGTGTGCAAGACAAAGCTATAATCTGTTTTATTCCATTCAGCATTTCATGGTTGCCAATGCCAACTGTACAAGAGACAGTGAATGTGTCCAGGGGGAGGTTGACTTTGACGGCCATGGTACTTTTTTTACTCCTCACAAAACTTTCCTCCAAGCTTCATTGATCGTTCTTTTCCACAGTTTGTGTCTATTTTTTATATTTTCTTACAGGAAGAAGAACCGGCAGATGTGTTCAGTACTACAACCACACCTTCAAAACTTGTGAGATCCAAACATGGTGTCCTATTGAGCGGTATGCTGTTGTAAGGTAAGGCAGATGATGGATTATCCTCCCAAAGGTTGTCCCAAGTAGGTTTATTTACAATCAAATTAACCGTCACTCATAAACAAGTTAAAAAAAATGTAAATACAGATATGTTGAAAGGCTGGACAAAGCTATAATACCGGGATTGCCTGTGGTGCACACCTATGCAAATAATTAAACACATGTCTAATAAAGGTTTAAGACAGCATTTGGCCTTTGAATTTGAATGGAATCTAATGTGAAACTGTGGAAAACTATACTATAAAACTAAAAGAAACAGATTTTCTGCTACACAAAACTATGATTTTGATTTGTTTGTCCTCAGAGAACCGGCATTAGTGGAGGCCATCAATTTTACAGTGTTCATCAGGAATTCTATCCACTTCCCCGGATTCAAAGTGCTGAGGTAAAGCAAACACGCACACGCACACGCACACACGCACGCACGCACGCACGCACGCACGCACGCACGCACGCACGCACACACACACACACACACACACACACACACACACACACACACACACACACACACACACACACACACACACACACACACACACACACACACACACACACACACATACAAATGTTCTTGTATCTTGCAGGGGAAATATAAAAGATATTTCAAACCCAAAGGAAATGCGGAGATTCCTCAACAAGTGTCATTATGATAAGGAGACAAACCCGTACTGTCCAAACTTTCGCCTGGGCTACATCGCAGCTCAGGCTAGGGAGGACTTCAGTGAGCTCTGCAAGACTGTGAGTATAACATGTCTGCTTTTACTTGTTTTTTAAACAACACTTACTGCCTCTTTGATACAGTATCTCAGATAGACCACTCACCCCTACATATAATATAGATATATTTCCTCTTACCTGTACTTATCAGTCAGTCAATTGTTTTGGTGGTAGTTGCAGAGAATTCGAGACATTGGCAGAAGAGGTGTCTTGGTTATCTCAAATGTAATAGAAAAACAATGGTACAGGTAAAAGGAAAAAAAAAAGTAATATTGATTTTGGGATTAGAAAGGACCTACTTGGTGATAGTGTAGTATTACTTAAGATATGACTAATGCTGTTGTTGAACAGGGAGGAGTGATTGGGGTGTTCATTAACTGGAACTGTAACCTGGACCTGGATTATTCATACTGTCAACCAACGTATTCCTTCCGTCGTCTTGATCTTCGAAAGGACCAGGACAGCTCTGGTTACTATTACAGGTGAGCTCAAACAACTAACATATTTAAAACTAAGCATGTGCTAAGTTTCTCAGCGTTTGTAATTTCTGTATAACTACAGGTTTGCCAAATACTACAGTAGAGAAGGGGTAGAGTCCCGGACGCTCATTAAGGCCTACGGCATCCGTCTGGATGTCATAGTTCATGGACATGTGAGTGACAGATGCTCCGTCATCACCTACGCTTATTTTCAGTTTAACATGGAGACTGTCTTTCTTGTTCTGTCTTTTTTTCATGTACTTTCTTTTTCAGGCTGGTAAATTCAGTCCCATCCCAACCATCATCAGCACAGTGACTGCCATGACTTCAGTTGGCATCGTAAGTATTTTACATCAAGACTTTAAAGTTGAAGCTTTCCCTATTTTCACCACAAACTGGTTTTTCTTCTTATGTCACACCTTCAGTGTACCATTATCTGTGACTGGATCATGCTGACGTTTATTGACAAGAATGAAGTCTACAGTGACAGAAAATTTGATGAGGTAAGTAAAAGGCATCATTTCTTGAACCTCAACACGTGTCGATGTCAAAGGTTTTATTTTCTCACTAAAGTAGCTAAGAATCCTTAACTCAGTTATATTTTATTTTGAGCATGACTAAATGTATTGTTATCAGCTGCAACAGTTTCAGGGTCCTGATACTGTGCATGGTGGCTCTCTAAGTATACGTCTGTCCTCTGCAGGTCATCAAGGAGCCAACAGTGCCCAAAGCCCCAGAGCTCTGCTTCATCAACAGCTACGGCTCAAACCACTCAGACCTGTCGGAGGGTGTACAGCTGTAAAGTCCACCGTTGCCTCAGTCTTCGCTGGCCCAGAGTCTGGACTCTCCTGCATCAGCTGACTGCGGCAACAACAGCACATCTGAGCGTCTCCTCAGACGTTTGCAGCGGCTCAGTTATGGGCTGCCAGTGGTTGCTGTTGTTAGAGGGAACAAACAGTGACAGAGGGCATCATCTGAAAGACATCTCGTCCTCTCAAAGTCCCTGCCTGTGCATTGGATTCAGCTCATATATCACACCCTGATGGACCCCAACGTGCGACAATCCAATTAGTAGTTTCTATTTCACTTGACCTAATTTGCATCAAAACCATTTAGACAATGGTTCTATTAAAAATAAACTTTTAGCGTAGCAGAGAAAAACCTTACAAACAGCAGATTTATATCAATGTATCTTAGACATTCAGTGCAATAAAAGTCTTCTCTCAACTCAAGTTTGGACTTTATATTACTAACAGTATACCAAAAAACACTGACAATTGTTTCTTACAAAAATAAAACTGCATGCCATGTTTGAGAAATATAAATATTCGTTGCCTTTGTCTTTCAACCTGATGGGTTCAGCATCACGATAGATACAGGAGGAAACATCCAGGAGACTTGCAAGGAGAACGATGAGCAGTAATCTAATAACATGGACATTTCCCATAAAATGGTTTCTCTAACAAGATTGTGGGGAAGTCTGAATCCATCTGGACGCTCGAGAGCAATACAAATGTCAGTGGTGAAAAATGACTTGAATGGATCGATATCCGCTGTGTTGGTTAGAGGAGCACAATGGAGGGTCACATGTCAGATGGAAAATGTGTTTATGACATGTAAAGTGCTGAAGATTCATAAAATGTTTTATCTCAAAGATGGTTGTGTCAATATATTTAATCACATGGCTCAATAACTGCCGTCTGATCCAAGATATTTTATTAATTGAAAATGTTTAAGGGGCCCAATTATGCTTTTTGGGGCTTTCCATTTCCTGTAGTGTATTTGATAGGTTTTTGTGCATGTTAATGGTCTGCAAAGGCTAACATCCCAAAGTTCCCTTTGTTTCTCTCCCACACCATCTCACCCTGCCCTTCTTTGTTAACACGGTGACTTCACTAGGTAACACTTGCGCTCCTATTGGTTAGCGCTCCAACACATTGTCCAACACATGTCAAAAGCGGTTGACTAATAACAACTGAGCCGGCCAGTTTACCAATCAGAGCAGACTGGGCTCTGGTTTCAGACGGAGGGTGAAAAGAGGTGCTGCAGAACTGGCAGTATAAAGACCATTTTGAACATTAAAGCATGTAAAGATGTCAGATTAGAGGCACAGCAGCAAAAACAGTACCTGAAAATGAGCATAATAGGGACCCTTTAATATTTAAATCACAAGCCTTCTATGTGGTCCTTTGTCCCTCAAACTGCATATCCAGCATGCGTCAGTGAGCAGCTCTTAAAAGTCAATCTAATTGTGCCTCAGATTAGAGACTGAAATGTAATTACTTGTCTGAGAAAGGCCCATCAGCAGGCAAAGTGAGTCATCCGGGGGGCAATGAAAGTGATGGTGGTGCATGGGCTATGATCATAGGGATCTGGACCAGCTCACAGTAATCACTAAATGATTTTTAGACATTCAATACCACTAAAAAACGTTCTAGATATATTGACATCACTGTGAAAATTGCAAAAAAATCCTAAAACTCTTTACCAGATGAAGCCTTTGCACACTAACTACTCAAACATAAGAAAGAAGATAATAAAAACAGAAAAACAAAACTATATTCACAACCGCCATGCCAAAAAATGAAATGTCTAACGTCTATTATTGGGAATTCACATAGTAAACGCGATTCTCAGAGCAGGTCAAGCCGCAACAGACACACTATCAGCCAAGTGAGGAGGAAGTGGTGTCTGCTGGGTAATGAAGGTCTCCAGAGTAGATGGCACACAGGATGTTTATGCTTTATCCTTTGCGGCTTGCATTTTTAGAAGTAAAACATTCAAACACAGTTGAAACATTTGGAAAAATATTTATTAACAATCATAAAAATGTAAATCACAAACATACATCATTTTATTTTGGCATAATAAAAAGGCATTAAACATATTTACAGTCCAGATATTTCTCCTTAACAGTGTCTTGGTAACAAAGAATCACAACAGACATCGTGAAGGCGGATATACAAGTGCATTAACTGGAAACATTTGAGTGTTTTCCAGATGGAGAAGAAGCTGCCACAGATGCAGCAGACGGAGTGTTGGATGTCACATTCAGAGAGCGCTCTGGCTGATCTGTGGGCTCATGACGAGCAGCCAGTCGATCGTCTCCTCCAGGTAGCTCATGCTGTAGTGGGATGCGATATTCCGAAACACCGTGATCTGATCAAAGAGGCTCTTTAAAATGAAAGAAAGGGGTAAAAAACAGCTGTGAGAACAATGTTTGATTGGAACAACCATATGCTTTCATCAGTTTACTGAATTGATTGATTGATAGAGAGTAGAAACCTTGGCTGAGAAGGTGAGGATGAAGTCTCCGGCACATTTGCAGTACAGCGGCATGTTTGCTTCCTTCACTCCTTTACATTTGGTGCACACCTAAAATGAAACGGAGGTTTTAGCATATTGGAAACTTCAGGGAAATTATTATTGGATGTTGTACAACAGATGATGACCATTAATGAATTCTTAACTATCAACATTAGCACGTCAAATGTGTTGATAACGATGGTATCTATTCAAACGAGTGGTTCAGAAATCAATAACAGTATCGGAAATGCCTCGCATACAGAAAGTCTACGCACTGATCGGCATTATGTCATCATATCATTTATCCGCAACTGTATGCCATAAAAGAACAACAACGACTCTCACAGGAGACGGGAAAGAAGCGAGACGGCTCACTCATAAGCAAGTTTCATCATTACTTGCGGATAAAACAATTACTGTCTGAAATCAATGATGGAAGCAGCTAATGTGTGAGCCATGCAGCTTTCTATTTCCCTCTCATTTCTTGTGTGTGAGTGTTACATAAGTGCAATATTTATGGTAAAGTTTTATAGAATTTGTTCTCTGTATGCTTTTGTTCATGTTTTATAAAGGGTTAAACCAGGTCATAACAATCAACAATGAAAGCCATTATATCACATCCACACATGGTTAGTAGCATACAGCTATATAATAAAATATATGGTTTTTAAATGTGACACTATCCAAACAAAACTGGGTTTTAGTGATACCTAAGTTAAGGTATTAGAAAGTGAAAAATGGTTCTGGAACATCTCTTTGCTCCGTCCTAACTACGGCAACATCTTTAAAAAAGTAGTTTTATTTAGATCTCTTTGAATGTGCCTTTATTTCATAGTTACAGTAAATATACTGACATGAAGCGTGGGAGAGAAATTGGGGGATGACATCCAACAAAGGCAACACATTAGGGTTTATGGTACATGTATTAACTTCTAGGACAACACTTAAAACTGGTTAGGATGTTATATCAATTCATTACACTATCTTTACTCACCAGATCCTGCAGTGTGTAGCTCATCATTTTCTTCTGCAGAGCTTCCACCAGAGCCATCTCAATAGACTCAGTGTCATACTGCGTCTGGCAGTTTGAGCAGAACCACTGAGGCAAGACGGACCCATCCTGAGGAGAGGAGAGCAGTTTTCTGACTGGTATTTCATACATTAATATCAAGCGGGTGCAAAATGCCGGTTAAGGCTTTTTAACTGGCACACGGAAATATGACCACATTTCCCCCATTTTGGCTTCGCTCCACTGGCTGCCAATACATTTTAGGATTCATTTCAAATCCCTAAATGGCATGACCCCACCATATCTTTGTGAGCTGCCCTTACACGCCCAACCGCCCTCTCAGGTCAGCGGGTCAACTGCTCCTGAATGTGCCCAGAACCAAGTCAAAGCTCAGAGGGGGCCGTTGCTTCTCTGTAGCGGCTCCCACACTGTGGAACGATCTGCCCCTGCACATTAGACAGGCCGCCACCCTGCCTGCTTTTAAATCACTTCTTAAAACCCACCTCTTCTCCTTAGCGTATTCACATCCTTTAGAGTGTTGCTTTTATTGCTTTTAAACCAGGGGTGTCAAACTCAATTTCATCACGGCCACGTTCGCATTATGGCTGCACTCAAAGGGCCGGTTGTAACTTTAAGACTATATAAAAATACATATATAAATATTTAATATATATAAAATAATGTGTTATATTACATGATTGCCTCTGCATTGGATTATAATCGGATAGGGTAATAACTTTATAATTAACTCGGTCTGAAAGTCTCTTCCGTGAGAATGTCACAAAAAGATTTTAAAAGACATTTAGAAAAAAAAAAGTAACATTTAGAAAAAAAAGTCAATTCTGAGAAAAGGGCAAATTCTGAGAGAAAAGGCAGATTTAGAAGAAAAAAAGGCAAATTTGAGAAAAAAAGTTTAATTTGAGATGCATTGTGCTCCATGTATGGGCAACGTGCTTCTGTAAATCGCCATGTAACCGTATAACAAACATATTATATTATTTTCAAGCTCTTGTGGGGCCACATCAAATGAAGTCGCGGGCCGGGTTTGGCCCCCGGGCCTTGAGTTTGACACCCCTGTTTTAAATTGTCTATTGTTTTTACTTGTACTTGTTTTATGGTGTGTGAGCTGAGCTGTGTTGTATGTTTTGTTTTGTTTATTTGACTGTACAGCACTTTGGTCTGGAGGTTTAAAGTGCTCTATAAATAAAGCTGTATTGTAGGCAGGTTCAAATGTAGCAGTAATAATAGCGTTATTGTTATTATGCAGACTATCAGTGTTATCCTCTTACCTGTGCCACAGATGGGTCCTTGCAGAGGTCGAGGTCACGACAGAAATTGCATTGGTGGCAGATGACCTCTGGCAGGATGTAGGAGTTACAGGGGTCACTGAACTGGGCTTGCATTGAAAACTCTCCGACGTCCACGAGACGCAGGAGGTCTCTCTTCAGCTTGTTCACCTGGTTCACTATGTTGGCATCCAGAGACAGGACCTGATCCGACAGAAGAGGAATTGAGAAGATGACTTGATTTATCGCAAGATCAGCTGTCTGACTTCTCTGATCATTTTAATTGCCGCTGTTCACATAAACACATGTGCCTTATGATGGTATTTACGTGGCACGGACGCAACGCATTTTATTCCACATTCACTTCCGTGTGGAATAAAATGGAAATGAGCAGATTTAATCAAATAACAACAACGGAATAGGCCAAGAAAATAACAATCGATCAATCTAAATAGCTAGAAAATAGCTTTGTAAATGATCGTAATACTTATGTACCTGGCAGACGTATTTGATGAACTCCAGTGCTGGGTTGTTGAGAAGCAGGTGGGATCCAGGCAGGACGGGGAACATCTCTGAGGGCTGGTTGACCCCCCTGGTACCCGACACCTTCTTCTGGATTTTTTGAGTGATGGTGAAAAAGTTCTGTGTCAGCTCACTGGACACGTATTCCTGGGAGAAGACGATCATTCCTGTGGGGGAGAGTTTAAAAACAATCCATCACATCTGAGATGAAATCGATCAAGATTCTCCTCTTCACAGGTTTAAGTGTAACAGACACTGCAGTGACTAACGAGTGTAATGTGAAGTTCTTCAGGAACACAATGGAACTCTTTAGTAATTAAAGCAGCTCCTTCACAGTATCTTACCAGGAAGGGCACTCAAGTCCCCCACGGCCTGCTGGGTAGCCTGGCTGCCTCCACGCTTCTTGACCGGCGTGGCGCCAGGAGCGTTGCGTCTCAGCTCCTCTTTCATGCTGTGGTACACTGCTGCAATGTAGGCTGGCGTGGAGAGTGTCGTGTCAGATATGGTAGAGCAAAAAGGCAACATTAAAAAAATGCATAATGTACAGATTTTGAAAAAGCACTATTATTGACAGTGTTGCAAACCGGGATTCTCTATAGAGAGGCGAAGTCCCGCCCATCTACTTCAGACCCACGGGACCTTATTTCGGAAAAAGTATGTATTGAAGTCAATGGAGAGAGAAAGATGGTTATTATTGAATTGTGCCATGAATTACACATATGATGTTTGTCAATCTTAAATAATGATTTCCACGTCCAAAAAGTCACAGTTTGTCGTAAAACTGTTGAAATATAAGACTATGAAAAATACGCAACTAGAAAGACTACAAATCCCAGAATCCCGGTCCCGCATGCTGGCTCTTAGGGAACCGAGTAACTCCTCTTGTCTGTATGTACAGCTCTCAACATGCCCAGACTTGGAGTGATTTTCACCTCGTTTAATACTTTTCGCCTCATTCTGAAAGAAAGGAGTCAAATGTGCCAACGTGACGGCCATCTTTTTTGTTTCACAGAAAAAAAGTGTTACTTCAGTTTTACGGCACTTTTTTTTTTTTGACTTGATAAAGTTATCTTTTAAATTGACAAACATCATTTCTAATTCGTGGCACAATTCAAACGGGATCAAAAGAACCTCTTTTTCTCTCCATTGACTTCAATACAGACTTTTTCCGAAATAAGGTCCCATGGAGGTCCCCCGGAAAGGGAGGGACTTCGCCTCTCTATAAACACAATGATACCTGAATTGTACGGCTGTATTTATTCTGTAAATGGATGTTGTTGTTCTACCACAGACAATATGAATGGATTCTTACCGGAGACAATCATGAGGAAGTATTTCTGACAGGAGGCAGTTTCAGGGAGATACTGCATGATGTTCCAGTTGCTCTCAATGAGCTCCTCCACTTCATCCGTCTCGCCATCACCATCATCTTCCTCAACTGGATCCTCCTCTTCATCCTCACTGCCTTCCTCATCTCCCTCTCCTCGGCTCTTTTTCTTCTGTTTGGCTCCGTCCTAAAGGAGACCATGGAGGAGGAATGAGTTCTAGGCCCGTTTTAATTTTTTTTTTTTTATCATAGCAAATACATTGTATGGTATTAAAGAGTTACCTCTCCGCTCATGAGGCTGGAGGGCAGTTTGCCCTTCACACCGCTGAAGTTTGACGGATCCATCCACATCAGGAACTCCCAGCATCGGGAGAAGGAGATGGACAGAGAGTGGAAGATTTCTCTGGAGTGGATGCTAGAGGACAAATATTTAGGGCTCTTTCAGTTACAGTATGATAGGAGAGAGGAGAGTCAAAATACAACAGGAGAAGACTACTGTACTTTCAAGGCAAGTTTATTTATATAGCACCTTTCAGTACGGGACAATTCAAAGTCCTTTACAAAATAAAATAAAAGACATTTAAGAATAAATACAGTAAAAACACATTATATAATGGCATTTTACAACAGGCATTTAAAAGGCAAAGATAAAAACAACAGTTAGACAACACATGAATAAAAAGCAAACTGCAGTGTGAATATGAGCAGCTCAATTAAAAGCAGCTCAATTAAAAGCAGCTCAATTAAAAGCAGCGGAAAAAAAGATATGTTTTCAGTCTCGATTTGAAAATAGTAAGAGTTTTTGCTGACGTGCACGATTCAGGCAGTTTGTTCCAGATTGTGGGGCCTTAATAGCTAAACGAGACAAGACACATTTGAACACAGACGGATGTTCAGAAATTAGCAATATTGACCAAAGTCAACAAACAGTTAAAAGCATTATGGTTTGATCTTCAGAGAGAATTGAAAATGCTGCATTGAAAGACAGACATGTTTTTGTGGGTTTACAGTTGTAATGTTTCAATAACAAAAATCCCAGAAGACAATTCCTGTAAAACGATGTAGTCTAATGGTAAGATGATGGAGACTGCACCCATCTGTGGCAAACAGCCCACGGTACTAATGGGTAATTATCTTTTTTCCCTACTGATGTTATTGTTGTGGTGTGTCTTCAGTCTAATGACCACACACACTGTTTGGACCAAAGGCTGCATTTGTCTGGGAAGCACTGTTTTTTTTTTATACAGTTGCCCTTTATTCTATACATATGATGTTTTTAGATTCTAACGATAATATTTATTAAAATTACATTCTAAAAACAAGTGATCCTTCCTTTAAAATATACATTTATATAAAGAGTGTAACTGACCTGTTGGTGATGTACTCCACATAACTAATGGCATCATCTATCCTCCGTTTTTTAGTGCACAACATGATCCTGTTGAAGTTTCCGTACACCACAGTGGAGCCGAGACGTTTGAACTCTGAAACCAACCTGGCAGCAGGACGAGAGAATGACGAGAAGAGTTCAGTCGCTGTTAGGCTTTTCAAAAAGTAGGGATATATCAATGTGAGGACAAAACGATGAAAGCACTCACTGTAGAAACACCTTCTTCATCATGTTGTGCAGGGTGCGGTGCAGGGCGGGGTCGTAGAGCAGAGAGCTGGGGGAGCGCAGCCAGCGGTAGAAGTGCATCACCTGGTTGTCTGCATACACGTTGTGGTACTGTGTGATCTCTCTGACCCATCCAACCACCATGCTCTTCAAGATCCTGCTCATTCAACACAGGGCAAAAGGAAATCATTAAACCACAACACGCTTCCCCCGACACCCCAGCATCATTAAAGCATCATTTGTTTACACTTTCCCACTTTAGTTTGTTGGTGGTGTGTCAGTTCAGGTGGTCAGGATTACGACGCAGATGTGGAAATGAATGTACAATAATGTATAGATCGTGACCAGATGTTTTGAGCATAAAGTAAAATACTATATTGTTCAGTTCCAGATACCTGTGACTTAATGTGTTGTGCCTTTGTAGATACACTGTGATCTGTACGTTGTAATGCACATGTGTGATCTGTACGTTGTAATGCACATGTGTGATCTGTACGTTGTAATGCACATGTGTGATCTGTACGTTGTAATGCACATGTGTGATCTGTACGTTGTAATGCACATGTGTAAATGATAAACTGAGGCATAATATTGTTGAAATTGTTCCTTTTTTGCACTTCAACAAAGGGAACAATTTGGAGTTGTTGTTATTATAGGGTTATTACACTATGATGTTACTGGTCCGGCCCATTTGAGATCAAATGTGGCTGTATGTGGCCCATGAACTAAAATGTGTTTGACACCCCTGGTTTCCATAGTAACACACTACAGATGTTTACACACCTGAAGGTGTTGGAGCAGAGAGCCGTCTCATCATAGCTGGCCAGAGCGCTGGCTCCCTGGTTCCCTGACATCATGTCCTCCAACGAGGCCTGCTGGATCACATCAAAACTGACACCCAAGCTAGCCCCGCCCTCCATGTCGTTGACATGTTGTGATTGGAGGATGGTGTTCACCGCAAGGCTCTGCAGGTCCAACTCCACACACACTGAGAGAAACAGTAACAGGGTCGTCCATAAATACATAGAGCAAGGCTTCAAAAAGTAGTTTTATGCCTTTTTTCTTGGACGCAGATGAAGAGAGTTCTTGGTGTGTGAATACCTGTGGAATAGCATCCCTGAGCATTGATCTCCACCGAGCCCCTGTCATCACTTTCCATCACCAGACGACTGTCATCGGCCTCCTTTCCTCCCAGATCAGGCCTGGCGGTGGGGGAGAGCCACAGCAGGTGGTTGTGTTTCCTCAGATGTCGTGCCAGGAACAGATCTGAGCCAAAGATGGACACATCCTGAGGCAAGTTCCCCACAGGTAAGTGGTAATACCTGAAAGCAGGGACATTGTGTGAGTTTTAAAGTTCACATTTTTGTTCTCCACAAATATAACTAACTGAATAGACTTTATGAGAGACGAGAGAAATGATAATACTCTCTAATATACCAATCCACTAAAGGGACAGAAACATAAGCATAATAGGGGTCGACCGATTATCGAGGCCGATATTCCGCATTTTACAGATTATCGGTAAAATCTAATTGCCGATACGACTTTGGCTCTGATGCAGCCAGCCAGAGAGGCGGGACCTTCTCAGATTACAGGCAGGAGCGAAGAACGCAGACACAGACAAGCAGCGGCAGTGAGCGGTGTTTCGAAGGTAAATCATTTGAAAGCCGAAATTCAATAAACATCCCAACCCCCTTTGCTGAAGTTGCAAAAACACCACAATCTCTTGAACCAATTCTATCAGTTTCCCAGTTACAAAGGGACGGGGGGGGACGGGTAGCGTCTCGCAGCGGAGAAACTGGGACGGCTGCTAGTGGAGCCTCGCAGCAACTCTGCTTTCTGCACCACAATCTGGTGCTGCTGAATTGGGACTACTAAATGAGTGAGACTCAACTTTCAGAAGTTCAGAACAAGTTTTAGTAGTTTTTATTTTTACTTCATTTACTTTACTCAGGGTCACAGAGAGAAAACCAGTTTTAAGATGTTGAAAAGTTCATTAAACATAAAAAGACATTTCATAGAAGTTCTGTTATTCTACATTTTGACACCGAGATTTTCTGATTTTACTGCAAATGTATATCGGTTCCAAATATCGGTTATCGGTCTCCTTGATTACTAATAATCGGTATCGGCCTTGAAAGAGCCATATCGGTCGATCCCTAAAGCATAATGTTAGATATACGCTAAAAGATTGTGCACAGTAGCTTTCACAGGAACACAGCGAGCATGTCAGGAACAGAGCTAGCAGGGTTCCTACCTGGCCATGTCGAAGGCCTGTGACAGGCAGCTGTCCAGGTTGAGGTAGTGGCGGATCATGCGCCGGGCACCGTGGCGTTGCCAGTCCAGCACGTTATAGCTGATCTCATCAACCACATGCACGGGAACCACTGGAAACTCCTCAAGCACCGGCATCCCTGCTGCCAACCGCCTCAACTCCCAGTTTGACTGCACTGCGATGAGGGTGGGCCCGCGACGCTCCTCCTGTGAACAGCAGCAGACGATTGATTACCCCAATGTACCCCCATGAACATAACGTCTCTGTATGCGATCATCAGAAATGGATTAGGTATCTAAATAGCCAGGGGTGCACACAACTTTCTCAGTGCGGTACTCAGATGAAAACCTTGAGTCAGTGTTTGGTACTCCAACTTCTGGCTCCCCTCAAAGTTCCCATGAAGCCCTCTGTATTGCGAATGCCAACGGGGGGGGGGGTGGTAGTGGAGTGCAGAGCTTCGTGACCACAGAGCGTGTGAACGTTGTGCCCCCCTGTAAATAGCTCCAGTGTGCTTTACCTTGTAGTTTAGCAGAATGCGTTGCAGTGCACGGTAAATAGCCTTTGGATCGTTTTCAGCGCGGACCTCAAAGTTGTGCTTCTCTGGAGGCAGGAGCTCCTCGCTGGTCTTCTCCAGGAGAGCAATGCGTTCAGCTGTGTAGAGGTTAGTCAGGTTGGGCATCTGATTGGTCCTGACCTGAGGAGATAACACAGAGACAGAGCGTGAGGGTTTTTTCACTAGCTGGAAAGGGAGGCATTGATTAGCATCTCTTCACTTTTGGAAAGTAAAAAAAATTCACTTTAGACTAATATTATTCGGCTTTTCTTATAGCGGACATTGATTGTTTGCACTGGAGGAACATCACTTAACAAGATATGAGTCAAAGAAAAAGGATGACAGCAGAATAAATAAAGAGATGTGTTGTTCTTACTGTGTCCAGGATGAAGATGCTGGCTTTGCGCTGAGAGGGGATGAAGAGGCCAAACAGAGCCTTGTGACCCTGACTGTGATGATACAGGTACATGTGTCGAACACTCCCTAAGAAGAGACCAAACATTAGAGTAAGGGATGTCCCGATCACCTTTTTTTGCTCCAGATCCGATTCCGATCATTTGATTTTGACAATCTGCTGATACCGATTTTTCCCGGTCCGATCTTTATGCAATGCATTAAGAGAAAAAAAAGGTAACAGATAACGGCTGGTCATCCAACGCGATGAATTCAGCTATCTTGGCTGTTCTTTTTTGGGCCTTTTCACTGTTCTGGGGCAGTTTCTCTTTCCTTTTAAAAGTCTCCGCCTTGCAAACATTGCATCTGGCTGTTACACTGCCTTCACTTTCAATGTTATAATACTTCCAAACTCCTGACATTTTCTCTGTCCCGATTCCCGAGTCACCAGCTGAACGTAGCCTCTCGTTAGCTTACTGCTACTATTAGACTCTGCGCCCTGCCCACTCTGTTGCCAGATTTGAGAGAAATAAGCAACCAGGTCAGAAAACAAGCCCAAAAGAAGCAACACATACATGATGTTGTGTCATTTTAAACCAAAACTAAGGCCTCAGGATGACTTTAAGACGTGAACATGGTCATTTTTGTTTTGTAACATTAAATAAAAAAAAGAAATGTTATTAAAAAAAAAATTAAAAAAAATCCCGATCCACGATTTTTTTCCTCCCGATTCCGATCTTTTGAAAATCACGTGATCGGCTCCGATCGGGTCATCTCTAATTAGAGTTCATGAGAAGGATCTTGTGATATCAGGATAAGTATTATGTCGCAGGAAAAACAAATCAATCTTTTTGATATCAATTGAAGAAGACCAGTGTGAGAGGCGGGTCTTACCAGGCTCCAGGTAGCTGAACTGGGCCAGAGACCTCATCTCCAGATTCTCCAGGTCAAAGGTGTCCGCCTCCCTGCCAGCCATATCCCTCACCACATGTTTATTCACCATACACACACATCCGAGCTGCACCAGCGCCCGAAACAGCAACGGGACCTGAAACAGATAATTTCACTCTGTTAACAACGGCTTTCAAATTGGACTCACACACACAAAGAGCATCATGGCCGAGTGTAATGAAAACGCTGGAGGTGTTTTTATGATACCTGTGTTTCATAGACTCCTTCGATGTCGGGGGCCGAGAGGTCAGCGTTGATCTCGTTGATGTGCTTCAGGTACATGTCTTCTGGTACACTGTACTCATAAAGGAAGTACACTATGTTGGAGCGAGGCAGCATGCGGTTCACCTAAAGACAAAGAAATATGTTTGTTTAAGTTATTATAATGATACCAACAACACATGTAGAGAGGCGAAGTCCCTCCCTTTCCGGTGGACCTCCATGGGACCTTTTTCGGAAAAATTATGTATTGAAGTCAATGGCGAGAGAAAAGTTATCTTTCGATCCCGTTTGAATTGTGCCATGAATTACACATATGATGTTTGTCAATTTAAAAGATAATTTTGTTAGTTAAAAGAAATAGTTTTGCCCTAAAACTGTGAAGTAAGACTTTTTTTGAGTGAAACATCTCAATGAACTACATCTCTGGTCTCGCACAACAACACACGTCACCAAGATGGCCGTCACTACTGTATAGCCAAAAAAGGGATTGTCTACCCTCACTATCAACACAATGAAACACGTCCAGAAGAATGTCATGCAATGCCTGCCTGCCTTTGGTTCTCCCTGAACGGCCTGATCTTTTTAATGTTCAATGTTAACCATTTGTGCAGATAGCATGAAGTAGAAAAGGTCGCCGATGCTAATGTAGCGTTAGCGTTAGCATGTCTCCCCCGGGGGCATCCGGGCTTAAACGGTGTATTATAGAAGCATCACACCGGTTATGACATCTTTTACGCGACTCTGAGATTTGTAGTCTTTCTAGTTGCGTATTTTTCATAGTCTTATATTTCAACAGTTTTACGACAAACTGTGACTTTTTTGACATGGAAATTATTTTTTAAGAATTGACAAACATCATATGTGTAATTCGTGACACAATTCAAACGGGATCGAGAGATAATCTTTCTATCATTGACTTCAATACATAATCTTTCCGAAATAAGGTCCCATGGGTCGGAAGTAGAAGGGCCGGACTTAATAAAAAAAAATGCATTGCCAAATTTAAAATGCAATTTCTATTTTTCCGTGCCTTTTTGTAGGTGGCTCCCTCCTCCTGCTTTGGGACTTTCTGATTGACATAGAACACACGTGGGATGTTGAGCTTCATGCAGTGGAGGTCGTTTCCAATCACAGCCCACAGCTTGTACAGGCCGGGGTGACTGGTCTCTGCAATCTGAGAGGCAGGGAACAGGAAAGAACAGATTAGATGATTTTCTTTGGGTATTATTACTCTTTAAACTGGCTTGAGGATAAGATAAGATAAGATGTACTTTATTGATCCCAATTTGGGAAATGTTTGTGTTACAGCAGCATAACAAGACAAGGCAATGTACAATACAATACAAATTCAAAGACTAGAAATAATCAAGAAACTACAAAATATACATGTTGAATTTAACAAGGTATTATATATATACATAAATATATGACAGAAGGAATATTAATATTAAATATTGAACAGATAATAGTGGGATGTCGTTGCCCGACCTGCACAATCTGCCATGGCATGTCCAGGATGCTGCGTGCTGTTTTGCGGAGGAAGCTCCCCAGGCCGCCGGTGGGGCCCTGATCCCGGATCACTCCCCCCCCCACGGGTTGAGCTTCACCATCCAGCAGCCTCCTCTTCTTCTTTCTCTCCTTCCTCTGCCTCAGCTGGAGCTCCCACTTCTTCTTATGGTACCGCAGCCACACCAGGATCTCCTCCTGTTTACACAAAGGCTTTGTAATATCTCCACGATAATGGATTTCCTAGGAATGCTGGGTCAAATGTGAAATCGCATCGCAACCAGAATTCCTTTACTAGTCCCACTGTTACAGCAAAGAAGGTAAAAAATAACAATAAAAAAGTAAAAGTACTCAGATCTTGTACTTGAGTAAAAGTAGAAGTACTCAGGTCTTGTACTTGAGTAAAAGTAGAAGTACTCAGGTCTTGTACTAGAGTAAAAGTAGAAGTACTCAGGTCTTATACTAGAGTAAAAGTAGAAGTACTCAGATCTTGTACTTCAGTAAAAGTAGAAGTACTCAGATCTTGTACTTCAGTAAAAGTAGAAGTACTCATGTCTTGTATTATTTAGAGTTAATTAGAAATGGCCTGAATCAGTGCAATAACAAAACAGGCATCACGTTGTGCTCGTTTCAGCTCGCCTACCCGTGAGTTTCCCACAGCCGGGGGCGCCCCCAGGATATCCCTCCAGGACAGAGTGAGCTCCACATCCTGCGACTCCACTTGGCTCTCCTCTGCCTGAGACGCCCGTTTGCGCTTGGTGCTGATGAGGATGGCCGGCTGCAGAGGTCTGGGGGGCATCCCAAAGTCCTCTATGTCCGCGGTTTGGCCTGCTTCCAGAGGCTGATGGGCCACCTGAGACAGAAAAGGCCATTTAGATAAAAAACAAAACAACCCTTTGCATAAAAGGGAAGCGGGGAATAAGAGAAATGTCAAATGTTTTGGGCATTTCAAGAACACACTAACCCTATTACTTGGGAAAACACCAGAGGGAATAAAAAAGATTCTCGTGAGAAGAATAGCAAATCACTCACAATCAAATGATCTCGTAAATGAAATGTATGGACTGGAGAAAATAACCATGAGCATCAGAAACCCTTAAGTTCTTTTCTTTGAGGAAAGATGGGAAAAATGGGTAAACTATAAAAACACAAACCAGTATAATGACCAGGTGGTAAGATCTGGTTGGTATATAGCTTACACATAAGCCGCTTTCACACCAAGTACTTTGCCGTACTTAGTACCCCAGGGCACTAAGTACCAATAAGTTCCCTGAGGGAAGATTTCGCAAATGAAGCCGCTGACGTCACTTCTTCTTCTTCTGCTTTGGGTTTACTGGCAGGCCGCAAACAACTTCCCAGCGTATACTGCCACCCGAAGTCCCCGGAGTTGGGGACTGGCTTCAGTAGAAGCTGCTGGAACTCCAAGTGGTTTGCAATTCGCCCAGCCAATATACATTTGTACTTTTTTGGTACCACCTCTCTAGCAGGTGTAAAAATGGGGGTAAAAGTTCCCGGCAAGTTAACATTAATTTGTGTTATCTCTTCTGTTTTCCTGATTTCTTGATTGTTATGTAGTTATTGTATGTATCAAAGTGTTTCTTTTGATAGGGGGAACTCTCTGTGTCGACAGGTGGTCGTTGTGCTTTGGAGGTGAACGAACCTGTCTCTTGCCCTCGCTGGTGAACAGCTCACTGATTTTCTTCTGCTTGAAGACATCATTTTTCTCCAGAAGTTTCTTGTGCAGCCAGTCAGGGTGCCTCACTCTGGGTACCGGATTCTTCACCTGATGACCAACAGAGACAATGAAAATATGTCCACGCATATTCTAGACTGACAGCAAAATGAAATGGGTTTTAATGTGTACCTGTTGAAGAGCTGCAGGGATGGTGATGATTTTCTGGATGGCACTACCCAACCTCTCTATGTAATAATTCCAATCAAGGATCTGAAAAGGAGCAGCAAATGTCAAAGAGCAAGTACAAGCAAATTCACTTAGAAAAACCCAGACATTAGAATGAAAGGGCATCAAAAGTTTGTTTAAAAACTCACCGAGCGGATGTCAAAGTCATGAATGCTGGGCATCTTCAGCCACTTACGAAGGAAATGCTTCTTCACACTGGGCTCCGCCTGGAAGATGGCCAGAGGAATGGCTCTGATGGAACAAGACACAAATCAATAAGAGTCGATCTCAAGGCTTTTATTCTGGTAACATTACACAGTGGTTTTTAACCCGTGTGAAAGCATCATTTTATTGGGGGATTTCTATTATAATGGCATTGAGTTTATCAACAAAGTAGTTTTTTATTTGATTTGGGATTTTGTGTATTGGAAAGCTACAGTTTGCAAATAGAGAGAAAGGAGACGTACAAAGGTCATTGGCCAGTATCTGAACGGGGATATTGCTGTTTCAGTTTTCTTTCAAACAAACAACAAGTCTATCCCCTAAAGTCAGTATTTTACGTATAATTAGCTCTTACACTATTATTGATGACAAGGTCCCCCCCAACTTTAAACCTCTCAAGAAGGGTCAGAGCGGAGACGAGAACCTTTAGAAGCATACATGTCAGTTTCAAAAAGCTTCCTGCAATAGGATTATTATTGTATATCCACATATTAACTTATCTTACCAAAGATAGAGGAAATCCAAAAAGACTCGTCATCCTCTCACCTTGAACCTTCTCACACTGTTCAGATTTGATATGGAATGTGAACATGGGTTCCTGTACTAACTTCATGACTTCTAACTGCATTAGTATACCCTTCATCTTTCATACAATATATCATTTAAAAGAATGTCCACTGTGAACGTTTATTTCACCTCTCTGTGACAGGTGCACCCTCAGGTTTCCGGGAGATGACGTAGCGACAGCTCAGACCAGCATCTTTCACCATCTGGTCTCCCAGGAACTCCGCCAGTCTCTTAGCTGTGCTGATGGAGGTGGACTTCTGCTCTCCGTAGTCCTCCAGCTTTCTGGACATCGAACGATTCTCAGAAACCAGTTCAAACAGCTCCTGGTCTGGCATGTTGGCAGCCTGAAAGAACAGAGAAACAAATCAATCAGCTTTTTGTGAGGAAGATAGACTTCAATCAATGTTTTGACTGAAGCTTCTCTGCAAATGTGATCGTAAAAGTCACGTTATACTAGAATGGGTTTTGACCTTGCTGTACAGAACGTCCAGCCAGTAGTCAGCCACTTTGGCCACAGAGGCGTACACCTCCTCCAGATTGGTGCCTTTGAGGAAAGCCTCAAACACTGACGACTGGAAAATCTTAATGAGCTGCAGCTCTCCTCGTCTCTTGATTTCGAAACCCTTCAGCTCAGCCAGGGAGCCGTCCTCATTAAACACAGCGTACCTAAAATGAACAGAGAAACCTTAAATCAATCTGAACACTTTCTTCCCCTCCGCTACCGGCCTCATCAACAAGGCCCCCCCCCCCTACTGACACTTTACCTCAGCCGCCACAACGCAGACTCTATACACATTACATTAATGCACACAATGTTTAAATATTGCTTACTGCACATATTTCATATTCTATAATTCACTGCATTCTATTTCGCTGTAAATTACAGTTTCATTTTATTGCCATCTATCTATTTTTTTTTTTTTAACAGTGTTCTTAATCTGTGTACTTTCTTAAATAAAAAAAAAAAAAGTGTTTTATATTTTATGTTTGCACCACGACATCAAGTCAAATTCCTCGTACGCGTGAACCTACCTGGCAATAAACCCGTTTCTGATTCTAGCGAACCTTTGCCCATTTAATAGTCTCATCGTCCAATGGTAAATGTGCTCACAGAATTAGTGTTCCTTTACCTTTTCTTCAGCTTCTTCCCTTCCTCCTTGGATGCGGGCAGGATCATGGCCAGGTACGGTCCGTCCACCTCAAAGAAGATGCTGTTCTCGGCCCTGGTTTGGTAAGTGAGGGTCGCGGGGTCGACCAGCTCGTGGTACTGATCGTTGGTGAATCCCTCCTTCACCATGATGTTCAGCATGGCTCCGGGGTAGGAGATGGTCACCTTGGGCTTCTTCTCATTGTTGGTTTTAATCACAAAGTTCTCGGGGAAGGTGTTGGGGAGGACACACCAGATCCCGTCAGTGTCTAACTCCAGGGGCCTCCTGAGAAACAGAAGTGAGAGAGGCCATTTGTGAGGAATGGAAATGCATGGCAGAGCGTTCCAGTTAACATATTAGAGTCGGTTGATGTGATTTCAACAGGCAATAACTAGAGATGTCCCGATCCGATCACGTGATCGGGGATCGGAGCCGATCACGTGATTTTCAAAAGATCGGAATCGGGAGGAAAAAAATCGGGGATCGGGATTTTTTTTTTTTTTAAATACTTTTTTTTACATTTTGTATTCAACGTTACAAAACAAAAATGACCATGTTCAAGTCTTAAAGTCATCCTGAGGCCTTAGTTTTGGTTTCAAATGACAGAACATCATGTATGTGTTGCTTCTTTGGGGCTTGTTTTCATAGACCTGGTTGCTTATTTCTCTCAAATCTGTCAACAGAGTGGGCAGGGCGCAGTGTCTAATTGTAGCAGTAAGCTAACGAGTACTGAAAGCTTTATTTTGTTTTGATCCAATGCTGCACAACTGAACTGATCCAATGCTGCTGTGAAAAAAAGAAGCTATATCCATGTTGGATAGAATATCCAATTTAAATTAAAAAAGAACCTTAAGGGACAACTTGAATGCTTTTTTTTCTCTTAATGCATTGCATAAAGATCGGATCGGGAAAAATCGGCATCGGCAAATTGTCAAAATCAAATGATCGGAATCGGATCGGGAGCAAAAAAAGGTGATCGGGACATCTCTAGTAATCTCATTATGATGATACGACACTCACCCTATTTGTTCGACAAGCTCTCTGGCCTGAGTGATGATGTTGGCTCCAGTGAAGCACACAATGCCAGCCATCTCCATGGAGTACCAGCGCGCCCTGATGGAAACACAAAGGCAACATCAGGTCCGCAGCAGAGTGCCGTTAATCACTGATTTCACCACAGCCAAGGCTTTAAAGCTCATTTGATTAATTGAATTATGAAAGCTGCAGTTGGTTCCTACCCTTTCCTCATGACGTAGCCGTAGAAAGAGTTGAGAATACACTTGTGAGCCAGCTGAAGAGAATCGTACAGGATCTCCATGTTTTTGCAGCGCTTCACCTCAGCAGCGTCTCCGCTCTCCTGAGCTGCCGACAGTTTCTTCTTCCACACCTAAAGCAAAGGTTGCGAAAAAATAAAAAGGCATTCAAAGCAAGTCATTTTATCGGTAATATACGTTTTAAGTACAGAGTGAGAGTTTAAATGGCTGAAGTGGAAGACATTTGAATGGAAAATGCAGTTATTCTATATAAATATGTAATGAATTGAAAATAGAGAGAATTCCAAAACACACCTTGTGGAGTCCTTTGAATTCGTAGCGACGATCTCTGAAAGCTCTCACGGTGTCGACGTAGAAGGAGTTCTCTCTCTGACAGATGGTGGTGGTGCGCTCCTCCAGCTTGGTGACGTGTGTCTTCTTGTAGGCCCTCTTACAGTAGTCTGAGGCAAAGGAAAGACAGGTCAAACAACGCTTCAAAAAGCTATTTAAAACGCTTATAACACACTCAAAGGGAAGTACCTGCCAGACGTTTCTTCTCGTGTTTGGCCTGCTCCTCCTTGTTGAGAGAGTGGAAGGCCCGAGGTGGGCCGTTGGGGAAATAGGGCGGGAACTTCTCAGACTCGAGTTGCTGCTGGATTCGGTGAAACTCACTGCGGCTGGCAGGCACTGCACACAGAGGGAAGAATAAATCAACTTTTACTGTATTCAAACTAACATGAATAACAAAGAAACTTCTCCTTTAGTTTCTCTGTTTATTTAAAGGGGACCTATCATGCAAAATGCACTTTGTGATGTCTTTTATACATAAATATGTGTCCCCGGTGTGTCGGGGAACTCACGCAGCGTCAGAAAATAAAACTCTCTTTTCCTCCGTACCCAAATCTCTAAAAACGGGGCTACAACAGAGCTGATCCAGATTATCGGAAATGTGGACCCACGGCCCTATCAGAAAGTTGCTATCAGAAACAATGCCCGACTGTTTTGGACGTAATATGGTCGGTGTTTACATTTACATTATTTGAGCTAACCTGTACTGGAGAGCATGTGTGTGAAGAAGCAGGAAATAAAAAGGAACTCACGTTGTGGTATAACCGAGAGAAAGCCTTTGAGCTCCATACTGTTTCAGAAATAATCCTTGATAATCCATGATATGGCGTTTCATCACTGCAGTATTTAGTTTAGACAGTAGCTGCCGGGTCCCGCATGAGCTCAGACCCCTTCTTTTTTTTTTAATCTTTTTTTTTTTTTTTTTTTTAAAGCTTTATACCCAAAATCAGCACTTTTGAAACAGGAAGTGAAATAGAGGGATATGAGGCATGGCTAGAATTGGCTATCTGTTTGGTATTTTGAGCAAAACACTTCATAGACATGTTTTTTATATATCTGAGACCTATGTTATTGCCTAAAAATAGCATGATAGGTGCACTTTAAAACAACATTGACTTACTGATCTCCCCTCTCCACTGCCACGCCATTTTCCTCTGGCAGGTGGCACCATGCTTGTTAAAGTCACAGGCGGCACAAGTGGCCTCATCAACTATGGCGGACGGCTATAAAAGTAGAGAACAAAGTATTGATTTGCAGGCTTTTCTATAGGTTTTAACCTATGCATATTTCTTTGGATTTTTCCTTTACCTGCAGGCGGTTGGTGAGGATGATATTGGGGTACATAGCCCCAACGTCCAGATGGTAGATGAGGGGGCATTCAATCCTGTTTGGGACCTCCTTTAAGGATATCAGCTTCTTTTTGATATCCTCACAAACCTGAGAAAATATCAGAGAAATGTTAAAGCTGAAAATAGTTCGAACAACTTTTAAAAAATAAGGTATTAGGTAAAAATGTAAAAGCCAATATACCTCATTAAAGTTGGTGACCTGATCCAAAGGGATGTTCTCCTCTTCCTCAATGGCGTGACGAATGGTTCTCTCAACTCTTTGCAGAAGGAAGTCAAACGCGGCCGGGTTCTGTCAACACACCAGAACAAGCCGTAATGCTAAATTCATATAAAAAGCATTAAAACAAAGAGCAAGCTGTAAGTTAAACTGAGATGTACCATTTTGAAACGGCAAGGGATGTCACTGCGGAAAACTCCGGACTCCAGCGCCTCCACGTGGCCGCCCACGTAGGTCTCAGAGTCCATGACGTGGCCGTCGCCGGTCATTTTGTTGAACACCTGCTCCTGCTTGTTGGGGAAAACGATGTTTGCGTGGAAGGCCTGAACCATGAGCAGAGCCTCGCACAGCGTCCCAGAGCCTTTACGCAGCACCTGGAAGAAAAGACGTGAATATTCATAATGTTATATTTTGGGTATTTGATTCTTCTTTTACAAAACACACAAAAAACAAACCTCGTCGGGCTCCATGGGGATGATGGTGCACAGAGCGAAGATGAAGGGGTGAACGTATTTCATGTAGAGGTAATACGTGGCCACAGCGTCCGACACAGAGTAGGTGGCTAAAGTCTAACAGAACCGTAGAAAAAAAGAAAAAGTTAACAAAACAGTTACAATTATTCTTCCGAGCAGTAAATAAAAGTCACTTGTGTACCTGTGGCTGCTCAGTAGCCATGCGACACATATCCTCCGGGTCCAGCTCCACGGGGTCGTAGCCCAGTTTAGCTTTCGCCGCTGCCTTCAGATTATGACTTCCCACCGGCAGGTAGCTGTCTCTCTTAACCCACCTGAGGAGAGGAGAGGCAGGTTGGAAGAGGATATCAGAATCATTCATAACTCTAACCTCCAACGTTTACGTAGAGCAAAAGGCTTCCTAACCTGTAGCAGTCCATGTGGATGGCTTGCGTGGACTTGTACTCTCCCTGGTTATCTTTCTGGAAACCAATCTCCTTGTACATGTCGAGTCCATGGAGAGCAGCTCGGGTCTCAACAAAAGGCCTTGAAAGAGTGGAAACAAAGTGTGAGAGATAAACATCATAGAATACGAGTAATTCCCGGAGTTCTGTTCGGGGTCACCAGCGAAGCCCTGGACAGGCTCCAGTACGTCCAGAACTCTGCAGCCAGGCTCCTCACCCGCACTAAGCCCCGGCAACACATTACCCCCACCCTCATCCACCTTCACTGGCTCCCGGTCAAGTCACGCATCCAGTACAAACTCCTCCTGCTAACATACAAATCTCTCCACTCCCTAGCCCCTCCATACATCTCTGACCTCCTTCAGCCCTACACCCTCTTGTCACCTGCGGTCCTCCGACAAAGGGCGGCTCTCCATCCAGCGCTCCAAGCTGATACCATTTGGCAACAGAGCCTTCAGTGTCGCAGCCCCCGCCCTCTGGAATTCTCTCCCCTCTGCAATCAGGAATGCAGACTCTCTGGACTCCTTCAAAAAACACCTCAAACACCATCTGTCCACTCGGGCCTTTGGCCTCAGCTAATATGCAGTACCCAGCAACCTGTTTCTGTTTTGTTTTCTTCAGCCTATGTATCTGTATGGTTATTATTACTTTCTGTTTTGTTTCTTCCCATTGTAAAGCGTCCTTGGGTTTAGTGAAAGGCGCTATAGAAATTGAAATTATTATTATTCATCTCATATTTTTTACGATACAGCAAAAGAATAGCTTACCAGTCAAAGAAGTCTCCATTGTAGGTCACAAAGATGTTTGGTTTGGTTTCTTGAACATGGTCAAAGAATCTCCGGATGAGAGCCGCCTGCAGCCAAAGTACGGTGACCACATGTTATCACAATGATTCAACCACAGAGCGTTACACTTGAATACTCAAAGGATTTCAACACTTTGAATCGATATTGACAGTTCACATACCTCGTCCTCCTCGTTGAAAACAGTGAAAGGCCCTTCATATTCAGGTTTGGGAGTGAACTCAAAATCTTCAATGTCGTCAGAGACGATCTCCCGGTTTGTGATTAAATACCCCTTTACAAAAAGGGAACACAAAGTTAGTTTAAGACATGAGGATAGAGGGTGTCCTTTTTTCTCATACTGATATTCTGAACAAGCTGTACTGTTGTATTAGCTGTAAAGTGTCTCTACTGTAGGCTACTTTTATTATATGTACTTTGGCTCGACCAAAAATCGTTTATAAACGTGCTATATAAATAAAACTTGATTTTATTTGAAGACATAAATGAATATGGAATAATACTTCTACTTATAAATGCAACTGACCTGTCCATCAATCATGTAGGAGATCATCATGATCTGATCGCTCTCTGCATCCGGGAACTTCAGTGGGAGTTTGGTGGTCTCGATGTCATAAGCCAAAACAACAGGGTCCTATGAAGAGCGAGAAACAATGAGTTACTGAAATCACAGTCAAAGATGAACCCGAACAAATGACAGATCACATGTGATTTAAATCCTCTTACTGGTCTCTCCACAAGATCATCTCTGCGTATGATCTCTGGGTGGTAAGCGCTGCCTCTGTAGCGAACATTGTACCAGTGAGCCTGAGACATGAAGACAGCAAAGATAAGAACAACGAACACAAGCCTCTCAGAAAACATTGTGAGAACAGTGATCTATGCTTACCACGTGGATCTTAAGGTCGATGGACAACCGCATATGATATGGCACATCATACTCTCTCATGTCCACTATGTTGTCTAACTGGTCTGAGATACGCTTTGACGGCCCGTCTTCCTCTGCTGTGTTCACATTTCCACCTGATAAGGCACTGTCAAAAAAACACAGGTGTCAGCAGATCAGAAATGAACCTGAAGTTACAGTTTATTAAAAACTAATGGGAGTGGTGTTACCTTGATAACATGGAGGTGTAGGAGTCATTGGACTGCTCCTTCTCTCTGTTCTTGCGTACTGCTGGTGAGATCTCACGCTTGATCTTCATGAGTTCGTCCACGGTGCTGAAGGACAGCTTGATGTAGCTTCGCTTCAGTCCAACCAGATGGTTCGGCTGAGGAGAGCAGGTAAGAGAACAAAGATTACAATGACGTTGTTGTCCTTCTTTGTTTGTGTTCAAAGTTTTTTTGTAATATGCAACACTTTAATGCGGTTCAAGGAAACTAAAAGACCAACCACTCACCAGGTCGAGGTCCTCTTTTGGGATGACTTCAAGCTTCGTCACCTTTCCTTGAAACTTCCTGGTTAAGTATGAGATAACTTCTCTTTCGCAATTCTGTAAATAAAGTCGTTTTTAGGGCTAGAGTTTTTGCAGTGTATATTGCTTGATAAGAACTAAACTTCTGACGCAGACGTACCTTTTTAGTGGCGATGTAAAAGTATGGCTTGAAAGGGAGGGCCACCTACAGATAGGAAACATATCAGGACAGACGAGTTAGAGCAGGGGGGTTTTGGGAAATGTTATTGCATAAAAACTACTGTTTGTTATAAGGAGCCAGTTTGTTTTGAAACAGCGGTGTCACAGCACTTGACTTTTCCCCCCCAACTCACCTTAAACCTGCTTCCATCCTCCTGTATGAAATAATAGTCCACAGCACTGATCATCCTCTTGTCATCATCCAGGATTTCAGTCTAAACATAGAAAGAGGAGCAAAGGGTGTCACATTTGTTACCACAATGTTCTACTCAAGACAAAGAAGGCTACAACATGACACAGTGCAAGGACTCACAGGATGCATGTTGATCAGCCAGCCTGTTTTCTCCCCTGGCTCTTTAATCCTGTCGAAACCAAAGCGGGCGTCCATCTCGTCGGTGAACTGGCTGCGCTCCAGACGCTTGAGGGCCGAGGATCCATCGTCCCTAATTCAAACACAGAATAGATAATGTATATTAACCCTTGTGCCTCAATTTGAAACATATTCCCTGTTGTCTTTAGAGGACAAAAATGCATTGTCTAAAAGCTGGCATACATTTCATTTTCCTAATTTACCCTTTAAATGCCTCTTTGTTTACGTTTTGCCACTGTAATAATGAAACAATCCTTAAAATGTACTTTCATTTTTTAGTTGTATTCTTAATGCTAGGGGGGGAGGGGGGGGGGGGGGGGAAGTCTGGGATAAGACAATGATTAGAAACAACATTGATTTTGATGTATTGCATCAAAAAACATAATACAGCAGTATTGCCCCTAGTGGAAACTAGGAAATAACATGTGTTGGCACCACAGGGCAAACATGAGAAATGGCTCAATCTAGTGGAAGATAGTAAGAACTAAAGTTTAAAACTTAAAAGCCTTATGTATTACAATGCATGGATTTTTTATTGTAATGGTCGTGGGATAAACAAATGTGGTTTTAGTGTGTTTATATTTTAAGGGTCTGCTTACATGTATTTTGGTGACAGTTATTAATTTATAAAGAAAATTGATGGAGAACTTCCCAAATAAAATGTTTAATATTTTAGCCTTGCCAAAATGTGTGCCATATTCAATAACACAGCCAAAATGTGTGCCATATTCAATAACACAGCCAAAATGTGTGCCATGTTCAATAACACAGCCAAAATGTGTGCCATATTCAATAACACAGCCAAAATGTGTGCCATATTCAATAACACAGCCAAAATGTGTGCCATGTTCAATAACACAGCCAAAATGGTCGAAAAACGAACAAGTCAAATATGTCCAAAGTGAGATCTTGTTTTACTTTTGTCATTTCCTAAACTGCCTTAAATAACTAAGTGTGTTGTGGCGGTCTGTATTAATGTAAAATTAAGCATGTAAGTAACTTTGTAAGGAGAAACAACTCACTGATTGTCCGGTTCTCCACGACCTTGTCCTCGTTCGTTTTTGTACCGACTATTGTTTTGAAAAACCATCTTCTCTATCGCAGTCTGCAGACCACAACACGGTGGAATAAATTAAACTCCCACTCAGCTTGTTTGAGTATGTCCGTAAAGTGGCATTTGAAGGAAATTATGGAGTTATATCAAAGGTTTCCCCACTGGTTTTGTCTGTTGCTGTCACTGATGCGACTTGTGTTTTCTTAGTTTGGCGCGCTCCTGCAGTTCCCGCGAGATTAGCGCAGAGGAGAAGAGAGGAACATGAACAAAGATCGTTTACTAAAAGATGATTCACTCAGACCAAAAAACCTGCACCACTAAACATGTAAATGCTGCGTTCATTTGCGATACAGTTCAACCAACAATACGTGATCTTCTAATCGTAGTGCTTTATATTAATCTATATAGTTTTGGAGTTATTGGATGTAAATAAATCTGCCTTCTCTCCAATAAATGGATCTATATGGCATTTTATTTGTTGTGGTTCTGATCTCAACATGCCAGAATGTATATTTTAGAAACTCAATTATGATGTGTTTTCTCTTCCCAGAAATCATAAAATGGTTACTCAAGATAATCCACAATTCTCGTTGTAAATCTTCTTTCTACTTGAATTGAAAAATTTAAAATATTAAAATGATTATCCTTTCTATTAAGATCTCACATCATCAATTTAATTTAACATGAATTTCATTTTTAATATCAGTAGATTTTCCTTTGGTATCTTTAAGGTATTTTATCTTGTATTATCTCTAGTAACATCTCTTTGTGTTATTATTAATGGATGAACGAGTACATTGTTTTTAGTTTGTCTTGCATTGTTGCGTTTATCAAAACATTTTTTGAATAATACATTAATTATAGTAATATTTTTCTATTAAAAATTATAATAAACTTTTCACTTTATTTATTTTCTTGATTTAACTCAAATTGAACGCAGTTTAAGAGAGATTGACAAGAAAAACTATTTACATTTTTTCCCCACATACTCAAACATCTTATTTATACACGATCTTCGGAGCGTTTCCTCTTTCCTGGGAGGAGCTTGAAATCCTCCAGCGAGGAGGAGGAGGGAGAGAGACTGCGGGTGAGTGGTTGTGACATTTCCTGCTGCTGTCATAAAGATTATTCAAACCTTAAAACTAGTAGCAGCCAGTGTATGTGGTGGTTTAATATGAATTCATTTCGATTTGTCTGAAGTAATGACATGTGTTTGTAGAGTGAGGTGCTTTAGTCGCAGCTAACTCGATAGCCGTGCAGAAACAACAACAACAACAACGACTGAGCAGTGATGTCCATTATTAGTGGTGAGTGTACATCACATATGTTTACAACAAAAAACCTATTTAAATGTTTACTTAGTGATGTATTACTTGACGTTTATTTTGCTGACACAAATGTACTTCATGTGTGATCTTAAAGACATGTTCCTTTTCCTGTTTGGTAAACAATGGGAAAGGATAGTTTTTCTTTCGGAATTGACTTGCCTGAACTTCATGTTTGAGTCTTATTTCTGTCACGTATAAGTTCATGATTTCCTGTCAGAAAACCATAGTGCACTGGTATGTGTTTTGCTCAGTTTGCAGGCGATAAGCCAATTTATTCTGGCATTTTGTTTACATTTGACAATCCGTTGAGGTCAGCATGAAGCTTAAGTTACCACACTTTAACTTCATGTATCCTCCTTTGGGATTCAGTGGAACAACTCACTTACTCTTATGCCTTCTACTGTAAATGCAACTTTGGAAGTTATATCTCAACCCTTCCTTTGTTTCTATAGTGGCTAGAGGACAAACACCTCCTTGTGTCTCTAATGAATGCTTCTTTGGAATGAATGGATACCATATTAACATATTTTTCATGAGAAATACAGACTCAAACTAACATGAGGAATCCAAATTAGTTTCACCCGGATTTCATACTTATATATTCTTAATTTGTGTGTATGTTTGATTTTTCAAATGCTCATTAACGTTGTTTGTCTTTGTGTCTGTGTTTGTGCGTCCCTCTCCTCACACTTCATTCCCTCAGTGTTGACCTTTACTCCATAAGAAGCCGCTCTCACTGCAGCTGTTTCAGGCTGTTTACCGGGCACTGCCGGGGAAATGTAGCCTGCCAGGCCCTGCTGTTATAACCATAGCTACACTTCTAAGTGTCTTGATTTGTGGTATTTAAGGACTTAAAGCTGAGTTTAAAAGTAATCCTTTCTACCTCTTGTTGTCTGTCTTTGGTGGTTGAGTCCAACCCTTGAATCTTATCTCAAAATACCCAGCTTGACCCTGTCCCAACAGACTTCGGACCTCTCCCTTCACCTTGAAGGAACTGTCTTTAGACAAGAATAGTGCACAGACAGCATAATGTTTTATTACTTACTTTTATTAGATTTGATTTTATATCTTATCATATTTTTCACAAAGAACACAAGTCTCTAATTTGTAATCCTTCTGATATTTGACGGCAATATTGATATTTTAGAGACAACTTTACATTTTTTACATACATTTTTTTTTTTGTTGAGAAAATGAGCCCTCTAAGTTGTTACGGAATTTTGAAAATATATTCTAAAATAGGACATTTTACAGTTGAAGAATACATTCATCATTGCTCGTTCTTTCCATTATTAAGATAATCATCAACAAATACACAAGAATGACTTGGAACATGCTGTCAGGCTCACTGTCATGGTGAAAAAGTGAAAAATAAAGTCTTGTTTAAAATAGTCTTTTAAGTCACTTTTGAAAACTCACTTTTTTAGAATTGCTTTTATGGGATTTTATTTTTATATCCATTTATTCTTAATCTATGTATTTTTTTTTTATTATTTTCTATCTGTTTAACTCTGTGTTTCTATGTTTAGAAGCTGTTGTTTAGTTCACTTGCTCTCTGTGTATTTGTATGTGAGAGCACTTTGTAACTATGTTCTGAAAGGTGCTATATAAATAAAGTTTGTTATTGTCATTATATTATTACAAACATACAGGCATAGACACAAAAAAACAGACTCAAACAATAATTGTTTTAATTTTAATTACTGAATACACTTTTATTTTTGGGTGGGTCTTATGACTGATGATAACTTATTGTTGGATAATTTATTTTGCACTAATCATGGCTTATAATATCCATTTTGCTCTTGTTGCAGTCGCAGAAGGATTGTTTGAATGCTGCCGTTCGCAGTCTTGGGATTAATCGTATGGATATTATTGTTTCTGTGGAGGATTAATACCAAGATGCTAGCGATGCCCGTGAAAGGAGAGGAATCTCCCCCTGGCTGTGGTGCGCCTGCAGCAGAGGAGGATAAGCCCGCTACACAATCCCCTCATCCGGGGGAACATTCCCTTTCAACAGCTCCTCACGCAGTAACACACAATGGAGACATCAGTCCTCAGGGAGACAGTAGTCCTGCCTCTACGGGTCTTGAAGTTCAAACAGTGAAGGCTCTGCAGGCGTCCTCTGAGGTTAGTTCAGAAAAGCCATCATTGCGACCGAACACCCAGAGACCTTCCAGACCCAGAGGGCCAATGCTCAGCTCAGGGCCCGAGGACAGGCAACGCCTCAAGTTCATCCTCGGAGCGTCGGAGGATAACTCTTCAGACGAGGAGCCTCTGGTCTCCAAACCTCCCAGCGGCGCAGCTCAGCCCCCGCCCTCCGCCCCCAAACCCTCTCCTGAGGTGGCGTCCTCTGCAGCGCCTCAGAACATCTCCCCAGGCATGAAGTAAGACCTTGTTTCTATTTAAGTTCATGTAAACTGTCCGGAGTCAGGCAAGTTTATTTATATAGCACATTTCTACACAAGGCAAAGTGCTTTACAAAAATGAAAGAGATTAATAGCATTAAGAAAGATATTATGAAATGATATCTAAAAACACTCATTTAAAAGCAAAGATACATGAATCACAGTTACAGTGCAGTGTGAGATACACACATCTGAACGAACCCCCCTTTGGAAAATTATAATCTGACCCCATGGTACCTTTTAGTTTTTACCGAAACTATGCCTCTTTTTTATTATTAAATGCACATAGTTAAGTTTGCCTTGTCTTTCTAGGACTTTTTTGGTATCCTCCGTGAACCAGGGTCTTGAAACCAAAACGGATTCCTGTACCCCAAGGTGCCTTTTTAGTTTTGGCCAAAACTATTCCTCTTTTCTTTAAATGCACATTAGTTACGTTTAAGTTGTCTTTTCTAGGACTTTTTTGGTGTCCTCCGAGAACCAGGGTCTTGAAACCAAAACGGCACACGTAGAGGACTTCAACCCCAATAATGACTTTAACCCCAATATTAATGACTTTAACTACCTTTGGGGGGACTCAACACAAGGCAATTCAAAGTGCTTTACAAAAATGAAAGACATTAAGAAAATGGCATTAAAAAGCAAAGATAATAAAGTTTACAGTGCAGTTTAAGATATGAATATATAAATTAAAAGCAGCGGCAAAAAGAAAAGTCTTCAGCCTGGATTTAAAAGTAGTAAGAGTTTCAGCGGACCGGCAGGTTTCTGGGAGTTCGTTCCAGATATTTGGAGCATAATAACTGAACGCTGCTTCTCCATGTTTAGTTCTGACTCTGGGGACAGAAAGCCGACCAGTCCCTGAAGACCTGAGAGATCTGGATGGTTCATAATTTAGCAGAAAGTCAGAAGTGTATTTTGGGCCTAAACCATTCAAAGCTTTATAAACCAGCAGCAGTATTTTTGAAATCAATTCTTTGACACACAGGAAGCCATCGTAAAGACTTCAGAACAGGAGTGATGTGATCCGCTTTCTTAGTGTTAGTGAGGACTCGAGCAGCAGCGTTCTGAATCAGCTGCAGCTTTCTAATAGATGTTTTAGTGAGACCTGTGAAGACACCATTACAGTAGTCCAGTCTACTGAAGATAAAAGCATGGACAAGTTTTTCCAAATCCTGCTGTGACATTAGTCTTTTAATTTAGCTACAAATTCAATGTAAAAATAAATGCCATACAGTGAAATAAAATGCTGTATGTACTGTAATCATGTGACTACTCACAGGCAAAGCCCTTGACCGTGGGGTACAACTCTGACATGTGACGTAAACATGGGAGCATCTTACCCAAATATTAGGAAGGACTTATATAAAAAGAGAGGTTGTTTAGGTCAATAGGATGAATGTTCCTAAATGGTGTTGGCTAGAACATATGGCCACATAGGTGACGTGCTTTTCTGCACTTACTGCTGTCTCTACAAGCTGTGTGTTATCACCTGACTGCATGCAGTTGACGTGCTTTATTGTCGAATGTCAAACACCCCCCGACTCTATTACTGGAACAAGAGCCCACACCAAATGACTTTGAAAACTGTAGTGGGACTCTAGGTCACAACAAGGCAAACAAAAACACTTTTCAATCTTCAACAACTTTTTATTTGTAGCTTTTCTTTTGCAGTCTGAATGTTAGAAAGTTATTTGTATACCCAGCGTTGGTATATGATATGAATCCTATCATTTGATCGTGGCTTTGAAGGGTTGTTTGCTGCACATAGCTTCATGCTTCAACCGGACACGCTTGGTTGGACGGATTTACCCTAATGCGTGAAGCTATGTGTGCATGGAGCCATCATGAAGGGGAGCAAGGTAAAGGATTGTTGTATCCCAAATCTAAGCCAAAACATCTTCCTGCACTTTGAAGTCTTGCAGCAGAAGAAGATGCACTTTTAAAAAATGTTAAATAGAAACTAAACAATTTATTTGTACAATCATGCCAGGTTTGAGCCCTTACATGTCCAACATCTTCACATTGGATACTGGATACTGGAGGCTTTCTTGTTCCAAGTGAAAACAAATTGAGACTTTTGGTCTTACCCCTTTTGTTGTTTTTAGAACAAGGACCCTGTAATATGTCCAAGGAGACCCGTAGAATATAAAGCTGTAAATGTGGGAGGGGAGAAGGGAGGGAGCACAGGAGAGGAAACACTTTGTAGAGTTTTTTGTTTTGGTCGGTCTTACATTTTGAAATCTAGTTTGACTAATAGAGAATTATAAAACAGGTGAAAAAACATATGGAGGAAAACAGCTGGCAGGGTTTGAACTTGTTCCCTTATCTCGGAAGGTAGGTGCTTTTAAGACTTAGATTCTGTCGTTTGTAATTTGATACTTTAGCTGCAGTGTTTATTTAGTGCAAAGCTATGACATGCTTTATGAGCAGAACTAATGGGAACATGCGTCATTACTTTGTATGAAATGAGAATAGATACTTCTGGACACATGTCTGTAGACTGAGGATCACTCGTGTTGCCTGACTGTTATGTAACTGAACAGGGCTTGCTTTGGCACACATAAGTTTGAGGAAATACAAAAGAAAAGGCACTCCGTTAGTGCGTACGTACAGTCTATGGTGCGTACCCTCTAGGGAAGATTAAAACAGACCGCAATGACTTACTTGCCAAGCAGTCCAGTGAAACAACAAGAATAGGTCCATAAGTTGTTTTAAAACACATAGGCTACTCATTGTTTCAGTGAATGAATTCCTGCCTCATGTCCTGGGAAAGAAGAGATAAATAGTTTAAAGTTCATTTTGGCTCATACAGAGTTACACTCCCACAGGTCTCACTGATGCAACACAGGTGTTTTCTCAGTGATATCTCAACATGGTATATCATTTCAATGAAGTCTCTTGTGTTGTAATTTCAAAGAGACTTTGGAATGAACAAGGTACAGTACGAGCCAGCTGATAATCATGGTGCGTACAATTATACATTGTGTATTGTAAAATGTAAACTGGTGCTTTGCTTTTGTTCTCTTAATGTAAAACAAGATTTCAAAATGTCTCTTATTGTGTGTTCTTTGTAATTCTGGTGGGGCTTACATCATAAAGGACTTTGAACGATTCAATGAAAGTAAAGTACATTTCAGTTTTACTGCCTTTGCTTAAACTTACGTAAATCCGATGAGATTTAATGTGTAACAATGCAGCTTGCGATGCCTGCAAAATGCTTGGGCTGTTTTTTTATGTGATTTAAATTATTACATTGACTTTAAGAGCCAGATAGTCTGAAGTGTTTGTTTATGGACTCTGGAAGGAAAGACTCCTGTGAACTATTGATAATCATTATCTGACAACTATGTGGAAATAACCTTATGGCAATTTGTGAACTTAGTTGTTAAAATTACATTATGAAAAGGCTGTAGGCTAACACAAATTAACCCAACGTGAATCAACTTGATTCCAAATTAAATCTGATAATGGGTTTTGACTTCACATTCATAATCTCAAATAATCAGACATTTAAAGAAAGATGTAATAAACCATATGCTTTCAAAAATAAAGGCAGCATGCTCTTAAAGTTTCTTTATTAGTGAACATCAGATAAAAATGTTCACCACAAGCAACAGTGTTGACCCTGTAGTTATTTTCTCTAAAGAGCAGTGTTTTAAGTGTAATAGAAGATAAGCGGAAACATAAATAGGCCAATCCATAGCGCGCCTTTGTTCAGGAAAGACTGAACTTTGACTTGGGTTTCATATACAGTATGCAATGCTCTCCTGTTGTTTTATAGTTAACAGTCCTTAACTCACACTGTCATGTAGCTGTTTACCACCATGACAGAAGAGTAGGGCTGCTCGATTATGGCAAAAATCATAATCTCGATTATTTGGGTCAATAATTGATATCACGATTATTAAAAACGATTATCCATTTACTTTGAAAACATCAATTTATTGGAGAAAAAAAACGTAAAGAGTATTTTTTTAACAGTTGATTACCCTGAACTTTAAGTATAATTCAACTGAAAAACAAACAAAAAGAAAATAATTATTTAAAAAAAAATATATATATATCATAATAAAAAGATAATCGTTTTATTTAGATTACGTTGTTTTCGTAATCGTTGCAAGCCATAATCGTAATTGCGATTAAAATACGATTAATTAAGCAGCCCTACTGAAGATATAAAAGACCCCACTTCTTCCTGGATTATTTAATAAAGGATGCAGCTAATATGCAGAACAAAAGTGGTTTTCTGTGTTATTGAATGAGGCGACTAAAAATGAGCTTTCCCCTCCAGGCCTAGCATGTCTGGTCTTCACTTGGTGAAGAAAGGACATAACTACAGAAAGATGGATCTACAGAGGGACTTCACCGTGGCCTCTCCTGCCGAGTTTGTCACCCGATTTGGTGGCAACCGTGTCATTGAAAAAGTAAGAAGTCCTTCCTGTGTTGTTTCAATTCATTGCAATCGTTGCATCGTGCAGCATTTCTGTCTTTCTTTAGACGAGCCAAGTTGTTTCTATTTCTGTTACAGGTGCTGATTGCTAACAACGGTATAGCTGCAGTGAAATGCATGCGCTCTATCCGCCGCTGGTCCTACGAAATGTTTCGCAATGAGAGGACCATTCGTTTTGTTGTCATGGTAACCCCTGAAGACTTGAAAGCCAATGCAGGTCATTGTGAACTTGATACTTATCAGATTTTATTTCCCAGAAGTTATCTAGGTGAGACTGAGAGATAAGACACTAGGCAGTGTGTCGTTATCTTACGTCAGCTGTCTGACCAAAGTTTTATTGGAGTGATTCCCTGAAAGTCTGTACTGAATTATTAATGATCAGAATTGGTTTTATATTTTAATTTGTTAATCTTTTCACTTTTAGAATACATCAAAATGGCAGACCATTATGTGCCTGTGCCTGGTGGAGCCAACAATAACAACTACGCCAACGTAGAGCTGATAGTGGACATTGCCAAAAGAATCCCAGTTCAGGTACGCTGATATGTGATATTCATTTATTTTATAATTTGTTGTTGGGTAACATCATAATCTACCAATTCTCAAGAGCACACTTACGGCCCGTCCACACGGCGGCGTGTGTTGAAGCTTCAACGCTTCTGCCCATTCGCTTTGAATGGGGTGACGTCACGCTTTGCCGAACTGCATTGTGGGAGCGTTGCTTCGCTTTGCTCGCTTCAAAAGTTGAGCAATGTTCAACTTTTGAAGCTTTGTCGGAAGCGTCAGCCAATCAAATCATATACCAGTACAAGCTCTTGCCAATCAAACCGCGTGCTTGTGTGTCCGGGGCGGGAGATTCATGTGATTGGTTGTTGGTTGAGTTTCAGACAAGCTCGGCAAGCTTCAACGCACCCCGCCGTGTGGACGCTGCGTTAAACACATTTAGAGATAACATGTTCCCTTCAGTCCTACAAATTGTAAAATAAAGTATTAAAAGATTATTATAATGTTCAAAATACTTTACTAATTGTAAATATACACTAAGCAAGCAAAAATAATCTCAAGTGTTTTATTAATTATAATTTAATTTGATCATTATTGAAGTAAATTCTTCTTCTCAACATCTTTGTGTGCACACGGCCCCGCAGTCTCATGGCTTTTTATAGCGATTGGCAGGGCGTTTCCCTAAGCTAATTAAAACCAAATAGCACATGCTTTCTATTTATCAGGACTTTGGGATTCCTCATGTTGTTATTCTGACAGACCTTTTCAAGAAAAAATGTAACACTTACTTTTGAAGATCAATAAAAGATAACTGGTTGCTCTGTATACCCAAATATAGACGGAAAGTGTGTTTGGGGGCCACAAAAACAGGATAAGCAGGAATGTGAACCACACTCTAAAATGGAATAAGAAGTAATTACGAGGAAGGAAATATGAAAAAGCCTGTATTGTCGCTAAATCATAAAATCGCTTCCTGACAGAGCCCTACACTGGTAAACAGATGTTGGCTATTGAATAATAAAAGCCACTATGATAAAGGCTTTTTGACATGTCCTTCCTCGTGGTTACTTGTTTTTACATGTTTTAAATACTTACCTGTTTGAAATAAGATATTGGTGCCCAGTGTTCATTCTTGCCTGTAACCTGTTTTATCTTTGATCCGTGCCTACTTGTTAGTAAAATAAATGTGTGTATCACTTCTAACAGGCTGTATGGGCCGGTTGGGGTCATGCCTCAGAAAATCCCAAACTGCCTGAGCTGTTGGACAAAGCAGGGATATCCTTTCTGGGTAACATTTTGTTTGAAACTGCTTTTATTTTTAAAGGTTTTTATTAGCATCAGAGTCAAATCTTATTGTTAACTGACTGTTTCTTTCAGGGCCATCCAGTCAGGCCATGTGGGCCCTCGGGGATAAAATTGCTTCTTCCATTGTGGCTCAGAGTGCTGGCATTCCCACGCTACCATGGAGCGGATCAGGTGATGCTTTACCTCCCACACTGTCTCAGTTCACATAATGTATACTAACACTATTCTGCTCAGTTTTTTTCAGTGTTGTTATGTTCTTATTCTTCTGTGTCTGGTGCTCTCAGGTCTGAAAGTGGACTGGGAAGAGGAAGACAATTTTCTGGGCAATGTTATCAGTGTTCCTCCGGAGATCTACACACAGGGCTGCGTTCTTGATGTAGACGATGGGATGAAAGTAAGCATATTAACAAAAATCCTCATACTTAATACTTCAAAATTGCCTATTTGTCCCTGAAACGATTATCTCCTGTCAAATATATTTTGTTTATTAATGTGATGTTTCTCTGCAGGGGGCTGAAGAAATTGGTTATCCGGTTTTTATCAAGGCCTCTGAAGGTGGAGGTGGAAAGGGTATCCGGAAAGTAGAAAACTCTGAGGATTTTCCGAGTCTCTTTAGACAGGTTTGATTTCATTTAATGGCACCTTTTCTATACAGTTGAATTTAATGCTGTTCCTACATCTAAGGTGTTGTTTTTTATGACTGCAGGTTCAGACAGAGGTCCCCGGGTCGCCCATCTTCGTCATGCAGCTGGCTCAGCATGCCAGACACCTCGAGGTGCAGATCCTGGCGGATGAATATGGAAACGCCATCTCTCTGTTTGGACGAGACTGCTCCATCCAGAGAAGGCACCAGAAGATCATAGAGGAGGCTCCGGCCACGATAGCCTCTGCCTCAACATTTGAGCAAATGGAACAGGTCAGTTTTTTGTCACTGCTTGTTTTTATTATCCAACCTTTATCAAGAACTCCTCCTTTAATATTTGGTCTCCTCTTCCTGGCCCAGTATGCTGTGCGGCTGGCCAAGATGGTGGGTTATGTGAGTGCGGGCACGGTGGAATATCTTTTCTCTGAAGACGGGAGTTTCCATTTCCTGGAGCTGAATCCTCGGCTGCAGGTGGAGCATCCCTGCACGGAGATGATTGGAGATGTAAACCTGCCAGCTGCCCAACTTCAGGTAAAAAAAAGAGTCGTAAGAATACAAAAAACACAGGGGTTAAACTAGTCATCCTCCTGCAAATCCAAATCAGAATACATTTATTCGTCCCACAAAGGGGAAATGTCCATATTACAGCAAAAGTAAAGAACCAAAAATAGTTTAATAATAATTAAGAAGCGTGCATTAAATGTTAAAAATAAAAATAGATATTACACGAATTACAATATACCAGTACCAGTAACAGTATTTAAAGAAACAAGTGTAGCATGTATTAAATTATTTGATAGCAGCCAGTTATAGTATTAAAAGTCGAAGTATATAATATATTATACGTTTTTTACAGATTTATTACAGAAGTTGTATTGTCTAACTTAGGGAAAGCAGCCAGTAGTACCGTAATAATAATAATAATAATAATAATAATAATAATAATAATAATTATAATTATGAAGCGGTGTATATATAGTGCATATATTGCACATATTCATATTGCTCAAATTCGTGTTATAGTCTTTGTTGTGTGGTGGTCTACTGGGGCCATGATGGTTGTAGGTTAATATTGTTCCATTTTAACTCTGTGTTTTGTCTCTTCCCTCATAGATAGCGATGGGCATCCCCATTCATAGAATTAAGGACATCCGCTTGCTTTATGGAGAAAGTCCGTGGGCCGACACCATCATTAACCTCGAGAATCCAGAGTGCATGCCAAGTCCAAGAGGTCACGTCATAGCTGCACGCATCACCAGTGAGAACCCCGATGAGGTAGAGCTACATTTCATCAACACTGTATTTGTATTTCCTTTTGACTCGCACCACTGACTTTTTAATCGCTGTGCTCTCTCTCAGGGGTTCAAGCCCAGCTCTGGCACTGTGCAGGAGCTGAACTTCCGCAGCAGTAAAAATGTCTGGGGTTATTTCAGCGTGGGGGCGACTGGAGGCCTGCATGAATTTGCAGACTCCCAGTTTGGACACTGTTTCTCCTGGGGCGAGAACCGTGAAGAAGCCATTTCGTAAGCCTCTTCTTTTGATCCAATAATGCTGAGATATCTGCTGTCGCTTTTGACGCAACAGCCAGTAATAACAATAATAATAATAACTTGAATTTATATAGCGCCTTTCATAACCTCAAGGTCGCTTTACAAAGAAACATACAAGGACAAGACATAAAACATAAAAATGCCCAAATATTGTAACTGCCCATTATGTAACTGGTAAGAATGCAATGATCGGCCCATTATATAATACTATCTTAGAGGACATTAGGGCAAAATTCAGCTAATGCAATTTTAATGCAATTCAAGGTTGATTCTTAACATTTTTAGGGGCATTTCTTTTTGTAAATCTCATAGAATACATGTGTTTATCAGGTGTGATATTGTGCTTCAGGAACATGGTGGTGGCTTTGAAGGAGCTGTCCATCCGAGGTGACTTCAGGACCACTGTTGAATACCTCATTAAGTTACTGGAGACCGAAAGCTTCAGAAACAATGACATTGACACCGGATGGCTGGATCATCTCATTGCAGAGAAAGTGCAGGTAGGAGACAGAAGACCGTGTGCTACAAATCATAACACACCCGAGGACTTGGTTTTTTAAGTTTGATATAGTTTGTTTGTTTCATAAAGCATTATACTCTTCTTGCAGGCGGAGAGACCAGATACCATGCTGGGTATTGTTTGTGGGGGTTTACATGTTGCAGACACAAGCTTCAGAAAGAGCATGTCTGACTACCTGCATTCCCTGGAAAGGTCAGTAGACTCTTTCCCTTTTATTACGTTTTTTCAACAGCTGTATGTTTATATAACTGACTTATAAAAACTGCTGCATCTTTAGAGGCCAAGTACTGCCTGCAGCCAGTCTCCTCAACTCTGTCAATGTGGACTTAATATATGAAGGAGTCAAGTTCTGCTTCAAGGTATCTGCTTTATTCCCTTTATACGTTCCTTGTTGAGCTCTTACTTTTTTACTCAATATATCATCTCTTCCTGCCTCCAGGTGTCTCGCCAATCCCCAACAACGTATGTCATCATGATGAACTGCTCCAACATAGAGATTGATGTCCACAGGCTGAATGATGGCGGCCTCCTGCTGTCCTACGACGGCAGCAGCCACACCACCTACATGAAGGAGGAAGTGGACAGGCAAGAGCTCCTCTTTCTCTCTACGTAGATTGGTTTGTTTTGTTTCAATATTTATTTTCTGAAATAATGTATCCCTACAGCTACCGAATCACCGTCGGCAACAAGACTTGTGTGTTTGAGAAGGAGAAGGATCCCACGGTGCTGAGGGCGCCCTCTGCTGGGAAACTGCTGCAGTACATGGTGGATGACGGAGGTCACGTGTGTACTGGAGAGATCTATGCAGAGATTGAGGTGAATGAGACAGCTTTTTGGTGAAGTTTATTTTTGTCCAGGGGGACCGCGGGGTCTTAACAAGTATTAAAAGTTGATACATCTATTTAGTGGAAATGAAGGCTATTAAAAAGTATTAAACGGCATTTTCCAAGGTATAACATTTTGTAGCTTGTTTTCAATAAGTATCTAAATTGTCCAAAGAGGTTGTATTCTACAGTCTGCCTGAATGTAATCATTGCGTAGGTGTGTAGTGTGATTCTGTGTAGTTTATTTATGGCATCCCGTTGGATTTGACGTCATCTGAACAGGACATCGCACGCTCACTGCTTGATAGCGTGCGAAGGTCCGTTTACGCCGGTTGTTAAACAACATCGTTATGGGGAAATGCAAGTCTGCGTCCAAATGGTTGGAAGATAAGGAGGAAGGGCAATCAATACTGTATATAGTCAATGTGAGGTAAAGTGTGTCGCCAATGTAAACGGTTAAAACTCCAAGTGGCGATGAGGTCTTAAAATGTATGGAAAGGGTCTTAAAAGGTCTTAAAAGGAATTACATCTGACTTCAGGATTCCTGCATATACCCTGTTGTCTCTCTTTGCCATATTTATGGACATGTCGTTGATCTGTGGTTTCAGGTGATGAAGATGGTGATGACGTTGACCGTGCATCAGTCTGGTTGTGTCAACTTTGTAAAGAGACCCGGAGCGGTTCTTCAGCAGGGCTGCGTGGTGGCACGTTTAGACCTGGATGACCCCAGCAGTATACACCGGGTAAAATAATAAAAAAACAGAATTAAAAGTGCTCAAATTGTTCTCCTTCACTGCTGATGCTTTTGAATTTTTTATATAATCTTTCCTGCTTTCACCTCCTGTCATAGGTGGAGCTCAACACAGCCATACTGCCACCCCAGCAACCACTGCCTATTGTTGGGGAAAAGCTTCACCAAGTGTTTCACTGTGTGCTCGAAAACTTGATTAAAGTCATGGGCGGCTTCTGCCTGGAAGAGCCGTTCTTCAGCCTTAAGGTACACAGCAGGCTTTCTGCCTCTAGAGATGCTAGGAACACTCACCCATACTACAAAATACTTTCTCCTCTACCTTTAGGGATATTTATCCATCTAGATTATTTCGAGGTACTGACCGTAGAGGTGTCTGCCTTCTGTGGGAACTAAATGGCACACAGCTTGTGTTGCTAAAAGCACCAACAAATTCATTTGAAAACTCAACAGAAATCTATCTTTTGAGAAAATAATGAGCTGGCTCCTCGGTGGCCTCTCGCTGGAGGATGTGTTTTCTTTTCGGAAAACAAAAAAATGAAACTGCTGACAGCTATGTCTGTGTATCAACTTGAGTTACCAAAAAGGATTTTGGAAAGAGACATTGCTGTTAAAGGTCCCATGTCATGGCCATTTCCACTGATCATAATTCCATTGTTGAGGTCTACTAAAATAAAAGAATACTGTGCAATTTTCCAAACTCACATTGGTTTCGCATACAGCATCTCTGTAAAGTATGTGTATTTAGCAGTATTCACTTTCTCCACTAAACGGCTTGCTGCAGCTCCCCCCCTCCCTGTGAGCCCAGTGTGCTCTGATTGGTCGGTACGAATCGCCTGCAGCCAGGGAGGAGAGATCAGCAAAGCTGCATGCACTGAGTGTGTGTGTGGATTGGTCAATTTGGACCAATCAGCGGGGGCTTAACGTAACGGCTCCACGGATTGGCCCATTTAGTTCCGGGTACGTGCTTTCGTAAGCACGTACCCGGAAGAATCAAATGGATGATGACGTCATAATGACGATTCACCAACGAGGCGTTTTGGGGAGGTATTTTCTGTTTTAGAGTTTTACTCGCTACAGGGTGTACTTTAAGGGTTTTGACTCTGCAGACCGTTTACATGCAGAAAAACTTCATAACACACAAGGGGACGGCTAATAACCGGAAAAGCATGACATGGGACCTTTAAGTGTTTTTATCCTATGTGCATGTTACATTACATTGCATTCAGCTGACACTTTTAGTGCAATAAACCATTAAGATTACAACTAAGGACAACAAGCACAGTGCTGACATATTCACTTCAAACAAGCAAGACTATTGTACGTGCTGGTGCGTAAATTAAACTCTGAAGTGCTGCTTTTCTTTTCTTTGTTCCTGTCTGCAGCTGAAACTGTGGGTGGCTTCTCTGATGAAGACTTTGCGGGACCCCTCGCTGCCGCTGCTGGAGCTGCAGGAGATCATGACCAGCTTGGCGAGCCGCATTCCCCCCAGTGTGGAGAATGACATCCGTAAAGTCATGGCCCAGTATGCCAGCAACATCACCTCGGTCCTCTGCCAGTTCCCTAGCCAACGAGTGAGAGATGTTGCAGTTGTTCAAGTTCTTTAAATACATACAAATACTGTTGGTGATTTCATCTGATGATGTTTTTCTGTTCAATCCAGATTGCAAATATTCTAGACAGCCATGCAGCAACCCTACAGAGGAAGGCTGACCGAGAAGTGTTCTTCATGAACACTCAGAGTATTGTTCAGCTGGTACAGAGGTTAGTGTTATCCTTGTTATTGTCCGATGCAGATTGTACAGAAGTAATACATTCAATATTAAACAATAATGCATCCATTGACACATGTTTGACCATGTCTTATCCAGGTACCGCAGTGGGATTCGTGGTTACATGAAGTCTGTGGTTCTTGATCTGCTGAAGCGATACCTGCAAGTGGAGATGCAGTTTCAACAAGGTAACACCAAACTCTAGATGAAGCATTTACTTGAATAACTGTGGTTTGTTTGTCATCACTAATGTCACTGTACTCACAACAGCTCACTATGACAAGTGTGTTATCAACCTGAGGGAGCAGCACAAACCTGACATGAGTCCTGTGCTGGAGTACATCTTCTCTCATGCCCAGGTCTTCAAGAAGAACCTCCTAGTCACAATGCTAATAGTAAGGCTTCAGCACTTAACATGCATAAATGAATCCTTCAACTCATAAGGTTTAGTGAAAGACACTTTGAACTCTGTGTAGGACCAGCTGTGTGGACGGGATCCCATGCTAGCTGACGAGCTGATGGCCATTCTGAACGAGCTAACGCAGCTTAGCAAGATGGAGAACTCCAAGGTGGCTTTGAGAGCCAGACAGGTAATAACAGTATCTGGTAAATGTCAGTTAAACATTACCCTGATTGTGTAAATACATTGTTTAATCATGTTGATCTAGCAGACAGGACACCTCAAGTTGGATTCATATTATATTTTTTAGTTCATCAGATTTGTCTCAGATTTTTTTTTTTTTTTTACAAGTCTTTTTATTTCATTATAGTGTACAGTAATCGATTCCATTTCATTTATATTGTAATATCACAGTACACTCACTACACTCCCCCCTCCCTCCCTCCCTCCCTCCCTCCCTCCTTCCACCCGCACATGCCCACACAGGCGAAACCAAAAAAAAATGCTTATCAATATAACTTAAACAACAGAGCCATGAAAAATGAAAATAAAACGGAAAAAAAATAAAAATAAACCCACATCAAAGTAAAACAAACAGATAATTATACAATGAAATACACATGTCTCAGATTTCAAGAAATAATGCATCCTTTTAAAAAACAAAACAATTTCTATCATCTGTATAGACTTGTTATTATATTTGTAAATGTACCCCTAGGTCTTGATTGCCTCCCATTTACCATCGTACGAACTGAGGCACAACCAGGTGGAGTCCATCTTCCTGTCGGCCATTGACATGTACGGCCACCAGTTTTGTCCAGAGAACTTGAAGGTTAGCGTTGTGTGGAGAAATGCATTTGTCATCATACATTTTCAGCAGCTTAAATATCAACGTGATATTTGTTTTTTCTTTGACACAGAAACTCATTCTCTCCGAAACCTCCATTTTTGACGTTTTACCCAATTTCTTCTATCACACCAATCAAGTCGTCTGCATGGCTGCCTTGGAGGTACGGTCAGGGTCATGTCTTATTTTAATGTCTTTTTATTCCTGAATAAGTGGCACTCACCTCTTGGTACCACTTTACAATAAGACCCTTATAAAGGTTTTATGAATAGTTTGTAATTCATTTATTAATTAGGTCGTGAACACTTTATAAATCTTTAATAAGCTTTTATAAGACATGAGATAAACAGGGCAACTGTGACCGGTTGCTTGCCAAATAGTGAGCCCACATGTATCTGTACTGTTAAGCCTTATATTGGCTACTTAGCTTACTTCATCTCCTTCATCAGCCAGCATCCTTGGTATCTGTTGTTCACTGAGTTGATTCTCGCTAAGTAGCCAATATAAGGCTTAGTCATCTTGCCAAATAGTGAGCCTGTGTTGACGTATGCCTATGTTAGAACTTGTTTATAAATGGTTCTTAATGATTAATAAAGAGTTTACAACCTAATTTATAACTTAATTATGAACCCTTTATAAGGGTAGTCTTATTGTAAAGTGGTACCCACCTCTTTTATCTTGACGTTCAGGTGTATGTGCGCAGAGCTTACATCGCCTATGAGCTGAACAGCATCCAGCACCACCAGCTGCAGGATGGCACATGTGCTGTAGACTTCCAGTTTATGCTGCCAACATCACATCCCAACAGGTAAACCTTTAATACAGTAAACACAACACCACTGGGCAGGATTTCAACTGAATACACATATTTTGAATAGAATAATACCTCACTTGGTGGCTGTTTATTAATGAATCAAGGTGGTACTTTAAGTTTAGTCTTGTGTACGACATTGGCCTGATAGACATGATAAATATGGAAATAAATATAATCCTGTACCCAGTGGTGAAGCTGCAGAGCCTGTAAACTGCTGCTCTAACTGCTTATGGCTATCACTGAAGGAAGGATGCTCTGATCAACGGGACAATGATATGCTTGTGCCAGCATCTCAAAAGCTTTAATCTAATCGTAATGCCTGGAGGTACCGTCTGATCATCCACTGCTAATATTCACTTGTCAATCATCTGATTTCAGAGGGAGCAGCCCTACTCTGAACAGGTAGAGTAAAGCTCCTCCCAACCAGCCAAAGCACCTGATCGTGTGTGTCTTACTGCAATGCATGCAGAATGCGTTGCTTCTTTCCTCCTGTCTTCTGAAACCAGGAATCTTTGCTTAAGGACTCCTCTAACAAGTCCTTTTTTATTCACTTCATAGCTTTCCATATATTTCTCTTTTTGTTGCTTAGCAATACTGAGCTTTTTGAGAGGTTCATCTTTTTTCTCCCCACTTTCTTCTTAAAAACTTCACGCCTGAGACATTGTTGACTGGAATGAATTCTACAGCGTCATAATTCAAGAATTGCATCTCTCAATTACAGTAGAAATGGTAACAATTGCTCGATAAACATTTGGACTCCCTTTCAATCCAATATATGAAATGAACCTATGGCACTTTTTATCAAATGAATACAGTGAGAACATCCAGTTTTGCTTTAATTGCTTTTAATTGCTTTGTACAAATATTTAGACTCTTACTGTTCAGTGTTTTTTCTAAAGCATCCTTGATTGAATCGAATTTTGCCAACGATCTGATCGTGAAATGTTTCTGTCTTGCTGTCACTGTCTATGTGCATCTCTTTCTCAGGTGTCCCGTTCCAGTGAGCGGATCAAGCGTGTTTAAAATGAGGCGTCAGAGCAGTGAACTTTTCCTGGAGGGAGCCTTGTCTCCACCCTGCCAGCGCATGGGAGCCATGGTGGCTTTCCAGTGTTTTGAAGAATTCAAAAGGTCACTTTTTAACTGATTACAATCTTCTTTTGCTCCACTTGTCCAGGTGTGTAGATAAAAGCAAAAGAAATGACGAGGTGTTTCTTTTGTTTTGTGCAGGAATTTTGATGAAGTTCTCTCCAGCTTTGCAGAGCCACCCTCAGAGAGCGCTCCGTTCACAGAGTCCTGCTCCAGCCTCTTTGAGGAGATGAACTCCAGGGTGAGTGCTGATGGCGTGTGAGGGTCACTCATTTCCAATAAAAGGGGATGTTTTTATGTGTTGTTCCAGCAACCAATATCTCCTCCATCCCCTACAGAACACGAGGGAAAACCCAATCCACATCATTAATGTGTCCATAAAAACAGCAGACACTGAAGACGACGATGCGTTGGTTTCAACCTTCACTGCCTTTGCCGAGTCAAAGGTCAGCCGTCTTTTAACACAGGACTGTTGTCTTTGAATGTGAGATATTGTTTCTGTCTGTCTTTAGTTCATTATTTTAAAATGTTTTACAGAAAGCTGTCCTCTTTGAATATGGAATCAGGAGAATCACATTTTTGATTGCACAGAAGGTAAACAACAACAACCTCCTTATTATTACACAATGTCTTTGGGTCCATTCCCTGTATCACAAACATACATGTATTTATATCTCTAACCATAAACGTTTCTTGACTTTTTTTTACAAGTTTAATTTAACAAATTCTTGTAATGTCTGCTGGAGGTAACAAAGCATACTGTTGTAGTTCATATCTTTTTGACTAAATATGATTTAGTTGCTGCTTCCCAAAGCTGCCAATACAGGTTTTGTCGAGTAAGTTTGTTTAGTTTCTGATTGTTATTCATTTGATATTTCATTTCAACAGAGAGAATTTCCCAAGTTCTTCACTTTCAGAGCTCGAGATGGGGTACGTATTTCTTCATTGAACCTTTTTATAGTAGACGTGGTCATCAGAGTGCAGTTATTGAGTTGATTTGCTGCTGTCTGAGGAGATGATGACCCTCTAATCTGTGTCTGTCTTCAGTTCAAGGAGGATCGTATTTACCGTAACCTGGAGCCGGCTTTAGCTTTTCAGCTGGAGCTCAACCGCATGAGGAACTTTTACCTGAAGGCCGTTCCCTGCGCCAACCACAAGATGCAGCTGTACCTCGGCGCTGCTCGCGTCCAGGAGGGGGCTGAAGTCACGGACCACCGCTACTTCATACGAGCTATTATCCGCCACTCGGATCTCATCACAAAGGTAACTCAACTGGAAAGTTCAGCTTATTGATTCTGACTACTTGTTAGGTCTTTTATATTGGCTGTTTTCCCAAAGATTAAAACATTTCTTTGTAATATTTGGTTAGTGGAATGTTTTGGGATTGATTGAAATACATTTTATTCCCAAACAGGAAGCCTCCTTTGAATACCTTCAAAATGAGGGTGAACGTCTTCTGTTGGAGGCCATGGATGAGTTGGAGGTGGCCTTCAGTAACACCAGCCTCCGCACAGACTGCAACCACATCTTCCTCAACTTTGTCCCCACTGTCATTATGGACCCCTCTAAAGTCAGTGTCTAGCTAATCTATGCTACTATAGTGCAACGTTACAAGTGTTGTTATTCATGGTTGCGTACAGTTCTCCGAATTAGCTTTTGTTTGAGAGATCTCTTTTTATGTCTACTTAGATATTTACATAACTTTTCTGATAAGTACAATTATTTCTCAGTGGTGTTTTTAAAATCCATTTCCTCTTTTTGACACTCCCAGATAGAGGAGTCTGTTCGCTCCATGGTGATGCGCTACGGCAGCCGTCTCTGGAAGCTGCGGGTCCTGCAGGCTGAGCTGAAGATCAACATCCGTTTGACTACAACTGGGGACGCCATTCCCGTCCGTCTGTTTCTTACCAATGAGTCTGGCTATTACCTGGACATTAGCCTTTACAATGAGGTCACTAACCCCTGTTCTGGACAGGTAAGGACAGTTGACTGAGGTAGCCTAGTTCAAGCTGTTTGTTAAAGCTAAATAGGAACCAAAAGACGAGGCATGAGATACGTTGTTCATGTAATTGTATAATGTTTGCATTTTCATGGTCAAATAAATCCCTAACTCCTCTTTCCAGATCATGTTCCAGTCATATGGAGATAAGCAGGGTCCTCTGCATGGCATGCTGATCAACACTCCCTATGTGACCAAAGACCTGCTGCAGGCCAAGCGCTTCCAGGCTCAAACTCTGGGGACAACATACGTCTATGACTTCCCTGAGATGTTCCGACAGGTACTAATAACGAGCCATATCGGGTTTATTTCCTTTTTGAAGTTCAAGGTGTCTGATTTCTGCTGCAAATCTTTCCTGTAGGCATTATTCAAGCTGTGGGGTCCGGGGGGGAAATGCCCTAAAGACGTGCTGATGTGCACCGAGCTGGTTCTGGACCCTCAAGGTCAACTTGGGCAGATGAACCGCCTGCCTGGAGACAATGATGTAGGAAACTTTTTTTAAAGCATGTATGTCAGTTCATACTCTTTCAGTGTCATGATGCTGATCACTACTGTAACCATCCTTCACCAGGTGGGGATGGTTGCCTTCAGGATGAATATGAAGACTCCAGAGTACCCACAGGGCAGAGATATCATCGTCATCTGCAACGACATCACACACACGCTCGGCTCATTTGGTCCTCAGGAAGACGTGCTGTTCCTCAAGGCGTCTGAGTTGTCTCGGGCCGAGGGCATCCCCCGCATTTACATCGCAGCGAACAGTGGAGCACGCATCGGGCTCGCTGACGAGATCAAACACATGTTCCAGGTGGCCTGGGTTGACCCCTCTGACCCCTACAAGGTGACCCCTGAAACCTTTGAATTACACCCTATTATAAAGTAGTCGAGGAAGTACTGAAGCAGTATTTGCTGTATATGCGGTTTGACGTTTAATGTTATGATATTTCCATTTCTCTCCAGGGTTTCAAGTACCTTTACCTGACACCGCAGGACTACACACGCATCAGCTCCACCAACGCTGTTCACTGCCACCATGTAGAGGAGGGTGGAGAGTCCAGGTACCAAAAATCCTTGGCTGTTTGTATTCATAAAGGATTTAATTCAGATTATTTGTTGGAGTCTGTTGGACAACCACCACGGCCCCTGGCAGACCCTCACACAATACAGACTCTTGAGATCTTGTGCAATACACCTTAATGCACTTTTTTCTGCAATTCCACTCTGCAATAACCATAATATTTGTATGTGCAAAACAGAATTTTTGTAGTATCTCAAACCTTAATATGTTCACCTAACTATTTAAATGCTGCCACTCAGTTTCTAGCCATGGATGAGTACTTATTTGAATGTTTTTGTTACTTATGTGTGCTTTTTTTCTATATTTAACATGTTAGCTACTTTATTATTGCTTGACTTTTATCTGCCATGTCACTCTGATTCTGATAATAGAGACTACTTTCTTCTTTGTCTTCCTCACTGTTCCCACCTGTGTTGCAGGTACATCATCACTGACGTCATCGGGAAGGACGACGGTATCGGGGTGGAGAACCTGCGAGGTTCTGGCACCATTGCGGGAGAATCCTCTCAGGCCTATGAGGAGATTATTACCATTAGTATGGTGAGACTGTGGATCTAATTTCTCTCGAGTAACAGTAACCATGTGACCCTTTGGAACATTTTGCTGACTCAGTTTCTATGCTCTGGCAGGTGACGTGTCGTGCTATCGGAATCGGAGCCTATCTGGTCCGTTTGGGACAGAGAGTGATTCAGGTGGAAAACTCTCACATTATCCTGACTGGGGCAAGTGCTCTTAACAAGGTCAGTGCGTTTAAAAAAAATCACGTTTATTGTTGAATGGAAAGTATTGAAATCTAAATAATTAGTTTAGTATAGGGGGTGTTTTAGCAATTACTGTATGTGCATGATAAAGGCAAACAAAAATCAAAATTAAGGCAAAATTAGAGGGACATACATAGCCAATCAAAAAGGCAGATTACTCACACTATTAACCTCTATTGTGAAGATACCTAATGGACTCTGGTCACATCAGGCCAGGTGGAAAAGATACAAGTATTTGTTTCTGTGTAGGTTCTGGGCCGAGAAGTTTATACCTCCAACAACCAGCTGGGAGGGATCCAGATCATGCACAATAATGGAGTGACTCACACCACCGTGCCAGATGACTTTGAGGGCGTCTTCACCATCCTCAAGTGGCTCTCCTATATGCCAAAGGTTCGGCTGAATGTGTGAAAGTTCATGTAATGTAGTTTTTAGGTCTATATAAAAGTAGCCCAACTAACTCTTGATCTCTCCTCGCTACAGAACAAACACTCCCCCGTGCCGGTCATATCGACTACAGATTCAGTAGACCGAGAGATAGAATACACTCCGACCAAAGCACCGTACGACCCACGCTGGATGCTGGCGGGGAGACCTCACCCCAGTGGGTGCAGAGATGTGATGTAAAGCTTGATATTGCTTAGTATATCAGTCTGGTCAATTTGCTTTTTGTCTGCTTTATTAGCGGTGAGAGGGGCCTGGCAGAGCGGATTTTTCGACCAGGGCTCTTTCATGGAGATCATGGAGTCTTGGGCTCAGACGGTGGTAGTGGGCAGAGCACGGTAAGTGGGTTGACTCTGAATGCATGCACAATGTTCTTACAAACCTTACACTCTGTTGAATGCTAACAGGTTAGGAGGAATTCCCCTTGGTGTCATTGCTGTTGAAACTCGCACAGTTGAGTTCACCATCCCAGCAGATCCAGCCAACCTGGATTCAGAATCTAAAGTGAGTCCATTTTTTCCACATTTCTGATTTACTGTAAACACATTACATCACAGTTTTTCCACAATGCTCATTCTTTCTGTGTGCTGATGTCAGGTTCTGCAGCAGGCCGGCCAAGTGTGGTTTCCAGATTCAGCTTTTAAAACGGCTCAAGCTATTTGTGACTTCAACCGTGAGGGTCTGCCTCTCATGGTGTTCGCCAACTGGAGGGGCTTCTCTGGTGGAATGAAAGGTATAGGATGAATATAAAACTTTGCAAAGAAAGTTGTTTTTTTGGATTTTGTTTTTACGCTTTTTTTCCTATTTTACTCCCAGATATGTACGACCAGATACTGAAGTTTGGGGCCTACATCGTGGACGCCCTGCGTGCTTTCCATCAGCCGGTGTTAGTGTACATCCCACCTCACGCTGAGCTGAGGGGGGGGTCCTGGGTGGTGATAGATCCCACCATCAACCCACTGTGTATGGAGCTCTATGCAGACAGGGAGAGCAGGTACATGAAGCGTTCCTGTATATTATTATTATAATAATGGTTGCTTTACCAACCTAAGCAACAGGTGTGTTTGACAATAACATGTTTTTGTTGCCTCCCTGTTGTGCTTTCTTCAGAGGTGGTGTGCTGGAGGCTGAGGGAACAGTGGAGATCAAATTCAGGAGGAAAGACCTGCTGAAGACCATGAACAGACTTGATTCAGTCTATGCTGGTCTGGTTGAGCAGCTTGGTAAAGGTTATTTCTTTCTTAATTCACTTGGACGACTTTCATTAAATGTTCTTTTAAATTCCCATCCAACTGATACATCACTGGCAAGTCACTCGTTCACTCTCTTCTGTTTTCCTCAGCTTCTCCAGCGCTGTCTGACAAACAGAGCAAAGAGCTGGAGTCAAAGCTCAAAGCCAGGGAGGAGTTCCTGTTGCCCATCTACCACCAGGTGGCGGTGCAGTTTGCTGATCTCCATGACACCCCGGGGAGGATGCAGGAGAAGGGTGTCATCACGGTGAGTGTAACATTAGTTTAGAGGTGGGAGAAGTCCTCAGATCTTGTTCCTAAGTAAAGGTTTAAGTACCAGAGTTTAGGAATACTCTTTTAGAAGTCAAAGTCTTGTAAAAAAAAATTTGAAAAGTATAAGCATCAAAATATATTTAAAGTACATAAAAGTGCTCATTATGCAGATTTATCCATTTCAGAACAATATATTATATGTTTTGATTATTGCATTAAAGGTGCAGCTAGTTTGAATGACTTTGTATACTGCAGGGTAGCTTGTGAATTTACTCCAGGTGGAACTAATGTCTTATTTAAGTGTTGATTACGTTTCATATCATTAATCCAAATCTACAAAGTAGTGAAAGTATTCAAATTGCACAATTTACCTCTGAATTGTAATGGGGTTGAAGAACAAAGTAGTTAAAAATGTAAATACTCAAATATAGTTCAAGTATCTCAAAATTGTACTAAATTACAGTACTTGAGTATGTTACTTTACACCACTGCATTAGATGCAGAACAAACGTGTATTTAGAGAAGATTGGTGCTTTTAATAAGTCTGTTTCACGTTGTTTCTCTGACAGGATATTTTGGACTGGAAGAATGTGCGGACCTTCTTCTACTGGCGTCTGCGTCGGCTGCTGCAGGAGCAGGTGGTGAAGCGGGAGATCCTGCAGGCCAACAAGGACCTGAGCGACGGACACATGCAGTCCATGCTGCGCCGCTGGTTTGTTGAGACAGAAGGAACAGTCAAGGTATGTTTAATAAGCCGGAGACTTCTGTCAGCTGAAGAATGGCTCTTAGCTCAATATCTGTTTATCACTGTGAAGCATACATACTGTGTCGTAAAAAGCTTTTACATTAATCAAGTGTCAGTCTTTGCCTGTGCCCTGCATATCATTTGGTTCTTGTTAGTTCTTTGAGCACTCTGTTGGTAACACTGATTAGAGATTCAAACGTGCTTCTTTCTGCTTCTCCAGGCCTACCTCTGGGACAATAACCAAACGGTAGTCGAGTGGCTTGAGAAGCATTTGACCAACGAAGAAGGGACTTCAGGAATAAGAGAAAACATCAAGTACCTGAAAAAAGAAAACACTTTGAAACACATCCGCAGGTATGAAAAAAAAAATCCCATTTGGTGACCTATTGATGTGGTCTTTTTCCAATGCTATAATCTTATCAATGCAGAAAAGCAATGTGTCACATCTTAACAGATATTACATTAAGATTCAACAACACAGAGCTACATCGTAGACATAAATAAATGAAGACTAGCCAAGAGAGTCCCTATCACTCATCAGTTTGGTCATATTTAGCTAACGCTGCCTGAGGAATGAAACTCCAGTGTCGACTAAATACCTGAATCTTAATTTCCCATATAGTAGATGTTGAGACACATGCTGGTCTTGGCTAGGTAATCTAATGTTGATTACTGATATCAACATTATATTATATGTCAGACAACTTACTTCATGTGCAAACAGACTTAAATACTCTCTCTCTACATTTACAGCGCTCACAAGTTTTAATATCTTTAAGCTTTAAGTGTGTATTATCATGTTCCTCTTGTGTTGCAGCCTGGTGCAGGCTAACCCTGACGTAGCCATGGACTGCATCATCCACATGAGCCAGAATATCACTCCCTCCCAGCGGGCCAAGCTCTCACATCTGCTCGCAACTATGGACAGCACCAGCACCAGTTAAGCTGAGAACCATTATCTGGTTACTTTATTGATAAGAACCAAACAAGATATTGTAGTTGGTTGTATTGTAAAAGAAAAGAGGTGGGAAATGCACCTTTTTTAGGGTTCTAGTTGGGGCATTTATTTGCACACATGCACAAAGTGACTTGTTCCTCATTCAACCACTACAATGCTCTTACTGCTGTAAACAATGCGGTTGAATGGCTTCGTTGCAGGGCCATGGTCATCCGTGCCAGTCTTTGTCTTTTACATTTGACGTTAGCGGTCAGTCATTTCAGCTTCTCGCTCCGGGAACTTCGTGGATCACAAACTACGACTGTAATGAACATTTCACTGGGCTGTATTTGCACATGGCAGTTTGTCAGTGTTACATGTGCCTTGTTCAGTCTAATCAAGCCAGATGTGTTCAAACTTGATGAAGTGCCGTTGGTTCAATTCAACGTATTAAATAGAGAATTGGTATTAAACGCAAAGGTGGCTTGAACAACTGATTATATTTTGTAAGATTTCCAATTGAAAGTAAAAAGGAAAAAAAAAGAAGAAATTAATTGATTGATGATTTCTGAATTGACTGACAATGTTTTTATTGTAATGCAGAAATGCACATGTAGTAACTAAAACGTTTTTGCCAGTAATAAGTATTATTATGTCCATCTTTATATTGTCATTTTCAGTCTGTTTATTTGTATTTATGCTGTGCCAGTGTGTGCTAAGACTAAGATATGAATGTTAGGAGTTACTGCGACATTGCATGTTATAATTATGAACTTTTCTTTCATTTGTTGGTGTTTCTCTGATATAATGCAGTAATTCTCAAGACTCAGGTTGTACATTAATTTCAAAAATGGGCCCTCAAGTGATGGCTTAATTTAGCTCACCTCTGATCAAAATATCAGCCTTGACATTTCATCTGAATGTATATATACTCTCTTCTGTGTGATCTACTAAAGACTGTTTGTTAATAAATGTCATTCATATATTTTTGGCAAAACAAACTTATTTTATTCCCCATTTGATTTTTATTATGATCAAGTTAATGAACATAATATACATCTGACTTTGAGACATGTTATTCACATTGTGTAAAATAATAATGTGTAAAATCTGGATTACTCAAAATGTTGGCACACAATGGCATTTTGGAATGAAGTGGGTAAACTCAGTCAAAAGAAAGCTTTTCTGTGGCGATAGCAATTTGAAACATTCAAATATATACAGCAAAAGATTGCTAGAGTCATCACCTTCTCCAGCTGCCTTTTCATAAATATAAATAAAACATCACAGCAATAATGTCTAGCACAATACAACAGACAAGAGACGGGAATCTACAGTATGTTAGGGCTTTACAACGCAGTGAGAAAAACTTGAGGACGCTAAAGCGTACATCTCCACATAATCTTTGTACTCATGCAGGCTTTGAGTCTTCGCTCGGCAAAGCTAGGTATCTTAAATCTTACATATTTTCTTTCTTCTTAATCTTCTTCTCTTAATTTATCAGCAGTTTTAGTTCTTAGTGAGCACTTGTGGGCTTTATGTGAAGTGATTTGTGAAGTAGTTCCCGGCTGACTGTAGGAAAGCAGTTTGATTTGTACTTGTAGGAGCACAAAATAATTCAGATTTTGACCTCAGTTGGCTTCCACAGATATCCAAAGACGGTTGAATAAATCAGGTCGACTCTGTTTGACACAGTTCAGCTGCTTCATAACAGGGCGATGGGCTTGTTGTTGGCCTGTGCACCCATATACTGTGAGGCCAAGTGATCCTGGGTGGTGTAGGCGGCGTAGAGACCCGTCACTTGCACATCTGACAGCGGCAGGTTTGCTCCGTTGGACATGGGAGTCAGGTGGGCTGTTCCCAAGTCACAGTCTGATAGTCGGAGGGGCGAGTTACTGAAGGTGCCCAAAGCATCCAGGTTAAAGCTGTCGTCCTTCATTTCCTCCCACAGATTACCTGAGCAGATGGAAGGAGAGGTTAGTATACTGATGGAACAACACTTCTATTTTATTGTTTTTAATTCTTTTGTTTTATGTTTTTATAAGATCAAATAAGAAAATAAGTATTTTATTCATCCCAATTTGGGAAATGTTTGCATTGCAGCAGCATAAAAAGACAAGGCATTGTATATTAGAGAAAGGAAAAGACTAGAAATAGACAATCCAAAATGTAAACTAGCATTAAAAAAAGTAAAAAATATACATGTGGAAATACAACATTATACATGTTATGCTGCATTGTTGGAGGAGCCTGGGTCTTAAGTTTTTCATTGCCATATCTACACAGTAGCTACCGTGCATATGAAAATAAAGCCTTTGAATTATATAGCAAACTTAAAATAAAATGATATTTAAATAATGTGTTTACCTTGAAGGGCAAAGTCCATGATGCTGGGGTCCAGTGCGTCCACCTCTGTGTGCGTATCACCGTGCACGATGTAGAAGTCTTCATGCTGCTTGTTGGAGTGCTGGGTGAGTGGACTGTGGCAGAGGTCAGGGACGGTGTGGAGGGGGGGTGTCTGGGCCGGGGCTGGGGACATGGGGGCGAGGCGGGCCTGAGCGTGGAGCTGGGCCTGGAGCTGGTGGTGCTGGTGCATGGGTAAACAGGGCAGGGACAGCGTGACAATCGGCTGAGACTGCATCTGGGACGGGACGGACAGCGGGAGGCCGGAGGGACAGCTGGGGAGGCGGGTCATGCCGGCCTCTAAAGCCTTACGCCTGCAGTTCTCTGGGCGGTCTGTGATCAGTTTGTCCAACTCATCTGCAGGGGAAAAAAACGATTATCAGACGAGGTGAAATTATTTTGTCAAATTTTATTGACTTGGGTGGGAGAAGTTCTCAGATCTTGTACTTCAGTAAAAGGAGAAGTACCAGAGTGTAGGAATACTCTGTTACCGGTAAAAGTCCTGCAATCAAAATGTTACTTGAGTAAAAGTACAAAAGTATCAGCAGTAAAGTACTCATTATGCAGATTGGCTATATAGAATAATATATATGATATGTTTTGGTTATAATTATATTGTATTGATGTCGTTTTAATCACTTTGTATGCTGCAGGGTAGCTTGTGAATGTTACTCCAGGTGTAACTAAAGTCTTATTTAAAGTGGACCTATCATGCTATATTTGAATAATATAATGTAGGACCATACCTATATAAGGCATATTTATACTTTTTATTTTTCAAAATACCAAACAGATCATGCATTTTAGCCATTCCTCATATCGCTCAATTTAACACTGTCTTTGCATGGGCTGATTCTGTGAGAACAGCACCATCTACAGGCCTGGCATATGTACTACAGCGTCTCCAGCGCTTTCGAACGGCAATGTCCGTGGCTGTCTCCTCCTGATTGGTGGAGTTGGCCCAATAGCCGTAGTGCCACTTCTGTGACGTCACAGAAGTGTTCAAATCTGGATCAGTCTGTATCAGATCCGTTGCATCCCCTTTTTAAGAGATTTGGGTATGGAGGAAAATAGAGAGGGTTGTGTTTTCTGACTCTTGGTGAGTTCCCTGACACACCGGGGACACATATTCATGTATAAAAGACGTACAAAAGTGCATTTTGCATGATAGGTCACCTTTAAGTGTTGACTATATTTCACATCATTAATCCACATCTGCAAAGTAACTAAAGTTATTAAATAATTGTAGTGGAGTAGAGAAAAAGTAGTATAACATTGAAATACTCAGTGAAGTCCCTCAAAATGTTACTAATGTAGTATTTGAGTAAATCTACTTAGTTACTTTACACCACTGCTTAAAGCCTTTTTGAGCTTAACACTTTTCAAGACTGCATTCATTCTAAGAAAATGATGACATGAGGCATTTCTAAAATCCAACAAATGTTGTTTAAAGGAGGAAGGACGTCTTTCAACAAGGCACATAGTTTACAAATAACTGTCGGCTTAGAATCTGATTCTGATCAAATTGAATAAAACATGGATTCATCCTAACCAGGGTTAGCCATGCTGCGGCGGATGGCTGGAAGGTCCTTGCGTTTCCACTTCTGCATCTCTTCCTCCATCTTGTCAATTTTGGCAGGGTTCAGCGCCCACAGGCAGCCCTTACGGGAGGAGCTGCTCGTCTTGTTCTCCACTTTCTCGAAGCATTTGTTTAAGGACAGGTTGTGTCTGACTGAGTTCTTCCATCCATCAGGTGCAATCTGCAGGGAGAAAAGGGGACGTTTATAATTAGTCAAATGTTTTCTCAACTGTATGCATGTTGATCTTCAGTCCTTTCCTGCAATATAAATAGAGTAGCATACCTTGAAATAAGGGAAGTGATCCTTCATAAAGCTATAGATCTCACTGACTGGGAGGCTGCCAGTTTTGCTGTTCTTCAGAGCCATGGCAATCAAACAGCTGGGAAGAAATGACCAGAAAACAATCGTTATTTTAATGCAGATCAAAAAGAAAAGGCTGAAATACACTGAAGATTATGAGGTGGATGTGGTAGGTGTTTTTATATGTAAGGTATGTTAGTGAGGTCTGACCTGTAGGAATAGATTGGCTTGGGGAAAGACTTGGGCTGCAGCTCCTGGTCTTGTGGAGCCAGACGAGGTTGTGTGAAAAGACTTTGGTTGTTGAAAGAGACATTGCTATAAAGCCCACCAGTTGAACACTATAACAAAAATAGAGAACAATAATTAGGAACTTCATCATTTGCATTTATTCATTGTGACCAACCAAGTTTTTATCAGGTAGCATCAAGTGCACAGATCCATGTTATCCACACAAATAGCAAAAGACGAATTAGCAACAACAACAACAACAACAACATGAGATTATCAGTTGAGAGTTTGGTACCTGTTGTCCGGTTTGGGTAAGAGAGTACACCTGCTGGGGGGCAGACTGGTAGACTGAGGTAGGGCACTGGTATCCCGGAGAGGGCATCCCATTCATGGAGAATGGAGACATCTGTAAAGCAGATACAGTAATATTTGTTAATCATCCCTATAAAACGCTTGCTTGTTTTTTTTCTTGCAATTCTGTTGAAACTCACACTTCCGCTGTGGGTGTTGATGATGCTGATTCCCAGAGGGCTGTGCTGCATGTTGCTCTGGAGGTGCAGCATGGAGCCTTGACCCGCCGTCATCGCAGTCATGTTGCTCAGTTGAGCTGTGAGAAGGAGCAATAATTGTATTAGATTTAAAAAAAGTGTACTGAAATAATCCTGAAGTGCTTTCTTTTTTTATCCAGAGAGATATGATGTGATGGCTGTAACAACCAGAAGAATAGGTAGTATGTTTTTGATAATCATATAACCAAAACATACCACAATAAGAAGTCTTCATCTAAGCTTCTGTTGAAAGTGCTACACAATAAAATGTTCAGTATATCGCTGCAAATTGGTCCTGTGAGTCAATTTTATGTATTTTTGTATTTATTTTAATTAAAATTGTTTGCATTTTTGATCTGCTGAGCACAATACATACTCTATTTAAATGATGGTTTGAGGTTAACTGTCCCTGTGTTATTAGTAAAGCACAGTCCCAACAGCAGTGCTGTACTGTTAACGTCCAATATGATACTGTGTTTATATCTGCAGATGAGGGAATCCTGCTGTCCTGATTATCCAATGAGAGGGCTGATGCCGTTTTTGAATGTTGCACTGTCCCCTCCCTGTCCCCTCACCTGTCTGTTGCTCCAACAAGCTGCCCTGGGGGGGGCCGTTACTGAGGCCTCTGCTATCAGCCATCTGCTGGAGCCGGGGCACATCCACTGAGGTGAGCCATGACAGAGACTGCAGGTCCCCAGGGAGGTCCTCCTCCCTAAGCTGGGAGGGGTCCGTGGTCAGAAGCCTTCAAAAGAGGAGAAAGAGGGGGGGTTAACACGGCTGTCACACACAGACACACACAAGTGGAATTTAAATCTAAACACTAGATAGAACATTTTGTCCTTCAAAGTCAGACCACTGTAATGAGTGTGAATGTGGGCAAACAGAGATGAAAGCTGCTCAGTGAAGCCGGGCATCAGCCATCCAGGATTTACCATAAGTAGATTAACTACAAGTGTTATCTTGCAGTGACAGTTTTATTCACCGATGGAGTTAAACAAGCTTACCGTTGAGACTAATTCATCTGTTAGGATTAGGTTTTATTTATTTATTATAAAGGCACACTGACCTTTATTTTTCTAGTTATTAACAATATTCAGTTTTTCTTTTCAATGATTTGAAAATAAATGCAAAACATTTTTTAATGTTGTTTTGTATTTTATATTTCAAAGGAATATTTTTTCAACCTATAATGTATTAAAATGTTCTTTAAAGGGAATTCAAATGTAGGATTTCTGTTTAACCAGTGCCCTGTTGGTACCAATAAGCTTCAGCCATTACGTTTTTTATGAGGCGAGCCTCGAAGAGAAAGCAAAGAAAGGAGAGGAATCCTCTTGAATCCTCTCCAGTCTTCTCCGCACACACACACTTACTGTGCAAAGGTCTAGTAATTGGGGTCGCTATGACAACACACACTATTCGGTTAGGGTCTGTAGACAGTGAATAAGTACCCACCCCTCCCCTTCACACACACACAAAATCTCCTAATAAAAAAAATCAACCCTGTGTCAGGTGACCACGGCCTCGCCTTCCACCATTGGCTGAATCATAAGTAAACAACGCATTGGATCGTTTGAAACATGGGACAGCAGCACATGTTGCCTGTAACAGTTGGCCTTGTCTATTGAAAAATGATCACCTATTGTGTCCCAAACGACAAATCTGCCCAGTGGCACGTGGCTCTATTGTCTTCCCCAGACCTTCCTTGATTGTCTCTGTCGTTTCTTTTCTTTACACAGCCCCCTTGCATTAATCTGTTGGAATGACAGCCCTCACATAAGAGGGACAAATAGGATGCCATCTGCTTCCCTGTCCCTTTCCAGCCTCTAACCTCACCCAACCCCCTTCCCCCATCGCCTTGCCCCGTCCTCCATTAATGGGGGGAATCAACGGAGCCTCGGGCCAGTGGGGGGTGCAAGTGTAGTTTGAGGTCAGGGCTGTGTGTCTGCCGTCTAAAGCAGTGACATCATGCAGCCGGGAATCAGCAGCACACTTCCTCCAACACCTTGCATGCGCCACTAAAGGATTCAGAGTGATCATCCTTTTTGCAGCAGGTGGCATTGTGAAGTTTAACACCCTGCGTAAGGTCACAAAATCTTGAGCTTTAAAGTAGAGTTTTTGTTAGTTATTGGGCGACTGACTTACTCTTTTTTTTCTGTTTTGCTGCTAATAGTTTTATTTTACTTTTGGAAAAATACAGAAATGATATCTATGCATTCAAGTCTGAGAGTCTATGACATTTTGAAACTTTTTTAACTTTGGTATTCTATTTTTGAAAGCATAAACATAGGTGTGCATACACTCAAATCAAAACTATATTTGATATGGCTTTACTTTTCAGAATCTGAATGTGACTTCCTTTGTTCTCCAAACAAAGGGGAAATGTATATTGTTACGTCAAAGTATAGATAGAGACAAAAAAAAATAGAACACTATTATATAAAAGATAGTATTCAAAATTATTACAATTTACAGAAGTACACATTCAGGTAGATGCCAGGTTTACACTTTTGATTCACAAATCAACTCAATGTGTCAATTGCCTATTATTAAAGCCTGTCACAAACTGATAGAAATGTAAAGATGATACATGGGGGGTCTTATTCCCACTCCCCTCCTCTCTCTCAATCAGCAGCATAGAAATTGTTCACTGATGCAAAACATGTTGAGCTGGTGTCTCCGTGTATCATCCCGGCCTTCCCAGAAGTTCAACGACACAAAATATTGCACCTCCTCCTCCCTCTCTGCCTCCCTCCCTCCCTCCCCCCCTCCCTCCTTTTCTAATTGGGAGCCACTTGTGCATACTGGTGACCCAGAGTGCCCGTCTCCCCCTGAGCAGGCAGGCCAAGAGGCTCAGGCTCTCCGTGTGCCGACAGCGGGAGTGTAAACAGAGCTGATGGTTTCTGACAGATCCTTTCAGAGCGAAAATCATTTATTCTTCAGGATTTTTTTCTCCTTTTTCATGAAACCCCCCATGCACAAAAAGAACTGTCCATCTACCTTCAGATTAAACATAGTGGGTTTGGACAGTTTGTTCCATGACCATTTGGGGAACACCTTTGAAGGTTTGACAAATAAAAATATGCCTTTTATCTATTGAGGCGTCACAGATTTGATCCTTAGTGTTTTTGACAATATGCAACACATTTTAATATGTCGTTTAGTGGTAGAGGATTCTGATACAACTCCATTTTTATTTTAAATCTCAAGTCTTACCTGTAGTCCTGTGGAGACGGATGATGCCCCGCATTCTCAATGATTCCTGACATCATGGATGTTATTCCACCTTCTATCATTTCCTGGGATATGTGGTACCACTGCAATGAAATACATACAATAAACATACTTTAGGTTATCCTCCCAGTGAATATTCAAACTGGGATCAAAAACCTATGTAGAAGAAATTATCTAAATATAAATTGTGTCTTCAGTAAACAGCAAGTGCTATTCTGAAAATATAAGATTGTTCAACAAAAAGAATACATTTAAACTGAAGTATAAGATTTAATAAACATCGAGCACAACAAAAAGCAAATAAAAAATAAATGTAATGGTAGCTCATAAAATGTCTGTTTGGCATCAGTGTGCCTTTGTTGTATTCAAATCCCATTTTGGATAATTTTAGTTCACTTTACTTCACTAATTTAGCTCTAATTCAATTTCCTAGAAATGCAGAGAACTAATAACTTGTAGCTTAATCAAGTGTTCAGCTTAAATGTTTACATAACAGTTTGGACACATTAGCTCAGGTTTAAATGTCATTCAGCCTTCCAACAGAGAAACAGTGGTTAAAGTCTAAAGAAAACACATTAAAATACCCACATTCTCTTGAAGAAACAACAATCCAACAAAGAATATGATGAGATAAAAAAAGAAATGATTCAATTGTACCTGTTTTGGATGATATTGAAGAAAGTGTGAGCTGGTCGGAGCCCCTGTACTGTATTTCACTGTGTTGCACTTGATTCTCCAAAAACCGTTTTTAAATTTCCCTCTCTGGAGCTGTCCAGCGCTCGCACATGCGCAGTGGAGACTTCAGCAGAGCACCCAGGCGCCCGGGGGGCAGGAGGATACCATGAGTTTGACAGCTGCTATTAATGCAGTGCCTGTTAACAGTCCCTACAACGTCCACACTTCACACGGCAAGAGTAGAGATGTCGAGGTTTTATTTTTCTCTCAGTTTTTGGGGGACTTTGTGCCACAGTGAGGTAGTGGTGCGCTCCTCAACTGCACCCAAACAAGTCCTTGTATTAAAAGTCAGGTCCTACTTCCCCCAAATGTAGTCCGCCTATTAGATCGTTATTAGAAATATAAGATTATTGGATTTTTAGAGAAAATATGCCCACTGTCTTTCTTTCCTCTGTGCGTGTCCCTCCAGTGGTCGTGGCACACAGGTGCGTCTTATCAAAACACCAAATAGCCTACAAGAGTTAAGGCCTAAATCCTGTTGAGGCTATTTAGAGTATTTGGCACAAAAAAAATCAGATTAAGCGTAATAGGGTTAGAAAAGTTAAACAAAAAATGCATAAAAATTAAATATCCATTTTGCTCCGCTATCTCTTCCTGTCAGGTTATTCCCAGTAAGCTCTCTCCATCAGGTCTAAGACGATTTGAGTCGCTACTTGTGTTGGCATCTGTGTAGGCTGTGTGAGTGTGAACTTTTTTTTTAAGGGAGTGCTTGCAGATCATTTGCTTCCCGCCGCTGTGGCCGCGTCCTGCTCCTCTCAGCAGTGGGAAAAGCAGCCGGGGAGGCGCGGAGGGGGCCGGGGGCTGCTCAAGAGGCGGCAAACACTCACTCCGCAGGTCCACTCAGAGAAAAAAGTCGCATGAAACTGTCTCCGATTGCTAACACATTTCACTATAATCAAGGGAATAAGAAATGCACCACTTCCTCATTTATAAGTTAACTTAACTGTATTTTCGGTTTTGTGAACTGAGCTGTGGGATTTATTCTGCATTTGTCTATTTATTTATCTTGATCACTTTGGTCTGGCGGGTTTAAAGTGCTTTACAAATAAAGGTGTATTGTATAAGCTAAGTGTGAAAAACTAACAAAACACTGGCAACTTCACATTTTCAATAGGCATTTATGTGAATGAAAAATAACCTTTTCATTTTAGAAGAAAAACACAAGTAAGCCTTTTGGGTTAACGTTTAGGTGTGATTTTAGGAAAAGTATTTGGCTTTTTCCCCATGTGTAAAACATCTAGAAAAATTAATCCGTATGAAAATGATTAGAGTTGACAAATAGCTTTTGTTTTTGTTTGTTTGTTTACTTCTACCACACTTTCTGAGAAAAATGAATTCGTATCTGGTGCATTCACAGAGCCAGGGGTCCTTGGGGAGACTCCAGGGGGTCCCCACCAAAGGAGAAGTTACATTTTCCATTGTTTGATTAGAACTTTAATGGGCTGCCTGTCAAATTAAATATATCCCTTTAAACAGTTTTATGATTCATAAAAGACATAAAGAATGACAGAAATCTTCTAAAAATAAATATCTGATGCAGTTAATGAGATAACAGACACAGGGATTGTCTTAGCAGACTTAAATGTAAAACCTGTTGGAGATTAAAATGTTCTGCCGGAAATTAAAGGGGAATTCCTTAAAGTCTGTGGGGAGGCTGCAGTGACAGCAGTATCAGCCCCTTGGGACCCTACAGATGGTAAATCGGCCTGTCACAATAGGCACAATCAATGATTACATGCATGAACGTAACGGACAAAAACAAGACCGTCACCGTCCTCAGAGATCCTGAAGGTCCTAAAGCCTGCAGGGTTTGATCTGGAGGGGCAAAGTAAAGAAGGGGGGTGCTCTGTGTGAGATTCTGCAGGTCAAGAGTAGTTGGTGTCATCAGGGTGACCTCTGCATTTACTTACAGCATTCTCTACAACATTTAGCTTACAGTAAAAAATGTTTACATGCATATGGTTTACTTCATCTGTAACTCCTCGTTCTTCCACTATTTTATTGTTTTTTGGATTTTGTTTTATTGTTTTATGTCCCAATATATTCATGCTGCATTGTTGGAGGAGCCTGGGACTTAATATTTGCATTCTACATGACATGCTGCTGTGACAATAAAGCCTTTGAATCCTTGAATAGAAACTCCACATGTGCAAAACAGGCAAAGCCTCTTTGTACAATTAATCAATTATTGAGTTTATTTGCCAGCTGCAGGGGTTGGACACTAATCACACACAACTTAATAACATAATTAGTCTGTTGAAAATAATGATGGGCTAATCTGAATAATAACTCCAGTTATTGTTTAAGTAAAGAGTCAACATATTCCCCATGGTCAAATCATGTTGAGAGGATTGGATGGTGTTTTATGTAACGGTACATTCCTATAATGTTGGCCTAAAAAAACAACTCAATTTGATTAAATCAACTCAGGCTTTGGAAACTTGTAATGGATTTTTAAAAAACATTTCATAGACCAAATGCAGAGGACAGGAAGCGATGGAAGCAAATGTTCTGCTGACGATGTGACCCCTAACAGGCACAGATGTAACCCTGCTTTGTTATTGCTTGGTGATCTGATCTACACTTCGTATTTCAAATTGGTCAAACTTCAGTCATTTCATTCTGTCAGAATTACAAGATTCAGCAAAGGGTATGTCAGTGGTCACTTTGGCAGCTGCAATTTCAGATATGTCTGTTGTGTTTTCTCCTTACTGCATTACATTATTTGTTATTAGCAAAGAAATATTATGAGCTTCTGAAAACTCTGAATTATTTAATTATTTAAGTTTGCATGCCTTTAGTAAATATCAGCATATGGTGATATTAAAAAGCAAAGAGTGAAGAAGTATTCTACCTATGGTTAAAGTAACAATACTACAGTGTAAAAATATTCTGTCAAAAGTTAAACTCATACATTAAAAGCGTTGCTAAAGTAAAAGTACAAAAGTTTTAGAATTTATCTGGTATTTCAGGATCATGTTCATTTTCAGTTGGATTAAAATGACTGATTACATTACAACACCAAAAGGTGGAGTTCATTTTAATTAGTTCATATACAGCTGGGTAGCTTAATATATTTATACATTTATATATATTTTGTATTTCTATATTTGCCTAAAAAATTGAATTTAGCAGATGTATAAAATTGCAGAGAATAGAAAGTACCTTAAAATTGTACGACACTTTGGTAAATGCACTTAATTATATTCCATCATTGCTAAAAAAGTAGGCGGCAAAAAAAGCAAAATAATCTAAAGCGATCTCACAGATAGCTGCCGGCCTGAGCATCAGGAGTCATTTCAGGCTTAGTGTCTCTAACATGTGGACGGGAGGAGCTGGCCATTAAACCCCCAACCCTGTGATTAGAGGACAGCCTGTTCCCCTCATGAGCTACACCTTTACCATATGTGTGGTTAAATACTGTATTTACTCATTGTGACATGTATTTTTGATTCATTTAACCGGGACAGTGTACATGAATAAAAATGTCTGTAAATGTGCCAGAGTTAGCCGGAAGGTTATCGTTCATCTGTAGTCCCTGGACAGGTCTTGTTAATCACCCTAAAAACGAATTTCATTTAAAATAACAAGTAAATACAATCAGTAAAAGCATGCAAAATATAGGCTTACAATACTGGAAATGCTAATAAAAAACAATAAAACAAAGCATACATAATACATAGCAAAAGGACAGCAACAGGTTAAGGCACAGACAGACAGAGGGCTGTAAAGTGCAACAGATTATGTCAGTGTTGACAGAGCTGATTCCTCACCATGTTTTTAAATGAGATTCAATTTTATAAACTGAATGTGTTTTGTTCTCTTATTGTTGCTGGGATTGAGTTCCATTATTGTGCAGCTTTAACAGAAAATGTAGATTGACTAAAAGAACATTTCCTGGTTTGAATAATGCATCTCCCATTTGCATTTGTCCTTATGTTGATACACAGTCTGAGAGGAGGTGAGGAGGGGCCGTGGAGGATCTTGTACAGAAGGCAAGTATTTTCATGTTTGATTAAGTTTTCCCAGCTCGTCAAGTTGTATCTTATATATTACCTATCTATTTATTATAAGAATTGTGCACTGATGAGAATGAACAGATTTCTTATCAAGTATTTTAAGTGTTTGTATGACAATCAGGTTAATGGCAATGAGCTTTTCATGGCCGTGTGATGTATTCAGGAAAGTGCAGGAACACACAGTGACGGCCCTGCTCGCTCATGGCTGATCCGGAGTAATATGGAAACAATGGGATCACCGCCTGAGGGCTGGCCTCTGTTTTTAGCCTGTATTTTTGTCTTGCACCAAGTGTTTACTGAAAACACCTCAGCCCCTCTGAGAACGAGGTCAGCTCGCCCTCTCTAATCAGACACAGTGTCCCCCCAGAACAACGTGTCACCCAGAGTGACCCTCCGGCCACACAGAGGAAGCTGCTGTCAGCCGTGCTTAGCCAAGGAGCAGCAACAGTGTCCTGCCAAATACTTTTTTTTCTCAGTGAAGCTTCAACCTGGATGGAGCAGATTGCCAGGCTCAGGTTGCCTTGTTGAATGTCAGCCAATCAGAGGTAAAGCAGAACAGGTTTCAGTATACTTACAGCTTCACAGAGGGAGGCCAAAAATAAAACAGTGATGTCTGTATTACAGTGTTTTTTAATGTATCATTGATGTGTAGCCTTGAAACTGCTGAAGCCTTGAAGTGCAGCTCAGCACTGTTCTGATTTAAGAAACCTGTGTAAAAGGGACAGTTTATCCAAATCACATACAGAAAATGAAGCACCATATAAGTCGTTTCAATATATAGAAATTTAAACAGTTTACATTTTTGTTTGGCAAAACTTTAAGGTCCACTAAATACATTTAAAGCAGTTTACACCTGCTTTGGGGATCAACATTGGTAAATTACATTTGACAAAGTCAGCAGCAATAACAAAAAGGCACATGCTTAATTCAAAGAATTCCCTGTTAGCAGCCTTAACAAAAGCTATTAGCAATATTTTATATTAAAATAAGCCCTTTACACAGCCGACATTTCAACTTGTCATAGTAGGAAAAGCCCTGATTTGGTTGGCTCTGATCTGTTAAAGTGTCCCACTAAGCCATGACAGTTGGCCAGCATTAGCAATAGCAGGTCTGTGAACTATAGGAAATCAATGGGAAATCAGACATTGTAATTTTTCTTTAATTAAGTAAACTGAATCTTTAACCTCAACCTGCTGCTTCATTTACTCAATTGCTATAATTCATACCTCTACTTGAATTAGGTGTAATCTAATCAATTATATTTCATAATGTTGTACTGCAACTCCAAAGAAAATGTATTTTTTATTCCGCCGCACTAACATGATTACTGTAGTTAGTTACTATACACAGGGGTGCACATAACTGGTACGCAGGTACGCATGCGCGGCAACAATCTGAAATGCGTACCGTCAGTTGTGTAACAAAGCGCATTTGCGTACTGATGTATATGTGAAGCTTTTCCAGATGGCGGTTAGATCATCGGACGACGGAGTCAGTCTCCGTGTGCACAGACAGGGCTGCTGTTAACGTCGGCCTGTACAGCAGCACTGCGCTAAAACAGCTGATCACAACGTTCACACGCTCTGTGGTCACGAAGCTCTGCACTCTACTACTACCCCCCTCCCCCGTTGACATTCGCGATACAGAGGGCTTCATCATACTCCACTAGCACCCCCACCCGCTGACATTCGCGATACAGAGGGCTTCATGGGAACTTTGAGGGGAGCCGGAAGTTGGAGTACCAAACACTGACTCCAGGTACTCATCTGAGTACCTCACTGAGAAAGTTGTGTGCACCCCTGACTATACATAATAATTTTAGTGCATCATTTTCTTACTTATGAAAATGTAATTTCACTGTGTCTATTTCATGTTTTATTTAAATAAGAGATCTAAACATTTCTATATTCATTACTTAAATTCCACGTTTTCTTTAGTTTTTTAGCATATGTTTTCATATTGGTCAAGCAAAATGCCCCTACATGTTTCTGCTTCTGACAGCAGAGAGACTTCTCTGGACAGACTGCTCAACATCACCATCCCATTGTCCTGCAGGATCACAGAAAAACGTATTTTAAAGGTTTAGAAAGGTCAATTGGGTTGACCTCTGAGTGACCTGTGTCAACACCAAAGCCTCTGGTCTGAAGCGAGGTCAGTCCTGCTCAGTGCCCCAAAGGGTAAAGATGGAGCAAAAGTCCTCTTCTTTTTTCACATCCGATTGAGTGCAAAAAGCCTAATTTCCAAAAGAGCTCCATAACTTGTATATGTGTCACAGCAGGCACATGATGTCCCCTAAGGGTGTCACTCAGACACCCCTCAGTCAAGTTGTCTGAATAAATGTGCATTTAGTTTTTGCAGTGACCTTGCAGAAGTCATCCAAGCTGGCATTTCATTCCTAGTGTGTGGGAGCGGTTATTTGGAGAAGAAAATTGTCAAATCAAGCTGGATACAATGCAATATTTAAAATAAAGTGCATAAACATAGGACAGAGTAAGAAATCACAATCACAAGAGGTACTCAATGATGTTGTACATCCTTTTGGTCTCTTGAGCAGGACATAAATTATCAAAGTTTTAAATAAAAGTCCAACGTGAAGTATGAAGTAACCTTTTTGACACCGGCATTTTGGGACTAAAATGATGACGGGGCCCAGGCTTCGTTACGCTGCTCTGAAAAATTAGAATAATGGACTATGAAAGACGGAGAGGTCCAAAGAAAGGGACAGGGGAAGAAAGAAAGTCTTTGGGAAAAAGGGAATTAGATATGAAGAGAGGGAGAAATAAAGAGAGGGAAACAGTGAAATGGAGACAAAATGAGAAGGAGAGAAAAGAGAGGGGGCAGTAGTGGTTTGACGTGAGTGTTATCATCAGCTCTCATTCTCAGCATGGATTCTATAATGGGAAAATCAACCTCTCTGACTCCTGTGTAATTGGATTTGCCGGGTCTCGTGCTGAATCAGAGCCCAGTGGGTAGCACAAAGCTTGTTAAGATTGGACAAGCATTGCTGGGTCGCTGGGCCAGGAGAAGAGGTGGGGCATCGACAGAGGTAACCCTGACAACTTTTCTGAAGTGGAGGAGGGTGAATAATTCAAATGTGTTGAATGCTCATCCTTTATAGACACTTGAGTCTAAGCTTTCCAATCAATCCATTAATTGTTTCATAAATTGATTCTTTTGTTACAATTAGGTCACCAGGGCCGAGACAATGGACACCTGTGTTACCTTTGGGGGAGTTTGTTATTATTGAGGTAACCAGGTAACTAAAGTAAACACAGTTTTACTCTTTGTAAAGCTACATTAAGGCATTGTCATTTCTTCCACACAATTAACCTCACAATAAACTACAATTCCTGTATCAAAACCTTTAATTTAATAGTGGTAAAGTATCCCTTGGTATCTTATAGATAGATACATCATAAATGCAGGAAAACAAAGTATAGGCTCAACTCTTTCAGCTAGCAACATTAGCTTACTAGCATTGTCATGAAGTTAGCAATGCTGACATTAGCATTACGTTCAAAGTGCAGTTCAGCTGCTAGCATAGTTGTGCGCTCTTTTGTTGTTAATCCTGTCAATTGGCCTTTCTAACACCGTTTTTTGTGCATATTTGTCTGTCATCATTTGTAAACTTCTGAGAGTAATTCAAGCAGAGGTACTTTGGAGAAACCTACAACCACTTTTGAAAAAGACACCACATGCTGTAGGATGACTCCACATGAAAGTGTTGTGAAGAGGAAAGGAGTGTCGTTGTCATCACAAACCGTATCCAAAGAGCCTACATCATCTCTTATTACCAAGTAAGAAAATTAACGTTAACAAATATGGTATTTATTTATTTACCTGACATGTAGGCTATAGGCCTATAGTTTAATTTCATCTTCATCTGCTTTACTTGCACATTGGTCTGCAAAATAATCTGCCTTATTTTATTCTACTTTTTTTATGTTTTATATGACTATGTTGCATTGTTGGCGGAGCTCTGGACTTAACGGTGGGGTAGGTAATTCACTTCAGAAACACTTTTTGTTATATTCCATGGAATGCTCTTAACATCCCGATAGCAATGAATACATTAAATGCTTTGACAATAAATCCATAAAAAAATGTCATCTGTGGAAGCCGTAGTACTGCAAAAAGCACGACCAATCATCTGAGCCGGCCCGGCTAAAATAACTGGATGGCCTACCTGCCTTTCAGCCTTCCATCTGTGCACAAACTGCGCGTTCGTGTGTTGGAGGAGGGGCTCTTTAAGGAAGTCTGAAGGAAGGGGCAGTTTTTTTTCGCCTGCTTACTTTCAAATTCTAGCGCACTCGAGCTGGTTTCTCCTACCTTTAACATTTTCATTGCATTTTCTGCACTGTAGCTAGTGTGCATTTGGAATCTTTGAATCTTTAGTTCTAACAGATTTAAAGCTAGCATGTTATTTTCTGGGCAATGCTGCCTGCCTAGCCTTGAGGATTACAAGGCTTTGTGTTTTACATCATTACTATTGTATGTTTTAAATATTTGATTACATGTTTTTGTTGAAGTTTACATTTACTGTAAGGGCATGCTGGGTTTAAGGTGTTGACCGAATATTGCCATGTCACTGGTTCACATCTGGCCAAGGACCTTTCAAATCTCCATTTCCTTTAATTTCCTTCACTTACATGTCATTAAGGGGGTTTAGTTCAAGAAAAAGTATTAGGAAAAGAATAATGGACTTAAAGACCTTTAAATTCTATTAGATTGACTGGAATTAAAGTGTGGTTTTCTGGTAATAGCTTCCATCCAAGCAAAAAACGAGGTAATTGCATTTGGGCATCAACCCAGTAGCATTGTGCAGAAGCACTAAGCATTGGCAGCTCCGACGGCCACTCAAAATAATAGTTCTCCCCTCACCAGCATTGTTATACTATGTAATAAAGCAGTTGGTGATTAGTCTGTAATGTATCCATCTAATCAAAGATCAGTAACCAGACCTTGACTGTGCCAGCAGGAGAGAAGAAGGAGACCAGGGGCTTTTAAGCTGTTGGTAGTGATGTAATGGAGCTTAGACACGGAGAAGAAGGAGAGAGGGAAAGGGGGATGGTTGGATTGGTATGGTTTGGATCTTGTTTCTGTATCGTTATGTTACACTCAGTAGAGCAGTAGATACCCAGGTAAGCACTGAGTAAGATCTCCCTGTCCCTCCACCTCCCACGACATGAATGATTAAGCACCTGGCCCACAGTGCCTTGGGCCTTTGCATATGTGCACCCAGGTCTCCACACATCATCACTACAACTACTACTGCACACTGGATGAATGAGCTGCCAGACAAACCAGAGTAGAGGACAGTTATTGTGTTTTTTATTAATATTATACGAGCTGGACTCTTGCAAACTAACTGTCAACCATCCAGTGTTTACAGGTTCACTGATTGTCTTCATGCAAGCAGACACAGGAGGACACGCTACTCTCGTCTAACTTCTCTGGAGAGTTTTTTTTTTCACAGTTTGAATCCTCATCGAAAGTCTGCATCTGACAGCAGAACAGTAACAGAGCTTCAGAAATGCAGGTTTGGGTTTTCCTTTTGTGTCGTAAACTTTTGTAATGTGTTCATTTTGTCACCAGGTTTGTTCGTGTTATAGTGTTTGCTGAAGTTTAGTTATCATACCATAGATGATGTCCAAGAGTTTTAAAAACTTTATTGATCCATGGACCAAAGGCATTTCAAGAATAATAGATCCTAGTCCTGTTGCAAGTCACTTTTTATGACAGAGAGTCTAATGAGAAGATTCATCTTACCGTCACGCTCAAGTGTGTCTTTCTCCTTCTCTTCTAAATAGTAACTAACTAAGCAGATTTCCCAAAATGTTAAACTAATGCTATACATTGATATTGAGTTACATGACCTTGGTTGGTACCACCTGAGCTGAACAAAACAGTGTTAATCTCTTTCTCTTAGGCGGAGATTTGACCAATACATGAGACAATCAGACAAAATCCTCTTTAAGAGGGGGATAAACTTTACCACTTACTTTGTGCTAATTTGCTGCAGAAGCCCCCCCTCCCCTCCTTTGTCTAGAGATACCTCGGCTTCTCACACGGATGAGGTCACTCCGTCTCAGGCAACACTGACACTCTAGACCAAGATGAAGGACCATCTCTTCATTAAAATACAATTGGTTGTGCTCTGAGGTAGCAAGGCAATTCACCTGATCTGACAATGGCTTAGTGGATTCCTTACATAACCATTCTTTCCGCCTTTCATGTGATTGGGCTGTCGATTGTTTAATTATATCTAGAATTACAACCAAGTTCACTTGGTTTGTATTATTTAAAGCCACAAAAACACATGCACAAGGACAACTTTTTTCTATATAGCCGGGGGCTTTCTTCGACTCTTTCTTTCTTGTCCTGCTGGACTGAGAACGCCCATTCAATGTTCAGCCTTTCTAGCACAGTGTCATTAGAAACACTTGTGCACGCTGCAGACAGCTTTCTTAAAAAGAAATACCTGCAGGACACCAAAGGAAACTTGAATGGGAACAACAAACCTTTAGATTTGGTCAGTGCGAGGAATGACCTAAAACATTAGCATTATCATCTCCCCCGAACTCTTTAATCCTCCTCTTGACAGGAGCTTATCTGTTCATGTTATTACTTGTAATACTGTATGGCAGATCCCTAAGTCACGCTGTCCCAGCATATTGTCTGCTTGTGCTGCCCTGAGAGAAGTTTGTTCCCATGAAGAAAGGGGGTGTCACAGATACCCCGCACCAGCACCACTACCATCACATTGCCAGATTGATTCTGACGTCCAAAAAAGGGTTCCTTCAATGATATTGTTCACCTGTCTCATTGGCTTAAAGTGGGTGGCTGGGAGGGGGAGGCTATGGGAAGGGGATCGGGTGAGAGTTATTGGTGGGGACACAGGGTGCAGGGGTATTGTTGAGGAGAGGGGTGAGAGCATTGGGGGTGAGGGGCTGACAGGTGGAGAAAAACCCTCTCATCTGACTAGCCTCCTCTATCCTTCCATGGGGCCCCGTGTGAGCAGAGTAATGAAGTCCAAATTACAGAACAGGATTGCTACGAACAAGCCTCTATTGTTCGCCCCGGGGCAAACTAAATGAGTGTCACAGCAAGCAGCGGGGCACAGACCGTTACTGCACTATTTAGTCTGTCCCGTTGTCTCAAGACGGCCCCGATTCAGAGGTTCTCAGATCAGACAAATACAGCTCCCCTCCTCTCCCCCTCCTTCGCCCTCACCCTTCCTCTGTACAGCCAACCCCTCCCCAACTCCTCACCCCAAAATAGGCCAAATCTCCTCCATTGTGTTTCGACTGCCTAGTGTGAAATTCACTGTGACGTTAAATGTTTTCTAATGAATAATTACTGAATGGATATGCAGGGGGAATATGTGTAATGGATTGTAGACTGCATTTTAAAGACGTCTTTTTTGTCTCTGCTCCGTGGTATTTACAGGACAAAAACACTTGGCCTTTCTCAGAAGAAATGAGGGCCATAGGCGGAGGATAGAGGCAGGGGGAGTAGGCGGAGGGGGGGGCGGAGGGCTTTGTGTCAATTAGATCCAATGGATTATCTTTTTTAATGTTTTTACAGAGAGAGTTGAGAATCAAAGGACTTCTGCTTCCAAAGGAGAGAGAGAGAAAAATACAAAACCAACAAAAGCTGTGAAAACCTTTGGTCTAAGTGTTGGTGCTGAGAATGCAAAACAGATTGGTGGAATTTTTCCCACTATGCCTCTTAAATGTGCCGCTGTTTTGGGCTCCCCAAGTCCATTTGCACAGTGTGTTGTGTTTGGTTGGTGTGTCAGCTCTAGTGAACTACGGGCTGCCAGCCAAGGTCCCTGTGTGCTGTGTAGCGATCATTAGCTTCTGTCTGTTTGTCTGCACAATCACAGAGCTTTGCATCAAAGACACATAGGACCTCTAGACCTCTTATTTCAATAGAACTAACAGGGACCATGTTTGTGCTTTTTCTGGGGCTTTCTTTTTTAGCTCCGACATCCCCCATGGAGCCGTTTATGCAAACATTCTTTCATCCAACCCCATTGTCGGAAAAACATGGAAGAGAATTTGGAATTTCATTGTTATGCATTTCAAATGGGTTTCACTTGTTGTTGTTCCAAATTCATAAAGTTTTTAATTAAGTACTTTGAGGTATTGAATGTGTAATGTGTTTTTAGAAACAGAAATCATTAGATTATGATGCTAAACACCAGGAATTTGAAAAAGATATTTCCACTGCTCTGAAATTGTGCACTTGGCTGCCTAATGGTTGATACAACTTGTTGCACAGGGTCAGCTGGACATGGAGGGCGCCTTGACCGCCAGGGACCGGGTTGGGATCCAGGATTTTGTCCTCCTGGATGAAACCACAGAGACCGCCTTCCTCAGTAACCTCAAGAAACGCTTCAGCAGAGATCTCATCTATGTGAGTCGTTTGACTTTTCAACCCTCCTGTCATGTTCGGGTCAAATCTTACCGATTTAGAACTTTCATCAATTATTTATATCGTGTTTTACATTTGATTGCCTCAAGGCCTTATGATATCCTCCACAGTAGGCATTTAAAAATATAAAACTGCTGATCACCACTTTCTCTGAATTTTTAGTGGTTTAGTCAACTTTGTTACATCTATGGTGTGACGGGTCAACAATGACCACCATAGGAGATTAATGACTAACCTTAGATTATGTTAATCCATCAGATAGTGCACACCAACAAATGGACAACATTTACATTTTACAATATATTTTCCGATAATGTTGCTTAATGTTTTTTTTGTGTTAATGTAAGAGCAGTTAAAACAGAACTGATGCATTTGACGGGTAACATCTAAGTAATGGGGGAGAAACTAACATGACAGGAGGGTTAAAAGCTTGCTGTCAACAAATGCTTGTATATCTTTACAATTATCAACACAACCTATTTCAGACCTACATTGGCACATTGCTAGTATCTGTGAATCCCTACAAAGAGCTGGACATCTACAATAAGAAACAGATGGAAATCTACATGGGTGTGAACTTTTTTGAGCTTCCACCACACATGTGAGTATGTAGAAATACTGTATGTGTTCATGTTCAATTGTTAATAGGTTTCTCTGTGAAAGATTTTGATCGCCTTGCATCCCCACAGCTACGCCTTGGCAGACAGCGCCTACCAAACCATGCTGACAGAGTTTAACAATCACTTCATCCTCATCTCTGGAGAGAGTGGAGCCGGGAAGACGGAGGCCTCTAAAAAGATCCTGCAGTATTACGCTGTCAGCTGTCCGAGCACCACTCTGCTCAACACTGTCAGGGACAAAATGCTCATGTCCAACCCTGTCCTCGAGGTGTGATGGTTACTTACGTTACATCATTGTAATGACATACCAAACAGCAGGTCATGCTAACATTAATTATTCCCTTTGCTATGGTGTTTCCTTACAGGCTTTCGGCAATGCCAAAACACTGAAAAATGATAACTCAAGTCGGTTTGGGAAGTATATGGACATTCAGTTTGACAGCCAGGTAAGATTCAAGGGACAGATTGACAGAAGGGCGTTCGAGAATACATTAATACATTATAATCAAGAAAAAAAGGTAGTTCATGAGAAGGATTTTAATGTGATCCAACCATTTTGGTATTTATTTGGAATTTAAAGTATGTGTGGTAACTTGGAGTGGTGGAAAAAAATAAATTATGTGGTAATTTTTAAACATATAAATGTTTCGTTTGAAAGCTCAGTCTAATTATATAAAATGAGTGTAAAAACACATTTACAGACTTAAAAGGAATGAAGGGCAAACTTAAGAACTATGATTGTTCATTTAAAAATAAGGAGAACGTTAATATTCTCTCTCAATTTACCCTAAGAGGATTCTTTAAAATCTGTCCACTGGACCATAGGCTATGTTTTTTCTGCAAGTTGTAGAGCTGCTGTCTTTAGGATCCTGATGCCCATAGGGGGATGCTGTCGGAGGACATATCCTGAACTACCTGCTGGAGAAGTCGAGGGTGGTGCATCAGAATCACGGGGAGAGAAACTTCCACATCTTCTACCAGCTGGTGGGGGGAGGGGAGGACGACCTGCTGCACCAGATGGGCTTGGAGAGAGACTGCCAGCATTACAACTATCTAACCCAAGTATGTATGACTCAGAGTTTTAATAAAGAAAAGATTCAAACAACCCGAGTAAACTTTGACAATGTGTTCTCACAGGGAGAGTGTGCCATTGTGTCATCCATTAATGACAGAAATGACTGGAAAACAGTGAAGAATGCACTACAAATCATCAACATTGATGAGATTAACACTAATGTAGGTTATATGCGGATCTAAATCACTCATTATTCCCTTCTTGTTTTACATTGCCTTACAAAATGTTCCTTCTTTGCAGCACTTGTTTGGGACCGTTGCTAGCGTTCTCCACTTGGGGAATGTGCAGTTTGACTCAGACAGTAAAGGCCATGCCCTGCTGAACAACAACAACGCAGAGCTGCGCTGGGTTTCAAATGTAAGAGAATGATAATGGAAAGAATTTGGATATCCAGGGATGATTAAAAAAAGTCAAAGAATAAACTGACTTAATGTCTCTGTAGCTGCTAGGAGTCGATGCTCACAGTCTCCAAGAGGGACTCACATACAGGAAAATTGAAGCCAAAAATGAGCAGGTGCACGCATGTTAAAATGTCCTTAACTTACATTTTATGATAATGTTTGTTTCTACTTTAATCTTCTCTGTAGTGGTTGAAATGTAGCTATGACTTTGTCTCACTGCGAAGGTCCTCAGCCCATTCACAACCGATCATGCCATCTATGCTAGAGATGCCCTGGCCAAAGCCATCTACGGACAGACCTTCACCTGGCTGGTGAACAAGATCAACGAGTCCATGGAGAACAAGGTGAGGAGAGAGTGGTGTGTGACACATCCGATACACCGAGGATGAGTATATACTGACTTCCGTTTGATTCCCAGGACAACTCGAGGAAGACTGTAATAGGGCTTTTGGACATATATGGTTTTGAGGTTTTCTATGTAAACAGGTAGGCAGAAATTTCCCTTTGTGGCACTGATTTGGTTATGTTGGATATCCTGATGTAGGTTTTAAAAAATGATCCATAATCCTCTTTTGTCACGGCCCTCAGTTTTGAGCAGTTCTGTATAAACTACTGCAACGAGAAGCTGCAGCAGCTTTTCATTCAACTGACGCTGAAAGCTGAGCAGGAAGAATATGAGGCAGAAGATATTGAGGTAAACCTGAATCAAAAGTAGTGTTGAATAATGAATGATTGAGTATGTTAACACTGACTGATTTTTCCTCTAGTGGGAACCAGTTCAATTCTTCAACAATAAGATCATCTGCGACCTGGTTGAGGATAAACACAGAGGGATAATAACAATACTGGTGTGTATTTACTGCGATAGAACAGTTCATTGAAAGGGAAGCACTGAAGCTGACTTATTTCCATGTTTTGATGATAATCCTCCAGGATGAGGAGTGTCTCAGGCCAGGAGACGCCTCAGATCTCACCTTCCTGGAAAGACTGGAAGAAAAGATGGGAAATCACCCTCACTTTGTCACGTAATTAAAAAGGCTCATCTTAAAATATCACATAATCCTCAAATGATAGGATAAGATAAATCTGTAGAAGGACATTATTTTGCCAGAGTTACAAAATATATAATAAATCATAATAATAGTAACAATAATAAAACTGTACACTAACAGGCAGTAAAAAAAAAGAAGCAGATTAAACAACAAACAGAGAGGGACAAATAATTCATGTAAAAAACTGACATTACAAAACACGTAGTGGCAGATACATAGTAGAAATACATTTGCCACATATGGAGGTTCACATGATCAGTGCTTTTGAGATGCACTTTTAATTAAGTATGAACTCCATCTAGATGTGTAATTCAAAGCTTGTCCTCACCACTGAAGTGTTACCCATTCGTCAAATGTGTGCTGACTGGTCCCTCGGTGAGCCGACAGTGAGCCGATAGAGACGGAGGATTAGGACGGTGTGTGTAGCCTCTGCTCTTCACCCCTCTGTCTCTCCCCACCTCTTTGACTGCAGGCACAAACTGGCTGACAAAATGACACGTAAGACTCTGGAGAGGGGAGATTTCCGTCTCTTGCATTATGCCGGGGAGGTCACCTACTGCGTTGTGGGTAAAAGAAACCACAGTGTCAGGCCCTGTTACTCAAACGTCTAAAACTTTTATTTATTTTTAACGGACTAACAGCCTTTTATTCCTCTTCTTCGTGACATTATAGGATTCTTGGACAAAAACAATGACCTATTGTATAGGAACATAAAGGATGTGAGTCTACAAATGTAAATGTTTTATGATGTGAAGCAAAGAGTGGCTCAATGGAAACTCTTTTAATTAGTCTACTGATTGTTATCAGTTATTTAGACCTACGGTTTCACTACTTGGTCTACAGTGTCTTTTTTCTTGATAGTACGCTTATTTATTTATTGTTTAATATTCATAGACCAAGGGCATAGGTTACTTTTATGATGTCTCCACATACGTAAAACAATACATGTGTTAAAGAACATTAAAAAGCTGCTTATTGTTTACTTACAGCTTTTTATATTTCCATACTTTATGCCACTTATATGACTCCAAACTTTAACACTATTAATGCAATGCAGCAATTCATATTGACATTAATTACACATGTGTTTGACAGATGTGAAAAGTGTGTGTTCTCCTATCTTCTTACAGCTGATTGGTCAGTCTAAAAATGCCATAGTCAAAGAGTGCTTCTCCTCAACGGATCCAGACAGCAGACGAAGACCAGAAACAGTAAGTGCTCTCCACATCCTTCATCCGTAATAATGATGAAGATGATGTTATATATTATTATCAGTGCTATGCTGTGGCTCAGAGTTTCAAGCCATATAGAAACGTTCCTTTTCATGGCATTATCTAAAGTGGAAAAGGAGAATCTTTAAAAAAAATGTGCATGCACCAAACCTATTTGTTGACCTACAAAATGCATTTAGAAAAAAATTACTTGTAAAAAAACAACAAGGAGATCAAATAACTATCCAAGTTCCATATCATTTACAAATAATGTGAGAGGAATGTTGACCAATAACAGTATATAGGATAATACACATTTCAATTTTATTTAAAGACAAAAAACATGCAATGTAGATTAGAGTTAAGGAGAAACCCATCAGTAAGTGGTCTGGAGAGTGACCACTGACACAAAGGCAGGTCGTTCTTTCAGCCTGACTGTGTCCTCATTAAGCCATATGCACGTGACAGATGAAGTGTTGGGGATAACGACCCCCTTGCTGTGTCTGAAGGTGGCGACCCAGTTTAAGAGCAGCCTGCTGAAGCTGACAGAGATCCTCATGGCTAAAGAGGCCTGGTACATACGCTGTCTGAAATCCAACGAGTCCAAGCAGCCAGGTACTTGGAGTTAATAGAAAGCACATGAAGCCATTTTGTGAACAGGATGGAGATGTTTAAATCTGAGCCTCTCCTCTCTCATGCAGGTCAATTTGACGAAGCGCTGATCAGGCACCAGGTGAAGTACCTGGGCCTGATGGAGCACCTCAGGGTCAGGAGAGCTGGTTTTGCGTACAGACGCAAATATGAAGTCTTCTTAAAGCGGTATGAAGGACCACAGAGCTTTGACCTTGTACTTGATGTTTAAATGAAAACCCTCAAGTTGAGTAGTTTCTTTCCAGTGCAGTTAAAACTTACTGAGAGGGTTGTTTGGTGCATCTTGCAGATATAAACCCCTGTGCCCAGCCACCTGGCCTCACTGGAGAGGAGTGCCTGCTGATGGAGTGGAAGTGCTTGTTCAACATCTCGGCTACATGCCAAATGAGTACAAGATGGGACGGTGAGGACAGCACTTCCTAATTACAACAGAACAAAAACATACATAAGAAGTAATGAAAACATTCACATGTGTTCCTTTGTTATAGTACCAAGATATTCATCCGCCATCCGAGGACACTTTATGCCACAGAGGATGCTTACGAGAGATGTAAACATGAACTGGGTAGGTGCAAGTTTAATGTATTTAATTTCCGGTCACTTCTAGTCGAAAACAAATGTCAAAAAGTGACTCATTTAATGATTGTTCTTTGAATTTGCAGCAACGAGGCTCCAGGCCAAATACAAAGGATACAAAGCAAAGGGAGAATTTAAAAAACAGAAAGAAGCAGGTAAACGCCACAGTGCATGCTATCATTATATAAATAAAGGAAAATTACACACTATACAAATACAAATGTTTATATCCTTAGCCACCAAGATTGAAACCTGCTGGAGAGGCGTGCAGGCTAGGAAGGAGCGAGATAAGAGAGCCTGGGCTGTGAAAGTCATCAAGAAGTAAGACATGTCGTTACACGACTCCTCAGGCTTACTGTCACATTCATTATAACAGCATTTTCAATCATTTTTAGATTCATCAAAGGTTACATGAACAGGGGGCAATTAAAAAACACGGATAACTCGGAGTACCTGGCCTTTGTGAGACAAAATTACTTTAACAGGCTCAAAGGCAACCTGCCAAAGACGGTCCTGGATAAAACCACCTGGCAAACTCCACCAGCAGTCCTGGCAGAGGTAACATGATGAACTTACTTCACTGTAAACCAGATTAGAGCTCAGCTTCTATTTTGACTTTGTGCTCATTTGCTTTGTTTTTGTCAGACATCTGAGATACTGCGTATGCTTCACTACCGTCTAATGGTGCGGAAGTATGTGCGAGGAATCACACCCCAGAAGAAAGCTCAGGTATAACACACATGTAAATACATTATAAAAGACTTCATATTATCTTGAAGTTAAAACCTTATATGTTTTTGTTTCTTTTAGTTACAACTGAAGCTTCTCGCCAGCTCCATCTTCAAGGGGAAAAAGGAGAGCTATCCACAGAGTATCGCTCAGCCTTTTGTGGACACCAGAATCAGTAAGTAGTGACACATTCACACATTTCACTTTGTATTCATCAACTTAACTAAATGTATGACCTCCAGGTGAACAAGAGATAAACGTGAGGGTTCTGCAGACGATTCGCCAGGAGCACATTAAGGTGATACAAATCCTTATAAACCCAGAAGAAACAGTCTCACATGAAACGTAACTAACTGTGTGATGTTCTGTGTTTCTGTAGTACGGTGTCCCGGTGATTAAATATGACAGGAATGGTTTCAAACCAAGGCCGCGACAGCTCGTCCTCACACAGACGGCTGCCTACGTGATAGAGGAGGCCAAGATCAAACAGAGAGTGCTGTACACCTCTCTCAAAGGTGAGGACAATGAAATAATATATGTTTCGAATTCTTTCAAATATACGTGTCTTTATTTGAATATTTTTCAGGTATTTCGGTCAGTAACTTGACAGACGGCATCATTGTGCTGCACATAACATGTGAGGACCCTAAACAGAAGGTATGCATGCAGGAGATATTCATCAGAATGTTCCTGTTTTTCACTTGAACTGGGAAAGCTTTATTATGGCATGAATGGAAATGATCACATAAGGTGGAGTCTGACAACACTGCCATCACTGAAGCATTAGCAATATTAATTTACAGAACACTGGTTAGGCAAGGCAAGGCAAGGCAAGGCAAGGCAAGGCAAGGCAAGGCAAGGCAAGGCAATTTTATTTATATCGCACTTTTCAGCACGTGGCGATTCAAAGCGCTTTACAGATTAAAAGCAAAAGACATTTAAGAACAAATACAGCATAAATACATGATTAAAAAGGCATTTAAAAACAGGCATAATAAGCAAAGGTAATTAAATAAATTAAAGTATTTGTTTGTTCAATGTATCTAAAAGAGTACACCTTTGTAATTGTTTCAGGGGGACCTTCTGATGCAGTGCGACCATTTGTTTGAGTTTTTGACCAAACTCTGTTTCATCGCTAACAAACAGAATTCAGTCAAAGTGGTTCAGGGCAGGTGAGTCTTTGCGGAGACACTGCTGAGAATGGGGTTCAAGTTTTAACAAATAAAAAACACAATAAATCTTATAAAATCAATTGCTTACTAACAGATCATATTCTTTGTAAAAAGGTATGTATTGAATATATGCTTATTTGCATTCTTTTATTGAACAGAAATCCAAACACTGCATTTAGCCGGGTTTAAGTATTGTTTAATTTAATAACTCATTAGAGACAAACGTTTCTACAGGGTGGATTTTGGATATCTCTTTGTTATTTCACAAATAATAATAATGCTGTCAACAGCCATTTAAAAAGACACATTTTTACCATGTTTTAGGAAGAATTTTGTATAAAATGTTCATAGATGTTTTATAAATCTGACTATGAATGACATACAACCTTTTTCGGTAAATGCTTTGTAATAGAGAAATAAATTACATGGAAAAGGTTGTTGTATGTCATGTCTACTTTAGTGTAGCTTATTGGCTCAGAATGAGATTTAAAAAAATGCATTTGGAGAGAACGGCCTTTAAAGATAATATTAATTTTAAAATGTCATCCATTTTGAGACAGGTGAATAGGGTGACTTTTAACAAATATACTCACTTTGAAACTTCCTGACTTGATCACCTACACTAAGACAAATGTTTTCTGTAGTACACGTTGTCTGAATGTATGTTTAAATGTGCAAAAAAAATGGTTATGCCCTTAGTGTTTTGCATTAAGAAGTATTCAAAGAGGTTGGATTTGAGATGTGCTTCAATCTAAAAATAATTTGTGTATCGATTTTCAGCATCAAGATTGAAATCCAGGCAGGGAAAGAGAGTGCGGTGGACTTCAGCCTTGGACAGGAACCCATGGTGTTCAAGGCTAAGAACGGACACCTCATGGTGGTGAGAGCAGTGCTGATGATGAGAGTGCACCGTGTGTTATATGATGATGAAGAGTGCACCGTGTGTTATATGATGATGAAGACTGTGTTATATGATGCTCTGCTCTCAGATTAAGCTACACACTAAAGTATGAAATGTAATATAAAGTGTTTTTTTCACTGCAGGTTGCCACTCGGGCTAGGACACGGTAACATGTGTGGGGTTGAGGCGACACACAAGAAGCCCCTGCATATTTCATCAGGAGACCCCTGAGGGGAGATCAACATGTCTACAGAAAACACACCTGGCCAGAAGCACTAAAGAAACCAAGGAAGAACTTGCTTTGTTGTCCAGCTTTGTTTCTCATCTAGTCACATAAGTAAAGGACACATGTATTTTTCCACTACTGACAATCTCATTCTTACAAGGTTAAAGTTTTAAAATCATTCTCTGTAAAGAGGGCTTGTCTGCTATTTTGATCATTGAAGTTCAAAGCAAATCAAACATTTCAATCTACAAAACTATTTCAATGCAAAACAAACGATTCATATACTGCTTTGAGCAATTTTGATCCTCAAAATGAAGCCATTTGTATGATAATTTTGTATGTTCGCTGATATGATGCAAAGTAGAAACAACAAATAAATGTTTGTAGAAATTTATTTGTGATAAAGTATGTATAAATATAAAACATACATATATGTTCACTTCTGTACAACAGACCTACGAGTACTGCGATTGCTAGACATATTTCAACTGAAACTGATTGTGTGGAAACAGTACATTCTCTGATGAATGCGGCGATGAAGGACAGGTCTAATTTCGCTCCCTGTTAAAAGCGTGTAGACAGGATTCCCTTCCTGCCAGGGAGGTCTCTGATTACAGTCATTCACTTCAACCTCAGCATCCATCATTCAACCCAGTACATTTAACACCTAAGGTCACAGCTCAGGTTCCTCCACTGAACATAATCATCATTTAGTGGAGTGAAGGGAAAATGCATACATGTTAATACTAAATGAGACAGAAGCAATACAGTGAAATGTTGCATCCACCTGTGATATCTTACATTTATCAAAACATTACAATTTTAAAATTGAATCGCCATTATCTGCAGGCTACATACTAGCCTTGGTAACATTTTTAGAAGTTTTCAAGAGTAAAATATTGCCACCATGTGGCTACAATGTGAACACCACCTGGTAAATCCACTGGTGATCTTACAGTGGACCCGTCAGAACTATGGTAAGAGGGGAAAAAGTACATTTATCTTTAGTTGCTTACATGATATCATTCTTGTTGTTTTGGATCTAATGTAGTGAGGACCTCCAATAACAGATGCATACCAACAATATAATATCTCTTGTTTCCACTATCATTTAAAACTGGATACCTGATGCAAAGAGCCATGTGTAATGGGTTCTGCAAACTAAAATAAAACCGTGAGAAAAGTTATCATGACTAACAAACAGAGAACAAAACACTTCATACAGCCGGTCAGACAATGAAGATGACACACAAACAAATACAAAATCACTTCATCAGCACACATGGTTGTATAACACGCATCTCAAAGGAGTCTCCTGGAGTAAAAGCTGCTAAAATAAGAGAAGAGTGGAAGTGATACAGAAAGGGCGCTGGGTGATGTAAGGCACAAGCGTGGTGCAAAGGCTGTCCAGGTCAGAGACACAGCTGACGGGTGGAAGGAGGAAGGTCACTGGTGGTGGTGTGTGCGGTCGTCCGGTCGTTTGATATGAATCCTACGAACTCGCTCGATTCGATCTCGCTCATCGTCCTCATCCAGATGATGAGATCGCCCTGCAGCGCCCCCTGTGGCCTCCAGCAGGGCATTGTCTGGACCCCTCCCATCATGGGACTCATACAGGAGGATGTTGAGGGTCTCCTCATAGATTCGTGCTTCAGGGAACTCCACCTGAAGGAGAGTGGTACACCAGAGATTAGTGAGATAACAAACTGTAGTTGAAGGCATGCAAAAGCACAGCAAACTCTAAGGAGGGAACACAACATGGATACACAGTCCATAGTATCTATATATTTATTTGTACCTTTGTCTGCTTTTTTTCTGTGGCATAAACAATGGAGGTACAGCACACTTCAGCAATCTTACGCCCCTGACCATAAAAGGACCAACAACAGATCTCATCCCCAATCACATCTTTGATGAAGAGCACCCGGCCGTTGAACCGCAGAGAAAGCTTGTCAAACAGCTCAATATTTTTCAGCATGTTGTCATCAGAATTGCTGGAGGAAAAGAAAGGAAATACAATAGGGTTAATTATTTAGACAACTTTTAGGAATTCGGTAAATGACGTTCTTTCTTTAACCTGTTAGCTCCAGACATCAGTGAAGGAGGACTCACCTGGTATATGAATATTTGTTGTTGCTTCGGTTATACAGCAGTTTGACAGTAGGCTGCGGAAACAAAGGTTTTTTTGTTTGTTTTTTTAAATAAGCGGAAACAATTCCCTCTGTTTTCAGTTGGAAATCAGGCACATTATTTAGAAAACAGAACGTACCTTATTCGAGGTTGCAATAAGCTTCTGCTCCTCCTTAGATGATGTCATTAGAGGCACTTTACAAAGGGGTTCATAACTTTCTTTGTTCTGTAGGAAAAAAAGAATAACATTTTATTTTTCCATTAAAAAAGATCCACCTCAAAGCTGGCACACAGTATATTCTAAATTGAAGGATGCCATCTGGTGGAAGAGTAGCAAAGAGGAAGGAGGACGTGAAAACCCCCCCAGGCAATAAATAAGAAGAAATAATGTTAACCTTTTAAGCAGATACGTTTCTAATTGTTTCATAAAAACTTTCAGTTAGTGAGCTAAGGAATTTCAGAAATATACAAACAAATGTATGACTTGTTAATGGTTCTGTGGAGCTCATTTCATAACAGTTCTGAAGATATCACAATGGACACAATATGCGTTTATCATTAGGTACCTGCAAGGCCGCTGTGCATTCATCAGCCAGGCCCTGTACGAGGTAATACTTGGCCTCAGCGAGCAGCTCCTCGGTCTCCCGCCGGCTGTCTGGGAGAGGCACGGCCCCGTCTCTAAGGTAGTTAAGGATTGTTCCAAAATGTTTCCCGCAGCGATCAATCAAGATCCAACCTGTGGATATGAAACAATTAAACATAAGCTAGTAATAGATCAAGGCCAGAAGAGGGATAACATAAGCCATGCTAATATGATTTTCACCAAAAGCTCACCTTCGCTGTCTGTGAGGACCTCCATCCTGCCGCTGAACATGGCTTTGAGCATGGTGTCCTGTTTGGTTAGTGTCTGCATTGTAGTGTAGTACAGTGCACCACCCACATTTAGCTTCACATATTTCGAGCTCGGGCTGGAGCCTTTGAAGGATGTAGTCCGGTTTGAAGCTGCCGGCACTGCCGTGCTCACCGCACTCTCTCCTGACATCTCTTCCTGGGACAGAACAATGTCAAACACAGAGTGACACCTGGATCTAGTGTGTCGCTGGATTAGCTTGTTAACTGAACAGAGTGGAAACAAATGATTAGTACAAAGGTCTATGTTAATGTTAGGTAGCTATTTTTTAAGGGAAGGGCTGACATGTTTTGTTTTTACCGAATACACCGATGCACTAATATTTGGCGACTTTTAAAACATTAAAGGAAAAGCCATTTGTCGTTACTAAAGGTGTGATTTTACTAAATCCTAAACACAAGTATAGGGATACATTTTAAAATAGGCACAAGCGTTTATGGCCGCAGGACAGTGTTATTATATTGACTCAAAATAAATGTGTCAATCTTGATTGTTATGAAGGAACAATTTGCACCTCATTTATACATCTTTAAATGTTTCAAGTTTTTTTGAGGCCCTGGGGAATAAGCCATATCACGTTTTTGTCACGGAGTCAGATCAATTCATTGATGGTATTGTTATGAGATTTGTTGACAACCTGAAAAAGTATATATTATACATCACCATTTCAGTGTTTGAATCTGCAAAATGACTAGAATAAATGTGGTGACCCAAGTATTTTATTTGAGACTCTGTACTTCGGACAAAGCTTTGACAGTTAAGAACTTTAACACTTTTACAATACACAATAAATAAATATATAAAATAATTTTGAGGTACTTGTACTTTACTAGAGTATTTCAATTTGTTGCTACTTTGTACTTCTACCCCACTACAATTTAGAGGTTAATTGTGTACTTTTACTCCACTATATTTATTTAATGACTTTGCAGATATGGAGGATGACTAATGTGAAATATAATCAACATTTAAAAAGACTAAAGTAAATCCACAAGCTACCCTGCAGCATAACAAGTCATTAAAACTAGCTGGACCTTTACCAGCTTTGAAAAACACATTAATGCATCAATAATTGTAAAACATATCAAATATATTATTCTGAATTTGGGCGAATATGCATAATGAGTACTTTTACTTTTAGTACTTCATGTTTATTTTAATACTTATACTTTAGTACTTTTACTTGAGTAACCCTTTGCATGCAGGACTTTGTGTATTCCTACATTCAGGTACTTCTTCCACCTCTGACTTCCGAAGATAATTCCCTTTTCTTTAGTATTCAACGTTTTGTTCGGACTGTCATGATAAACTGGAATAGGGCAATGTAAATTAAAAGACATCGGAACAGACTTTTACTATGCGCCTGCCTGCTATCCTTTTACACAACGCAAGAAAAAGCGTTATTACATGTGTACGACTATTTACGACATAGTCTCTCGTTGTAGGATCAAACACTGAACCTTTAATCATCCTGTAATCCATTAAGTAGTAATTTGATTTGAGCCAGCACCGCTTTTGAGCTAGCTAGCTAGTTAGCATCAACTAAAGTTATTGATATGGCATACCATATCCATATGGCTACGGAGACAATTGTAAACAACTATATCTACACAACGGTATGGGTCTGTTTGTAATGTTCTTTAGATAAAACAGAAGTATATTTACCATAGAAGCCGCAACAGACTTTATAACTGTAGCTTGCTAACGTCAGTCAGCTAACACCCACTTCCTTCCGGTCTGCCGCTGCGCAGTTATAAATGTGACGTCATCTGCTCTGTTTAAAGGGACCGTATTTGTCAAACGGCTCAGTGTTACCGGAGTAACACTGAGCCGGGATAAAATGTGCCATTAGTACACATTCAGCTTGTCTCTAGACACTACTTTCCTCCCTTATACTTTGTATTCACACACCGAAGAGTATAACTTTAATAACATTAGGCTTAGCCTCCACATTTCCGCTAACGAGAGTGTAACAGTGATAACAGTCCCCCCGCCACCCACCCAACGCTCTGGACAAACGCTTCATTGCTGATTTTGTGGTTGTTTATTTTTATTTTGACTTTATTGTTGTAATAAAATTGACAACACATAATGTTTACCATCCCTGAAATATTTTATTGAAAAATACTTTTTATATAACGATTCATACACATAGACAAACACTACCCGGACTAACTTTAGTGCGACACAGGGGATTAATGGCTGCAGTCAACGTACAGATCTCCTCTCATTGTTTACATTTCAAAACGGTATGTCCCCTGTGTTTTTCAGGCTGTCATTGATACAGGATCAACTCTAACCCCGCAACGATGACAAATAATACTGAATGATCGTGAAAAGGTTATCCGTGAGACAGTAACACGTCGGCTATAAGCGAACTAGCCCTGTGTGCTAACTATCCCAGCTCCATCTTTCCCGTGTTTCACTTTGCTCCAGCGATGGGAAGTTAGTCTTCATCTTTATTTTTGGCTTACCTGCGCTCGGATCCCAGGTACAACCAAATGACTGAGGAGGTATAGCGACAGGGGAGCCTAAAGGTCGGAGAACATCTTCAACTGAAGAACATCGCAGGGTTAGTTCAATCAAAACACTATGAGGATCTGCTGGTGTTGTGGGGCTGCTGTATTATCACGATGTTCATGAAGCGCATACATGTGCTCTGATACCACTGTCAACATATAAGCAATGCAAGCCTACGGATGATCAGTGAATTGTTAATTCTTCTTCTCCAGAGTGCACAATGTTTAGTTTAACTCAAAGCTCCAAGTCTGAGTTCCTGGACAAAGCCAGGCAGGCCAGGGAGGAAAGAAGGGGACACAAGGACAAGGAGAAATCAGCAATCCTCATGCAAGCCCTGGTCCGGAGATTCCTCTGTCGCTGCAGACTCCAGAAGCAAATACGGTACACTCCGACCTTATTGATTCAAGATGACATAACTATTTATCAATTCAATTCAATTAAATTCAAAACCTTTATTTATCCAGGTAAAATCCCATTGAGATCAATGATCTCTTTTTCAAGGGAGACCTGCAGCAGTAGGTTCCACATGAAAACATAAAAACATAAACAACAGAACAACAAAAGGACATCATACAGCAAAATGTACAGGGATTACAATTTACATATCTATCCACATGTACAGGTACCAACAGCATCTGATTTTGAAGCATCCAACCGAGCTTTAAAAACATGTAGTGGTACTAGCTTGGTAATTTTCCATTCTTTTTGCAGACTGTTCCATGTTAGTGGAGCTGCACATCTAAAAGCTTTATCTGTGATTTAAAGGTCTTTGAATTGTGTATGCATGTAGGAACATATGGATGGTTGATATGGGCAAAATCTAGTATTTCCATATAGTTTATTTTATATCTTAACAAGAATGTGTACCACAGTACGTTTTCTAGTAATTATATGAAATTACCACATCGCAAAGCCTAATGTTTTTGTATTATATACTTTTCCACATTAAATCAAGCATTAGTGCAAAAACTACATAAGTTTAAAATATTTCACATAATATTTTTTGAGAAGTTGGAGTTATTAAATGCTTGTTACTATCAATTAAGACCATATCACATACCATATAATGGAACCATGTGTATCATGTATGAATGTCATCACTGTTTGATGCAATTGGAACATGAAAATTCATCATATTGAATTACTGCCTAGCACTGCTTGACTAAATTGTAAAATATGTATTTCTCTTGTAATCGCCATCTCAATATTTCCTCTCTGTTTCTCTTCAGGCAAGAGGTCGATGACTATTTTCAAGCTTCTGAAACTGGGACATCAAAAAGAAATGCACTTTCAATTTTCAAAATCGCTCGGAAATTACTATTTGTATATCGCCCAGAGGATAAGATGGTGAGTTTATAACAATCTTTAATACACAGGAGAAACATTTGCATAATATTGCTTATTTTAAGAAATGGTTAGGCTTACCTTGGTGAACACTTTTAAGGACAAAACACAGTATTAGTGTATACGCTTGTCTTGGCTGTGTGACTCAAATGACCCTAATTCTCTAGATTCTACAGATGTTTGAGAAGCTCTGCCGTGCAATCCTTGCCAGCATGGAGGTTGAAAATGAACCCAAAGTGAGTGAAACATGTTTTATGCCATCCATACATTCACAATCCTTTAAATGTGATTCTAGTCTCAGTGGCTGTTCTCTCACCTTGGCCCCTCAGGTCTGGTATGTTTCCTTGGCTCTCTCCAAAGACCTCACCATTCCCTGGCTCAAACAGATAAAAGATGTGCTGTGGATCTGCTGTCAACTACTGAAAAAATTAAAGGTAAGTCTCGACTGTACACAGTTAAATGCATTTTCATCTTATGGCTTTGTTTGACATATCTCTTTCTATTCTTTCACATGCAGCCTGACATACTTCAGGACAACAAAATGATAACGCTGTACCTCAGCATGCTGGTGACTTTCACAGACACTTCAACCTGGCGGATAGTCAGAGGGAAGGGTAAGTCTCAAATCATCTGATGTGGTCCTAAACATATCTGTTGTTATTGCAGGACATGTTTCCTGCAAAGATAAAACACAATTCGTTCCCACTTATTGTTTTAGGAGAAGCTCTCAGACCCGCTTTGACGAGGATTTGTGAAAATATCATGGGCCATCTCAATCAAAAGGGATTCTACTCCATACTGCAGGTTCAGCTTTACAGCTCATACTTTTTTCAAAGATTCAATGAAGCAGTTTGGACATCGATGTTATTATTTAGTCCCAGCAGTCATTTTGATAAAAATGCTCTTTGTCTGTCATCCTAACATTTCTTGTTTAGATCTTGTTGACAAATGGCTTGGCTCGAAGTAAACCATCCCTCTCCAAAGGCACCCTCACAGCTATCTTCTCTTTGTCATTAAGGTAAGCTGCGCGTTGGTACATTGATAGTTCTAACTGCTTTTCGAAAAGAAGATTAAGAACAAATAGGATCATTTATTATCATTCTGCCACACTGCAATTGCACAGAAATGCAGTTTTAGTCCAAAGATATTTTTAGCAAAATAAAAACTGTGGGCTTGGTACATTCCCGTAGTACCTTTTATTTTATTTTGCACCACAAGGAATGTAAACAGCACCAAAAATTCTCCAGGCAGATAATATTTCTGGTATAATATTTGACATTCATCATCAGGGAAACACTGTCCATCAACCTTCACTATGTTTGAGCACCATTGACATAAAGACAATAAATTCTATACATGAAACAGAGCAGACTTGTTATATCCAATTCTGCTATTTTCAGTTTTCTTGTGGTTTTTGTTTTTATATTTCAGGCTGTCCTTTTAACTAAACCTATTATTTTCCAGGCCGGTCATTGCAGCTCACTTCTCCGATAACCTGCTAAGATCATTCCTCCTTCACATCATGTCAGTTCCTGCAGTCGTATCTCACCTCAGCGTGCTTACTCCAGAGGTAAACGTTTTGTCACATATTACATGTTCTTATACTACTTTGAACTGTTAAAGAGCAGGTTATAATATGGGCTCTGTCTCAACAGTGTATGGCGTCCATGCACACGCATGACCTGCTGCGGAAGTTCATTATTTTTCTGAGCCGGGAGGAACAGTGTTTGGACATCTGTGTGTGTCTGGAGGGGAGCCACACACTCTGCCTACTTGGTAAAGTATTTTTGATGAATAGTTGCACCTAAATTATAGGACGTCCTGTGAACTGTTACTTGTATCATTGCTGACTGCATCTTCTACTATTTGATAGGCAACCTGATTCACTTGGGCTTCTTTAGTGAGAAAGTCCTGGAAGAGGAGGCCAACCATTTTGTGAAGGACCTGACGGACATGCTGTCCTACTGTCAGAGATATGTATCCCAAAAGAAGTCCAACCTCACCCACTGGCACCCTGTCCTGGGCTGGTTCTCCCAAACCGTAGACTACGGGTGAGTGAAATACTATATATTTGCTTTATTGTGTACTTTCTGCAAACAACAGATTGCATACTTGACTTTGTCTCCCTCGCCTCCTTGTTCCCCGCCCCCTGTAGTCTGAATGAGTCAATGCCGCTGGTGACTAAACAGCTTCAGTACCTGTGGGGTGTTTCTATTATTCGGACCCTCTTCAGCGATGTCCTCTCTAAAAAGCTGGAGAGTCAGGAGCCCACTCCTCCACCCCCGCAGCCTAGCACATCGCAAAACAATCTACCAGTGAAAAGTGAGTCATAAAGTCAAACATATTCCTACATACTATGGTTAATCACAATCTGTTGAGTTTAGAAAAGGTTTGAAGAGCTTCTCAAATGTTCTTACATGCCTTTGTGTTGTTTGTTTGTGCTCACAGACCTCTTCAAGCGAGCATTTCAGAAGTCTGCTTCTGTTCGAAACATCCTGAAACCAGTGGGAGGAAAGCGAGTGGACTCAGCTGAAGTTCAGAAGGTGTGCAGCATCTGTGTGCTCTACCAGACCGCTCTGTCCACTCTAACACAAATACGACTCCAGATACTCACCGGTCAGTACCAACATTTTAACACCATACAAGTGTTTTGGAAATATCCTGTTGAGTTCATCATGGAGTATTTAACTGTGCATTCTCTGCAGGTCTGACACACCTTGATGAACTTTTGCCCAAGCTTTGGGCCTTCATTTGTGAGCTCGGTCCTCAGGGAGGCCTCAAACTCTTCATGGAGTGTCTGAACAACGACACCGAGGAGTCCAAGCAGCTCCTGGCTATGCTCATGCTCTTCTGTGACTGCTCCCGGCACCTGATCACGTAATTTGACTGATTATTAACTATATAATATTTTTACTATTTATAACATGCTTAAAGGTGGTGTATGTAATTTTGGAGAAACCGGCTCGAGTGCGCTAGAATTTGAAAATACACAGCCGGAACAAATCTGCCACTTCCTTACAGAGCCCCTCCTCCAACACACACGAACGCGCACATGACCAATGAGGGCACGAGATAAGTTTGTGCACAGATGGAAGGCTGACAGGCAGCTAGGCCATCCAGTTATTTTAGCCGGGCCGGCTCAGATGATTGGTCGTGCTTTTTACAGCACCACGGCTTCCACAGATGACATTTTTTTTAATGAATTTTAAGATATTCATTGCTATCGGGATGTTAAGAGCATTCCATGGAATATAACAAAAAGTGTATCTCGAGCCGGTTTCTCAAACTTACCTACCCCACCTTTAATGTAGCGAAATCATTTAATGACACCCTGTTAATGTGTCACAGAATTCTGGATGACATTGAAGTTTATGAAGAACAAACATCTTTCAAGATCGAGGAACTCCTCACCATCTCTTCATTTCTGAACACATTTGTGTACAAGATGGTATGGGATGGCATCTTAGGTGAGTGTGCGACCTTACAGATTTTTAAAAATATATTATAGTGCTTGATTGAAAAGATAATCTCTAAAAAAAAAACGTTTTGTTTTGAACAGAAAATGCTAAGGGAGAGAAACTGGAGCTGTTCCACAGTGTTCATGGCTGGTTGATGGTTCTCTATGAGCGGGACTGCAGGCGACGATTCACCCCTGATGATCACTGGCTACGCAAGTAAGCACACATTCAATCGATGTTAATGTCCGGCCTCCTATTTGTTGCATTGTTGGAGAAGCCTGTGACCTAAGATTTTCAACGACATAATTACTCTGTAGCTATGTTAGTTTGACAATAAAGAACCTTGAACCTTGTGCTTTGTGGTTAAATCTAGAAACTCACCTTTAAATCTTTCTGCTGTGTTGCATTCAGGGACCTGAAGCCTAGCCTCTTGTTTCAAGAGCTCGAGAAAGGCAAGAGAAGAGCCCAGCTTTTACTGCAGTACATCCCACATGTCATTCCACATAAAAACGTGAGTAAAAGAGGGATCCTTTCTTTGAAGAGTGTCACTATCATGTTCAGTTGTTTAATAACTTCCCCTCTTGATTTTTAGAGAGTGCTGCTGTTCAGGAACATCGTCACCAAGGAAAAGGAGAGTTTAGGATTGGTAGAAACAAACTCTGCTTCACCACATGTCACCCATATTACCATTCGTCGCTCAAGGATGTTAGAGGTATGGAGTCAAGAGATTTATTTTTTGATAGAGAGCAAGAAAGTGGGCTCCAGAATAACACTCAGTATTTCCCTGTCCTAAGGATGGATATGACCAGCTCCGCAGATTGCCACCAAATTCCATAAAAGGCGTCATTCGTGTGAAGTTTGTCAACGACCTGGGAGTAGACGAGGCTGGTATCGATCAGGACGGTGTGTTCAAAGAGTTTCTGGAGGAGATCATTAAAAAAGTGTTCAATCCTGCCCTCAACCTGTTTAAAGTAAGTCAGGCAAATAGAAAGCCCTTTTGATCATCACTCTCCTGCTGCTGACATTGATTTTCATTGTTTTTGTATGACATCAATATTCTTTTCCATAGACTACGAGTGGAAACGAAAGGCTGTATCCTTCACCCACATCCTACATCCATGAGAACCATTTGCAGCTGTTTGAGTTTGTGGGGAAGATGCTCGGAAAAGCCGTATATGAGGTATATTTGTGCGTTTTGAAAAACATCCTCATTTGGTCATCCCTCCATCTTGGGTGAATGTGTAACTTCTGTATCCTCAGGGTCTCGTCGTGGACGTCCCCTTTGCCTCCTTCTTCCTCAGTCAGGTCATGGGTCACCACCACACCACTTTCTACAGCTCCATCGACGAGTTGCCCTCCCTGGACTCTGAGTTTTACAAAAACCTCACTTCCATCAAGGTCGGCTAGAATTACACTTGGACATTTCGTTTTTTACTAATGTATCCCCTTTTCATCTCACAACCTTTATTTTATTTGTTTTTCAGCGCTACGATGGAGATATATGCGATCTTGGACTGACGTTATCTTATGATGAGGATGTAATGGGCCAGGTAAGAACATAATATGTGGATTTATGTGGATTTTAATAAAGAAATGAATCAGTTAAAAGCTTATTTTATATTCTCTTACAGCTTGTCTGTCATGAATTGATACCCGGGGGGAAAACCATGACAGTGTCCAATGAAAACAAGTATGTCAATACATAACCCAAAAACACAATTGAAAAAATTAGTGGGGTACCAACCAGTTTTGAATCTTTCTGATTGTTGAGAAGTCATTACAAATCAGTGTCTACTACCTCTGATCTAAGCTCTACCACTTCCTGCAGGATCAGCTACATTCACCTCATGGCTCACTTCAGGATGCACACGCAGATTAAGGAGCAAACGGCAGCTTTCATTCGGGGTTTCCGCAGCATCATAAACCCAGAGTGGCTGCACATGTTTTCCACGCCTGAGGTTCAGCGTCTTGTCGCTGGAGACAATGCTGAGATTGATCTTGATGACCTCAAGTAAGGGGCATTTCAGACTTTTAAATGATTCTTCGTTCATTACTTCTCCAACCGTATACTCAATGTAATTGACATTTTATTTATTTTTTCTCAGTAAATGTGTCGCAAATCTAGAAGTAATCTCCCCTTAATTCAGAAGTCTCCTAAAGCAAACACTTTGTTTGCTGTACAGTAAAGTGTTTCCTTCATCTATGCTTCTGTAGACATAGATGGTAATCCTTATTGTCTTCACCTCTCTTTCTCAGGAAACACACTGTCTACTATGGAGGTTTTCACAGCAGCCACCGGGTCATCATCTGGCTGTGGGACATCCTGTCCAGTGACTTCACCTCTGAAGAGAGGGCTATGTTCCTTAAAGTAAATTCTTTGTAACTGTCACAATCAAAAGCTGTGTTATTTTTACCAGTGGTTTAAGATTGTATCATTGATTTTGGTGTATGTTTTTACAGTTTGTTACCAGCTGCTCCAGGCCACCACTTCTAGGTTTTGCCTACCTCAAACCACCTTTCTCCATCCGCTGTGTGGAAGTTTCAGACGATCAGGTAGGCGTCAAAAAGAAGAAAATAGATGGAGCTTGAAACGTGTTACGCATTCATGTGGGACATTTGTACTAACAGATCATTTCATGTGTCTAGGACACCGGAGACACACTTGGAAGTGTTCTTAGGGGCTTTTTTACAATCCGCAAGAAGGAGCCTGGTGGTCGACTTCCCACTTCATCAACATGCTTCAACCTGCTCAAGTTGCCCAACTACAGCAAGAAGAGCATCTTGCGCGACAAACTGCGCTACGCTATCAGTATGAACACAGGCTTTGAGCTCTCCTAACTCATTTGCATCAAGACAATCTTCACAGGAGAGCTGTGTTCAGCAGCCTGGGCCGAGTACGAGGCTCAGCAAACCTGGACTGGATTCTGAGCAGTCAGAGGGGATCAACTACACAAAAGGGGAATCATGGAGAATCTATACCTCTCCTTTGTTCTCTATTGATAACTGGAGAAGCTCTGCTCTACTTCAGCCCACTCCCTCACATCGAAGGAGATGCTGTTTCTGCAACACAATCTAATTGTTAGCGTCCCTCTTTTCTACTCCCAAAAATCAATATCTTGTGTATTTAACTTGATGAAATACAGACATACAGTGGCTGGATCTCTGTTTCTCAGGCTTAACAGAATCACATTTGGATCTAACACTCCCTTTTAGGCGAACTGGAAAGCAATACAGACTCAATGCAAGCCATTATACACGTGGTGGACTCACTCGAGTGAAACCAAGCAATGCATTGTTAATATACTTACAAGCTTGGACTCCATTATCAAAGCAACTTTTAGCTGATATTGGATGAGTCTTAAACATGCTGAACATAATGCATCTTTTATAAATGGAAGGCGAATCAGTGTCTTGTGTTCGACCTCAACAAAGGAGGAGTGGCTCACAGCTGTAATCCTGTGTTGATTACATTATGTCCCATTTACGAGGAAAATCATTTTGACCTCACTCCATTTCTCCCCACTTAAAGACGCCACAGCCATCTGAGATAGACATTGGCCCTCTGGTTTTTATGATCTCATCTGGTTATCTAACATCAGTCTCTGTTCTGGTGAAGCAGCAGAATTTACGCAAAAAAAAAAAATCGGATTCCTGTTGTCTGATTTCGAAAAGATGTCCTTGCTGTAGCTTTTTACTTTTGAGTAAAAAAAGAAACTGGAAATGTTTGGGCACTATTTATATCTGCCTGGTAAAGCAGACACCACTGTTCATTGTCACTGATCTGTATGACCTCTACTCCTGAAGAATGAGGAGTAGAGTTAGTCATGTAAGTCTTAATAATAGTAAAACTGAAATCTCACTACACCTTTTAGTAACGCTGAGTGCCTCATATAACGTCATCCCCATTGCTCTCTTATTTTAACCAATTACCACATATATCGGAAACAAGCCATACAAAAATGGGGGCTATATACCTGGACTTATTCTCTGCTACTACTAACAAAAAAGTGGAAAAAAACAAACTACTCTACAACCACTGCTACAAGAACAACAACAACAACATCAACCAAGGAGGGTTTCACTGCGATGTCCTCTGATCTTCTTGAGCCATGTGGAAAAAGAGTCGGGGGTGTAAAAACCTCTCAACATGATGTCATGGACCGGTTTGATAACCAAAATGTGACTGCTCGATTTTGGTGTTCTCTCGGATTGTTGCACACCTGGGACCTTATCAGCCTAAATATTACTTAACACAGGGTTCAAATAGATCATTAGTAATTTACCAGAAAATTCAAAGAAAGTGTGAAAAAAAGAAGAAAATAAATCTAATCTTAACCAAGTTCTTTATTATGCAAAAGGTGTTATGTGTCCTGAAGGAGTATTGATACTTGTTAATAAGTAACACAAGCTTTAGAGTATAAAGGTCATGTTTCTAACTATCATGGCCAACCTTGTGTGAAAATTAAAAAAGAAGTGATACAAATAATTATATATAACACTGGTTGTACTGAACTTACTTGCAGTCCAATGAGATTTACTATTGTAGATCTGGCAAATCAGTCAGGAGGATCTTGTTCCAGCTTTTCTCCTTTTAATCTGTTCTGGCGATAAGTGGAAACACTGCAAATGGGTTCACACAACATGCTAAACTTGAGCGTGTGCAGGAGAGATGAAAGATACCTCAAAAGCTTGTCTGTCTCGTGATGAGGTCGCTCATCTGTTTTAAAATGATGTCAAGAGTAGGTTATACTTTAAATGTACCAGTGGACTGCTGATGCTGACCTTTGACTAACTGCTCTTTTACTAAAATAATAAAATTATCCTTGAAAAGTCCCCGCCCTCCCTGTGAAAGTGTTCATCTCTTCTTAAATTGTTTTTAAGACTGGCTCCAGTACAGTATTGAGTGTGTTTAAAAACGGAGATTCCCATGTAAAATGTCCATTTGTTATATACATTATTTCCCTGTAATGTTACATATTGTATACTGCTATTATATAAATCATTCTCTTTAAAATCCTTACAATACAATGAGTGTCTTTTCCCCATCGAAGCATTGGCCGACAAAGTTTACATGTCATTAATTGGTTCATTGGAAATACCTGCTGAGGGCGGGACAATCTGCGCACGGGACAAAAGCCGTTGTTGACATGCTGGTGATTGACAGGAGGCTGTAGTGTTGAGCGTTTCCCAAAGATAAAATGTTCTTGTTTTCTATAATAGGATACATGGCGAGTTATGCGCATGTCTGACTCATACTGCTGCTGCTGTTAGAAGTATTTCCTCTAAGCTCCACCTGAACCTGCAGGGAAGTCACGAGCAGTCCGCAGATCCCCTCTCCCCACCGATGGTTCAAAGAGCTGCGAAGGTAACGTATAGAGCCAGTGGATGGGCTTTGTGCATCACCTGATTGAGGGTGAAGTTAGTTTCAGGTTGGAAATGAGCAAACACTCACTCGGATGCTTAACTTACTTTCTATCATCTCTCTTAACCACAGGACTTAAGGGACCATCAATAAACTACTATTTGAATGACAGAAAAAACATTGTTATTGTTAGTGCTAAATTCCCCATATAATGCCAAAACAAATTATTATTAAATTATAATATTAATAACATAATATATATATTCAATCATTATATTCAATTATTCTTCGTGACAAATCAAACAGACGTGTCATACTGCTTAGTCACTGGGTAACATGACATGGAATCTAGTACAAAAAATCAAGACCTTTCAAACAGCAACAAATATAAATAAAATAGAAGACACAAAATACAATTACTAAAAGTGAAATGATAAAATATATATGTCAAATCAATACACACAAAAAAACGTCAGCAATAAAAAGAAGGTGTGCCTCATAAGAGAGATTCATTAAAATGCTTTAAGCAGCATTTTCACCAGTATATTTTCAAGTTGGCAAACACATTGGTTTTGTGGCATAATAATTTTAATTGTTCATGATCCCCAAGTAAATCCCTGTAGTTAAGAGAGAGGGCTGGGGTGTTATATACTCTACTGTGGTACCAGATTGAACTTGTTAGGATTTCCACTATTTCTCCCTACCACTGGGGCTTTTACATAACATGTGCATTGGCTTAAATGCACACTCACTCTATTCAGAACAAAGGTCCAGCAGTGGAGAACTCTTGATTGGAATAAACATGAGTGGAAAAACAAGGGTGTGCTATTCGTGTCAAAGGAATGGCCGGTTAACATGCAGAAGGTATGGTAATAATGGATTGAAGATGTATTTGATTGCCCTGTGGTGATAAAAATGAGTTGCTTGGCTGCTGTTTCAGGACCAGGCTGGGGGAGCCCTGTTTGAAGACATACCCTCTGGAATGTGAGGGTCTCCTGAGAAGGGCGAGAGTCACCTTTCAAGCTGGACACACCCTGAAAGAGAGCTTCAGAGTGGCACAGCTGGAGGCCGTGGTGCGGATGCTGGAGGAACACGAGAGAGACTTTGTGGATGCTCTTGGAAAAGACCTTCATAAGGTGAGGGGTGAATAAGTCAACTCAAGTGAATATGCTTTCTTAAAACATCAGACTATGACGATGCAAATTGACATAACGGTCCAATTAGTGATGACTTGATTTTTCAACCAGCCAAGGTTTGAGGCAGTTGTGTCAGAACTTATTCTCGTCAAGAATGAGGCCCTGTATGCCATCAACAACCTTAAGAAGTGGATGCAGCCGCAGCATGTGGAAAGAAACCTGGTGAGACTATTGCCCTCTTTTTTTCCAAAATGTCTTCCAAATATTGGGATTATGAATGATTTACACAATCATTTTGGAGAGAACTTTTTGTCTCACTTCTACAAAGAAATGATTGTTCTGTTCTTCTGTGGCCACCAAGGCAGATTAAAACTTAAGCTGCCTTCACATTTTCACAAGAGTTAAGTGGGCTAATGTCTTTTTCACAAGAGTTCGGTTTCACCTGTGACCTAATTTTGAGCTCCTCTGACTGGTGTAGTCCACGACGTTAGACGAGTGTCTGATGGTCAGTGAGCCGCTGGGGGTTGTGTTTATCGTGGGGACCTGGTGCAGCCCTGTGGAAACGTGTCTGGTGCCTCTGGTAGGGGCCATCGCAGCAGGTACAGAGACTCAAGACACTCAGTTAATCAGTTTAAATGGCGTATCACTTTACACATTACATCACATTTCATTTAGCTGACGCTTTTATCCAAAGCTACTTACAATAAGTGCATTCGACCAAGAAGATACAAACTTGAAGAAAACAGAATCATATAAGTACATCAGGTTTCATAGAGCCAAAACATTTCAAGTGCTACTCAACTGGCTTTAGATAAGCCAGTCCTTTATTATTATATAAGTGCTTTGTTAGTAATTTTATTGCTCGAAGTGGAGTCGAAAGAGATGAGTTTTCAGTCTTACACACAGACCTTGTGATTTCATAATTCAAATTTGTGTAGGAAACTGTGCCATCATCAGCCCCTCTGAGTGCACCGCTCACACTGCAGAGCTCCTGCATCGCCTTATCCCCTTCTACTTGGACAATGTGAGTAATGGCCAGAAGGACAGCAGACCTTTTTTCTTTTGTTTCTCAAATATTCTAGTAAATGCTTATTGGTACTTTGATAAAATAGGTTTTGTATTTTCTTTAATTTGTTTGAGCATATTGACTTATTTGTATGAGTGCACCAAGAAGTAGGACAACTTTTGGTCTGATTCCAAAGATAATTAAATAACTCATTCATTCATTTCCACTGAATCTGCAGTTTTACCATTTATTGATTCAAATTAAGGAACCTACAATATAACATTTAATCTGATTTAAAAATCTTTTTTTCTCAAGGAATGCTTCCATGTGATTCTTGCAGGCACACGTGACTTTCCTGAAGTTGTGGAACTGAAATTTGACCATGTCTTCTTTACAGGTAAAACTTCAATATAAAACACTTTTGAGAGTATTTATTTGATGATTTTTGACATTAAATGTGTATGCTGGTCAATCCCTAGGAAACAGGTCGGAAGGAACCAGAATTGCTCAGGCTGCAGCTCGCACACTCACGCCTGTCACCCTCATCTTGGGTGGAAAGAACCCGTGTTATGTAGACCAAGACTGTGACATTGCCACCACGGCACAGCGCATCGCCTGGGCACGTTTTCACAATGCTGGGCAGAGCTTGGTGGCTCCTTTCTACATCTTGTGCCACACGACAGTCACAGCACGACTGGTGCAGGCCCTGAAGTGTTGCCTCACGCAGTTCTACGGGTCTGATCCCAGAGAGTCAAGCAGTTACGGCCGCATGGTCAATCTGGATATATTCAACCGTACGAAGAACATGCTGTGGAGATCTGGCAAGGTGGCGGTCGGTGGGCAAGTGATAGAAGCAGAAAAATATATTGGTAAGAATGATCTGTTTGGAATTCTTCAAAACAAAGCATTTCTTTAATGATCTTAACTTCTCTTAATTCTTTCTGAAGCCCCGACAATTTTGACAGAAGTAACGGAATCAGATCCCATCATGCAACAGGACATTTTTGGCCCAGTTCTTCCTGTTCTGACTGTGAACAATGTCGATGAAGCAATTGCCTTCATAAATAAGCAAGAGAAACCCCTCTGCGTGTATGCATATTCGAGGAACAGCAAGGTATGATTCAAGTTAAGACACTCTATTGACTGTAATATTGTGGTGTGAGTATTCTGATCATGTGTTGGACTTTCTGATAATGCAGGTCATCAGAAGATTAATGAGTGAGACTTCTAGTGGTAGCTTTTGCTCAAACGACAGCATCCTTCAGAGTCTGATGGTGGCTCTGCCTTTCGGTGGAGTTGGTAAGTCAATGACAGCATAGTATAAATAATGGCAAACATGGAATCATATTTCCTGTTAAATCAACTCTCAATCTTTTCTTTGACAGGTGCCAGTGGAATGGGTTCTTACCATGGCCGCTACAGCTTTGATACCTTCTCTCACAGGAAATCCTGCCTGCTAAGAAGCACACGGTTTGAGTGTGTAACCTATCTGCGTTATCCGCCCTATGAGGATCGCAATCTGTCTCTCATGACATGGGCCAGCACCCTGTCCCAGAAGAGCCAGGGATGGTGCCACATCCTGTGACTGTGTGGGAGGAGGATAATAACAGAGCCATGTTGGAAGAAGGCCACTCACTCCCCAAGTGCTGAACTGTTCTGACATGCAAATGTATTGTTAAAGTATTAAACATGGCTGAGAATGTGCTGGGGTAAAGCTACATCAGACAGAAAAAAGAGCAATCTACATAGTAGTTTTTCAATATCTGGCTAAACATAGTTTTAAAACCAACACAAGATACTGGCCAGTATTTAAAGGTGGTCTGCTTGAGTAACTGTACACCAACAAAATGTTTGGAAAATAAAAAAAATTGTCTGAAAGTTGAAGCCACTGAAGTTTATTACTGCTTATGTTCCCACATTATAATAATAAGAAAGTTGCATCAGGATAACAAACAATTAATCAATAAACTGTGAAATCTCTGCAACACCAACCATCCACAATAACAAAATAGATCTACGTCTGTTCCTCATGTGAGAACCTGGTTATTCAGGTCTTGTGTAGATAGTCTCCACACTGCCTTCTTTCATGGCTGCATATCTGGCCGCTGTGAACAGGTAGTCGCTCAATCTGAGGGAAAAATAAGCGATTTCTATTAGATGTGAAATACAGACATCATTTTCTCATATTCATTTTAAAGCACTGGACTGACCTGTTCAAAAACTTGGCCACATCTGGATCTGCCTCGCCTGATCGCACAATTGGAGCAACACTATAACAAGAAACAAAGATCTGTGAGAACCTTCTGTGCCAGAAAAGCAAGATATAGGGGGACATTTTGCGACAAACAGGGCAAGGAATATGCTGCAACCAACCTGCGTTCGGCTCTCCGACACACTGTCCGAGCCAAGTGCAATGCTGCGCTGCCCTTCCCTCCGGACTGTGACACAAAAAGCTCAGGTATCAGTGCAACAGGAAAACATTTACTCTCATGAGAACTCATTGTCTTACAGAGGCTCAGATGGGCTTACAGGTAAAATGAAGTTGGTCAGTGGTGGCAGTTCTTCAGTAAACGTATCAATCCAGGTCTCCAGGTCTGAAATTGGCTGAGCTGCAAATTTTGTTCTACCTTACAAAAACAGAACAGAAATAAATCAATTAAATCTTCAATCACATTAGACACATTTTAAAGTATTAGAAAAGCGAGTGCATATGTAACAGTTGTAAATACATACTTATGTGGCTTTCTCTTGCAGATGATTGAGGAGTGGCGATATTGGAGCCCACGTCTTGTAAAATGCACTGTATCTGCAATTAATGGAATAATACTCTCAGAAAATCTTATACACAGTTGCATGTCTGCAATGAAAAAAAGGTGATTGAATGCAATATGCTAATCAAACCTTGTCCAGCTGATATGTGAAGGTGTGACCTTTGTCAAGGCAAAATTCTCTAGCCAAGCTGTAATGTAAAATTAACATAACATGTTGACTCAGTGAGGCAGATTATAGAAAAAGTTAAATTTGACTGGTGAATAGTAGAAACTTTACCCTATAGCTGATGACAGCTCATCTGTATTTCCCAAGGCTTCAAAAATATGATCTTCCTTTGGCCTCCTTTCTCCTGTAAATGTGCTAGAGAAACCTTTTAGGGGGCAAAGAAAGAGTAAAAGAAGGAATGGATTCGTTTGAAAAAAAAAAACGTATTATCAAAGTTGTGTAACATGTTTTGATTCCTAGTTAAAAAACAACCTTTGTCTCCAGTTTTGGTGTATATTTTGGGTCCCCTGTTGCCTTCTTCAGTGGCATAACTGTAGGGAGAAAAGAAAATATGTATAAATACATTTGAAAAACACTTTATAGTGAAACATGTAACACGACAAAATGCATGTAGGCTACCCCTTTTGTTTCATAACAACGTATTTTGTTGTGTCCCCAGGTTTTTCAAGTCTCAATTTCAAACAAGAGTCCATGTAGATACACTTTGATAAATTGCCTTTCTTTGATAAGTATCTCTGTGTAGTAGCTGCCTAATGTTACTCAACACTCATAATTACAGTTACATAATACAACATGAGTAGATGAATACTTTGCACAACTACTTTGACAAAGAATAGGAATGTACTACCTTCTGCTTGAACACAATATGTTTCTTGTCTGAGGCTCGCGTAAGAACCTACATGTCCTTACAACACAACGGAGGTGAGCAGGTTTTATGATAAACGATGCCATGTTAATGCAAGAAGCTAACTGCTAAAGGTGAACGGTAGTGGGAAACTTGTTTTGTCCCTCTGTGGTGTCCGTAGTTTATGGGCGTTTCGTTTTCATCGTATGATTGGTCAACTCACCGTGTGGTTTGAACGCTGATTGGACAACATAATATATGTGCGGCAAGCTGCGGCGCTGATTGGATACTGGGAGCCGAACCCATGTTATTCCCTCCTTCTCTGAATCGGCTGTGCTTTTAACATGTTTTATCCATGCTGCTATGAAGCAAAGCACAGCAAAGCACGTTGCTGCATTTAGACTAAAGACAGCTTACTTAAACCCTCTGTATTCGTTGAGACTTCAGAGTTGTCATCTGCGTGCTGTTGCTTCAGAGGATCAACATCAGCTAGGTGACTGAGCTAGCTAATAATAACACTGTCAGTGACAAGTTGGGCTTAAAGCTGCCCAGTTCTGGACGCATTTCTTCACTCTGCAAGCTGTTACAGAAATGACAGTCAAAGACGTATTCGTGTCTGCTCCAGGGAAGGCGATCCTCCACGGAGAGCATGCAGTGGTGCACGGAAAGGTAAAGTACTGCTGAAAGAGATCAAATTCAATGTATGAGATACATCTGGGTTAGTCAGAGCAATGATGCCCTTCACAGGACCAACACTTTCTGTATATGGGCAGTCTAATGCAATAACAGTTGAAGGATCTCAGTTTAAATGCAATGTTGCTATCTTCCAGAAGCTTTCACTTATTTTATTTGTTTGTTCATTTTAAGTCTATTTTTTTATTTTTCCAATGATGTGCAATGCCTTGTTTTAACATGTTGCTGTGACCAACAATCTTCTTATCTTATGTTTATCTTATGTTATTAAACTGAATCTCTGCAATATGTAGACTATACTGTACAACAAATATCAACCCATCTTTGCACGAAAGATAACTACAATCATCCAATTAGCACCAATTTCCTGGAACATTACTTAAAATAATGTGCACTTAATTGTATAAATGTCATTAATTAACCCTGTATATCTCTGCTCTATTATAGGTGGCTCTTGCTGTGAGTTTGAACCTGAGGACATATTTACGGTTGAAAGGCACCACGACTGGCAACGTTTGCATCAACCTCCCAAATATCGACACTTTCCTCTGCTATGACCTTTCTGAACTGAAGCAGCTTATTCCTGCTTCCTGCGGTGAGGGACGGTGCAGCACTGGGGACCATTAACACCTACAAACATTGTTGTGCAGGCACAGTTTGGTGTGATTTCAGACTTTTCACAATGTCTAAAACTAGTCAAGTTTTTACTAATAAACAATGAACTCCAACACATATCATTATAAGAGTAGATGCCACAGCTTAAAATCAATATCAACTTACTATTGACCAGATGTGTATCATCCTTTCACATTACATTCTAGTGATTTTGATGATTGCTCTTTTTTGTACCTCATGTTAACAGGTAAGCGTGAGGAGGGGAAACCTCTGGATGCTGAACTTATGAGAAGACTGCGTGAATTTATCGGTGTCGCCAATGGAAACTTGGACACTTGCAACATGGCCACCCTATCCTTCCTCTACATTTACATCTCACTGTTCGGATCAAGGTGAGATAGTTCTTCTCAGCATTTGTTCCTTTTGTTTTTGCATCTGGTTGGCTAAGATGGCCACAAAGATCCAATTACCCATTTCACATATTCTGCACATTATAGAAAACCAATAGACTTTACATAAAAAATAGATTTAGTCACTCTGGAATACCAGGGTTCTGAAGCTTCGAGTTTGTCAGTCTAGCCGTTACCATCTTAGTTTTTTGTGACCATAAGTGACAATATTTTAACTAGAGGGTGGAGCTGAGTAAAACTGACCGCTAACCAACTTTTTACTGCTAACTTTTATGAACTGTAAATGCAAATACAGAGATGAGAAATAACACAGACAACACCCAAACCAGATAATAGCAACATGTCAGTCACAAGGTAGCCTCACCCTAAAGCATACCTAGATATACTAGAATTAATTTTCAGTGCCTCTTAAAAACATCCTTCCACTTTTTCAGACAGACAGACAGACAGACAGACAGACAGACAGACAGACAGACAGACAGACAGACAGACAGTTTTAGCGTCTCAAGCAGCTGCTAGGACAGAAAATGCTTAGGAACATTAGAGCTGCAGGTTGTGGAGAGGTTTAATCTATGATGACACCGTGCTTCAGTGTCTCAGAGAGGGGATGCTTTCTGACAGGACGGTCACTAATGAGAGTCTGGCACTGGGCCAAACTGCAGCCTTTAACAAGCCGGGATCTTTTTTTCCTCGAGAGAAGAGCCGGACAATTAGTTGAGATTCTCCTATCTGCCCAAAAGCAGCTACCCTGAAAGTCATTGACAGCATTGTCAAGCAATACTCTGGTGAATACAGTATAGTAGAGTATGGATTCCATACAATTAAACACTACTTCTAGTTATGTTTACTGTGATATATGTTACATTACTTTACTTAATCATAGTTACAGTATCTTAGTGTTTTACTTTGAGTTAGGCAGTATAGCCCTCACCATCTTAAAAACGGAGGCTCATTATTCATGTTATTTCCTCAGTGAGCTGCCCAGCCTGACGGTGTCCGTGTGGTCGGAGCTGCCCACCGGAGCGGGCCTGGGGTCCAGTGCTGCCTACTCTGTGTGTTTGGCTTCAGCTCTGCTCTGTGCAAGTGGAGCCATCCCTGCTCCCCTCAAAGAGTCGGATCAAAGTGCAAGGTAACAACGCTATATTAAAGGAATGTCTCTATGATAAGCTGTGTATGCAGTTTTTGTAGGCACATCTTTTTAGGCCTGATGAATAGGATCTAACAACCTAAGTAATGTGGTTTGAAGCTTACAGAGAATGAAAGACCTTGAATGAAAACGTTATATTTCTTTAAAAGCTAAACTACTTCATGGTTTGGAGTAAACACAACAGCATGAATGCCTGTATAGTGTATTGCAATCCCAAACAGTGTCACCATTAGTAACTTGAATTACGTTTTTAGGACCTGGTTTCTTTTTCTCAGAGCTGCCCGCATGAAAGCCCTTTTAACTAAGATCTGTATGAACTGTTAAAACAAATGAGAGATATAGTATGTCAACTTTACTCCGATTGTGTCTCCATTGTTGTTGTTTTTAGTTTTTGTATTGTACTATGTTGTAAGGTGTTAATACCATTTAATACCGACTAAAAATATAACATTTGAAATAGATTAATCACAAACAGCATCTGTTTAACTCATCCATTACACATCCATACCTAGAGTATTTACCCATGTATGGCTCTGAGATAAAGAGGTAGTTAAAGATTTGGTTTTTGAGGGTCTGTTAGTATGCAAAGCTTTTTCTTTTAATTTACAACTAATTACAGGTGGTGTCAGGAGGACCTGGAGCAGATCAACAGCTGGGCTTTCCAGGGCGAGATGATCATCCATGGTAATCCTTCAGGAGTAGACAACGCTGTAGGAACCTGGGGTGAGGCATTCAATTATCTGGCATAGTACATATGGTGCTATACTTCCCTTTGTCTTTAATGGAACCACCACTGCTTATTATCATTTGATGATTATCTTTTTAATGAATTTGATTTCCCTGAATGTAGGTGGCATGCTGAGATTCTTGGCCGGGAAGATAATACCACTGAGCAGGTAATGAACCTGATTAACACTTTTTAATTTGATTTCATTTAAAAAAGAGAGTACACAGTGAGTTAATAACAAGCATAGTGTGAAAACACAAATATTGTCCGGGTAGAATTAGTTCACCAGAATAATACGTGTGTTTGACCTTTCTGATCTGTCTGCTTTACTTCCAGGGTGCCGTTGTTAAGAATCCTGCTCACTAACACCAAAGTACCACGTAGCACCAAGGTACTTGTTGCCGGGGTGAAGGACAAGATTAACAAGGTACTAAATGGTTTCTTCCTCCCCCGCGTGTTACTTGCCGACACTGTAATTAATATAATAGGTGGTGCTTTTGCATAGCAGATACTCCGGAGCCTGGCGTTGAGTGCCTTCATCAAATATTGAAATTAAACTCTTAGCCAGCGCCCCTGTGTGCTGTTGCCTTGGTGACACCAGCATATCTGCCTCCGACATAGATCGGCCTGGTTGGTCTTGTGGCAGTGTTGTGATCATGCCGGAGAAAAACCACAATCAACGCTGCCATTTCACATTCTTTTGTTTAGAACCAACTAGAATCATGTGAACCAAGACACTTGTGATGTTGATCTGCCGTATTTCTGTTTTCCTCCTCCTAGTTTCCCTCCATCATGACCCCGGTGCTTGACTCAGTTGATGCCATTTCCTGCACTTGTGAGAAAGTCCTCTCAGAGATGACCTGCGAGCCCATCACTGGAGAGCACTATAATATTCTAGAGGTAAAAAAATATGAATACATTGTGGAAAGCATCTTGCATCATAAACAAGTCATTCAGGCCTAACATAGGATTTAAAAATGAATCAAATAGAATATCATTTTCTGTTTTGAATGGTAATCATCCTAATCCAGAGAGCCTATATTCACACCCACATGACTAATCCTCTGCTGACAGCAACAGGTTCTAACAACAGCTGTGTCCTATCATCTATAGGAGCTCATTGACATTAACCAGCACCATCTGAATGTGATGGGCGTGGGACACCCCTCCCTGGACACACTGTGCCAGGTCACATTGACCAAAGGGCTCCACAGCAAGCTCACCGGCGCGGGGGGAGGGGGCTGCGGCATCACCCTTCTGAGACCAGGTACTGTACACATACCGCTTCACTGTGTATGTCACAACTGTGTGCACTTTAAGAGATCGCAAAGATTAGAAAAACTTGATAAAAATGCAGTCCAATCACTAAAGAAGTTATATAAACAAACACATTTTTGGGTCTTCTAAAGCAGAAAAAGGTCATTTAAAAGATGTTATACGTTTTTTAAAAGAAGTGGAGAAAGGTCTCAGTTACTCTTACACTGACTGACATAACTTACTCAGTTTAAAGTGGACCTATCATGCTATATTTGAAAAGTATAATGTAGGGCCATACCTATATAAAACATGTCTGTGAAGTTTTTTTTTCAAAATACCAAACAGTTCACCCATTGTAGCCATCCCTCATACTGCTCAAACCCCTCTTTTGCAGCCCTGTTAGAGAAACGCAGATTTTGGGTGCTTAGCTTGAAAGAAATAAACAAGAGGAGGCGGAGCTAATGTCTGATCAGAATTCTACCGGAGATAAAGTTCAATTCGGTTGTGATAAAACGCCATCCTGTTTAAACCACGTCAAGGATTATTTCTGAAATAGTATGGAGCTCAAATGCTTTTTCTCTTGCGGGTTTATCACAAGGTGAGTTCACCTATTTTCTACATCCTCGATTTAATTTGTCCTTTAATTAAATGAATCTAATAAAGGTAGTTTGATAAGCCAGACTGTCGGACTGCTGATGACGACAAATATTCCTTGAACGCTGCCTCGTTCCTCCTCTCTGAAACAACAAACTGGGTGGAAGGAAATGAGAAGGCTTCATTTGAGGCTTCTTTGTTCTGTGGGAACTACTGTGGAATAAGCTATAAGGACACTTTGTATCATCCTCTCTTTGACAAAACAAACAGAACCTGTGAGTTCAGTCTTTGTTTATGCCTGCAGCCTGTAGCAGAATAAATGTTCCAACTCCTCTAAATAGTTTTCCAAATGCTCATTATTTGTTTTCTTAGCAATCAGTGTGAATTGCAGCTATTTTCAAATAGATTGCCTGGTTTCTGTCTTCTCTAATGTTCTCTGAGAGTGTTTATATTAAAGCTTTCAGGAAACGGGCACTAATTCAAGTCATTTTATCATCATGTTTTAGCTGCTCCTGCATCTAAGGCTCTAAGTTAAGCCCGTGGTTAGCATAAGTATTACCGTGAAGTACACTTTGGACCATTTCCATCCAACACTCAGCAGGAGAGTGCTTATTATCCTTCATCCTTGAGATCCTTGACTTTAGCTTTCAGTGGCAAAGACTTTGCACGTGTGTCCCTGAAAGCACCACTGTATCCATTTTATTCATGTACATTGAAACAACAACACATCTATCTCTAGCTTGTAAACTCTTTTTATTTTAATGTTTTCACCATAGCCCATACTTTTCTGACTTTATTATGACTTGTTTGTTTTGTAGAGACGGACTCCTCTGTTGTCCAGACTACAGTGCAGGACTTGAAAGACTGCGGCTTTGACTGCTGGGAGACGAGTATTGGCGGGCCGGGGGTCCAGCAGCACTCTCCGCTCTCTGTTAAGGAGGAAGTTCTGGAGATTTTAAACCGTTACTGAGACGGGTGCTTAACAAGAGGACAGTTTGTCTTTTACGGTGTTTACCTAAAGAACTGAGGTATGCTCAACTCATGAACTGAGCCCAATGGACCAAGGAACATTTCACACTGAAGGAGACGGAAAGGGCCTCCTACATTTTCTTGTTGGAAGACTAACTGTTTTGAAACTAACAGCAAAAGCTGCTGTGTCTCTAACGAATTACTGATATTAATTTTAAACTGTGTGAAAATGACTAAATGGTACAATGTATTGTGTGTGTAGCGCTTTGTCCACAAGATGGCATCGGAGTTGCACCGATGCTTTTTCTATGCAACCGGAGTTATGGTAAGGGCATCTGATACGTTGATTAATGTCTAAGTGAAGCGCTGGCAGGATTCATTTATATTTTAATCAAAATGTTCAACAAAGTACGACCAACATACCTTAATGGATAAGATGATTGTCATTAATTGCTCGATGTTTGCATTTTACCATGCACTGTTGTTGGATAACAGCTGGAAGGAAAGTAGTCACTTTACAGAAATTATGATGAAGTTTGATAAATAGATTTCTGATTATTCAACAAAACTTAATGATTATTATTCAGGTTTCTCAACAGGCTTTGATATTTCTCTGGATTATAAACAATGATGGTGAGACCAGGAAATACTCACATCCTAGCTATACTCTAAGGCAGGGGTGTCAAACTCAAGGCCCGGGGGCCAAATCCAGCCCGCGACTTCATTTTATGTGGCCCCACAAGAGCTTGCAAAGAATATAATATGTTACATGGTGATTTACAGAAGCACGTTGCCCATACATGGAGCGCAATGCATAAAAGATTTGCCTTTTTTTTGAAAATGTCACTTTTTTTCCCAATTGTCACCTTTTTTATTTTGCTTTTCTTTTAAAATCATTTTGTGACATTCTCACTGAAGAAACTTGCAATTATTTTCCCCAGAGTTCTGCTTTCAGACCTAGTTAATTATGAAGTTATTACCCTATCCGATAATAATCCAATGCAGAGGCAATCATGTAATATAATACATTATTTTATATATATTAAATATTTATCTATGTATTTTTATATAGTCTTAAAGTTACAACCGGCCCTTTGAGTGCAGCCATAATGCGAATGTGGCCGTGATGAAATTGAGTTTGACACCCCTGCTCTAAGGAGTACTTATAATATAATATGTAAAGCTTTCGCAGTCATACATTATTATTAAGACAGATGCATGCTGCTATAAATCACGTTTTTATCATTTTTATTTTTAACATAAATTATTTGAATAGTTATACTTAACTTGCCTTTGTGATTTATTCATATTAAATCTGAAGAAAGATAAATATTTGTTAGAGATTGGTGTTTTTTTCAATCTCAAAATAAGGTATGCCATATGCTGTTTGTGTCTGCAGTTAGAAACCAGCTAGCTGTTTCATACGGCTAATAGAGGATGGGGAGAGGGGAACAGCAGGAGTGTGTGGCCTCTCTGGAGCCTCTGGATTAGCACCACTATAATGTGAATCAACAACAACCAGCGTCCTTCTGTGAGTCACACATTAGTACACACACACACACACACACACACACACACACACACACACACACACACACACACACACACACACACACACACACACACACACACACACACACACACACACACACACACACACACACACACACACACCAGCTTTTCCAAATGTCCTCCTCACTTAATTGCTCTGCCTCCTAAGCATTAAGAAGTGTTCTGCAGATGCTGCAGACACAGACGAAGGATCTGTTCAGAATATCCCCTGATTTGAAGGAAAGGTCATGGAGGGATTTAGTTGAGTTTGAATATCCATTTCATTTACTATTTTTTAAATGTCAGGAAGATTGAGTAGTACGTTTCTGGCAGTGTACGTGAATCCACAACATTTGTCACCCTCCCTCCTTTTCCGCCTGGCGCCCCCTCTGTCCTCTTGAATTGTGTCATCTTTATGTCAGGGCAGCCCCCCGCCAGTGCGCCACACAGTTGCCCCTAACCCCTGCTGGAATTTAATTACCACTGCGCTTTTCAATTGAAATGGCATTGACGAGGGGGGACAAGAGGGAGACAACAGAGCCTGTTTCATTTGAAGCCCCTCTCCTTTCTTTTCCGTCTCATTCTCTCTTACTCCTTTTACCCCTGCGAGGCACAGATGGTATTTTTTTTTATCAATGTCAGCGCCTGCTTCTTTCTGCTCTGATGAATAGAATCTAAAGAGGCCCTGAGATTATTTCAGATAACAGAGGGACTGAGGAAAGGGGGTCAAGGATAGAGGGAGAATGTCAGAATGATAGAGATGCCGTCCCAGCAGCGAGGAAGTAGACGTACAAATCATTTAACATTTAACGTTTAGGGAGTTTTGTTAAATGTGAATTTGCTGCGTGGTCATGCTCACTGTGGCATATTCCCTCTGGTCTCTCAGTGGACTGGTGAGATGCTTGTCAGGAGACATTAAGTTTGAGCGCAGAATTAGACCTGACTGACAAGATATCATGTTGCTGTTGGCCACTGGTTTGACTAAAAGGGACCCTGTGTTTGACTTCCTATAGTGAGGATTAACATAGAGAGGCCTCTGGATCACAGTGTGTTGCCGGTTATTATGTTGGAAATTAATTGTTCGTGTGTATATTGTAATTTATGTCATGATATTTTGTGTCAAAAGGGGATGTTGAATTGGCCTCAGCAGGGAAGATTTGTGGGATCATCGTCTCCGAGCATTCATATCGGCAGCATCAACCCCATGAGCTCAGTCATGATGGGCTGTATGATCCTCTTGGGGGAGTTTGCCCTTTGGGTAAGTGGAGGGTGGCGGGCAGTGTTAGTAGCAGGGGTCCTTTTAAGACAGCAGGGTACAACTGTGCTGTCAAAGGTTTATTTTTTAAGGAGGAACATTGAATCCTACCAAAGTAATGCCGATCCCTCCTCTGAGGATCATGAATGAACAGAATGGTACAGGTATCCACCAAAGGAAGGTCTTGAAACAATTAACCGGATTTAATGTGACAGAATTATTCTTTTTATTTTTATTCTTTTACTTTTAGTCATCTTGTGACCTTTCAGTTTTATTTTTGCATCTCTTTGTGGGGCCCTGACCCCCAGATATGTGAGGTTTCCACCTGGAGTCAGTGTTTTGTCTAGAGCTGGTCTTCACTCATGTTTACTTAATGGGCCCACACAGTGTATAGAGCTGCTTGAGCTGTGTTATTATAAACATCTGAAACACATGACTCCCAGCCCACGTCCCGTTTTCCATTATGGAATTGTATCATGTCATTGTATCGATCCTGAAATTGATTCTGTGAAGTCGAGGGCACCTGCAACACATTCTGTCATCCCTCAGTGCCAAGAGAGCTCTTGTTTAATTGCAGGCTAAGGCGCTGTTTTTTCTTGTTGCCTTTGAAAAGCCTCATTGATTTTTATACCTCCCTTCATCCTTGCTGTGCTCCGTTTTTAAGAGCAAATCCCGAAGTTGCCCAGAATGTAAAAGTATGAAACCTGTCAGCGCTTTTTACAAGCTTTCCAGGTGCAATCTATATATGTTAACACCGAAGTAAAAAAAAGTCAGGGTTCTGTGCTTCTACATTTCTTTTTGAACAGGATAAGGAAAAAGAGAGATGGTGTTACATTGTGCCTGTCTCTATGGGATGGGAAGGAAACGTCTGTCTCTGCCTGTTTTAATTGTTAAAATAATGAGAAAAAGTTACGTCTTCTTTTCTTTAAGTATAAATCAGATGCAAAGCAGCATTTTTATAATTAAAAGATAAATGTTAAATCCATTTAATTAATTTGTCTTTGATGTGAATGAATGTATGGCTCCTGTAAAGGAAATACATGATCATTTGAGAATACATTGCAGTTATTAATCTGATGCCCGTAATCCAAACAGGATTGTAATTTTCTTTGCCAGGCTTTAACTGCAGTTTAGAAACTGGCACATACAGTATATTCAGTGCATTAGGGGTCTATATAGAACAAAAACATCCTAAATGAAATTTGTTTTGAATTAATTTGAGAAGCAGCTTATTTTACATTCGTACTCTGAACTTGCTTTGAATTAGAAATAGGTTTTCATCATTTCTCTGGGATTGCAGCCAATATATTAGATTCATTTTTTTTCTCTCAGGGAGGAGGATGATCTCAAAATGTTATCGCATGACACCCGGTGATTGATGGACCATTACAATGTCAGCCAGATGTACTTAAAACCACAGCTTTTAGGTTGATAAATGACTGCGCAAATGGATACATAAAGCTGTTAGAAACAAATATTCCCATCTACAGCGATCTGCAGTCGGATAGTAATGGATGTTCTGCTTGTCTGTCTGTCTCCCCGCTTGTTTCTTTCTGCACATTTTCTGCTCTTAGTGTATATCTCGACCACTGCAGTCATGTAATTACAATAGGACAGGTAGGAGTGTTCATATTTCATCTGCTTGCATTCACGATAACATCTAATAATCCGAAAGCGTTGCAAAATTGGTGTCTCGTTGCTCATGCATTATGAATGAGTCACTGATTGCTTTTTTGCATAGATTAGCAATCATTTCACAGAAATCTTTCATATAAAGATGTGCGAGGAGGGTTCTATCTCTTTTTCTGAAGAGTTGAGGTGGCACATCCCGCCGCTTGTTAAGATAAGACCGATCAGGTGATGCCACTTCTCCCCCTTGCCCCTCTGCTTCTTCTCTTGCTCTCTGATTTATTTCTCTATGCATATCATCATGGGGGTGGGGGATAAGTGTAATTTTCAGCCCACTTTGCCACTGATTGCTCACTTAGTGAATATATTCAGAATCTGCAGTGTTATTGTGTTTGGAGCAAAGTGGCTAAGTACCCCTGATATTCTTTTGCATCAAAGTAAACATTTTTACCATAGTCATGACCGAAAGAACGAGATCGCGGGTACAAGCGGCCGAGATGGGTTTTCTCCGCAGGGTGGCTGGTGTCTCTCTTAGGGATAAGGTGAGAAGTTCGGTCATCCGGGAGGAACTCGGAGTTGAACCGCTCCTCCTTCGCGTCGAAAGGAGCCAGTTGAGGTGGTTCGGGCACCTAGTTAGGATGCCACCTGGGCTCCTCCCTAGGGAGGTGTTCCAGGCACGTCCAGCTGGGAAGAGACCAAGGGGTAGACCTAGGACCAGGTGGAGGGATTATATCTCTTCGCTGGCCTGGGAGGGCCTTGGGATCCCCCAGTCAGAGCTGGTTGATGTGGCCAGGGAAAAGAAAGTTTGGGGCTCTCTGCTGGAACTGCTACCTCCGCGACCCGACCACGGATAAGCGGGAGAAGATGGATGGATGGATGGATGGATGGATGGATTTTAGGCTCCAGAAGTGCAACGAGAGAAGCAAATCTTCTTCAAAGCTCTAAAATCGTGCCCCCTGCTTTTGGTTTTCAGTGACGTCTGGTCGTGCTCACTTGTAGTTTTAGATCGTCATAGCATGTAAGGAGCTCATATGGTCTAGTGGTTAGGAAAATCGTCTGGTGACCAGGTACAGGGTGAAGTCCCCGGTGAGGTTTACATACCACTTTTGCTTCCTGCCAGGCAAATAACCTGTTTCAAATGGTACACAACGTCCAGTCAAATTCAAGTCAATTATGTTTATGTGCAAGTAATGAGAGTTGTAAACAGTTTAAGCATTTCAAAGTTCCTGAGAGCAGCGTGTAGACTTGACATGAAACAGAGTTAAACTTCAAATGAAGGCTTTATTATAACTTTTAATTAAGCTTTTTGTTTGATGCTTTAATGTGTGCGGACTTGGATTTTAGCTCTGCCTTGTTGTTGATTGAATAACGCAGGAAAAGTGTCAAGCAGTACGAGTGTGCTTGAGGTGTGCGGACGTGTGGATGCCTGCGTTGTGTCTCCCATCGTAACCCCTGGCCTTTGCCCTTCTCCCCCGCATGGGCAGACTCCCAGCCAAGGCCCTGTGGAGGTTGGTGCCCTCTGCCTGACAGCCTGTCACTGCTAGGGTGGGGATTTTTTTCTGGAGGAGATGGTGTCTGATTGGGAGCAGTGTGTGAATAGCCCTGTCACACTCGATAAGCCAGCAAGACGACCTGTGACGGGGACATATGGCATGTTTGACAGGGAGAGAGGGTGCGAATCGCACTGAATGATAAAATGGTGTTTTTCCCCCTTCGGCAATGTCATGCTTTCAGGCAAGCGTGTGGACCATCGCTCACTCAAGCGGCTGACTCCGGCCTCCTTGTGACATCTCCTTCAAGGTCCTGGGTTTCTCTGCCTCGCGCCTGGCCAATTCTGACACTGCGAGACTGTGCTGCTCACAGCTGCTACGTTAGCTTGTCGATGTTGGGAACATAATTGGATATCAGTTTAGTTTAGCGATGCAGACTGGGAAATTCCTCTAAGAGCCTGTTTGTCAGAACTGCTCTTAAAGCGCTCTGGCACTGTAGCCCTTCCTCCTGTCTCTTTTCCGACTGTCACACGCCTCACACTGTTGATTAATACACACACAGTCCCATCAGACAACTCTAATTAATTAGTTCAATCTCCTAAGGAACCTGATTTGTTTAAAGGGCCATGAAAAACTGAAGAAATGAGAGGAAAGAAAAAGAAGGAAGGAGACAAACCGGCTTGGATTTAAGTGTGTCGGGGAAATTATTGAGTTGAACTGCGCGCCTCTCATGCGTACTGTCAGCCGCGTCTTGACTTCTGGTGTTGCGGCCTCAACTCCTATCCTGTCAAGTGTCACATTGTCTGTGTTTGTGGCCGTGACAGACAGCCCAGGTGTCACACTCAGGCTTCAGTGCACCATCAGGCACCTCTGCTCTGGTCCCCAGTGGCTCACAGTCAGAGAGACGGCACAGTCCAATAACCCCTCTCAAACCCGGCATGTCTCGCTCCCCGGGGAATCCCCTGTAGAGTTCACTCTCTGTCCATTGGGCCAGAACTTAGAAACTCCAACGCCAACGGTCACATGATCTTGCTTTCACTCTGAATGCTGATCATAGCACTTATACGGCTACAGTGCAACTGCCTTGATTAGCACTACTTCTGATGCTTTTTTCTTTAAGCTGAATGTCTCATCTAGTGTAGAGTTCTATGGGAGTGCAGTATTTCAGCATATAATGGTTACATTTTAGAAATATCTGTAGTTTAAATGACTGATTCAGTGTAAAGTTTGATAAAGTGTCTGGTCACATGTAATCATGGTGGTAGGTAGTTATGTATATTTTGCTTTAATCAATTACTTCACTTTCCATTTTCTGCTACACTAAAGGCCTACTTATAGGACAAACACTTTACTTTTAAGTGAGAAGTTAAAATTGGTAACTTGAGGTTTTTTTCTTCTGAAATTGAATATTTCTCACAATATCTTGTTGCTAAATTTGACATGATACATTTACTACAGCATAAATTAAAAATATTTATAATGACGTTGTGATTTTATTTCTCAGCTCTTTGGTGATCTAGGGAGAGCAAATCCTTGTTGGAAACGTGTGTTTCTGACTTAATAACATTGTAATGATTGGTTATTTTTGGTTGATTGATTACTTTGTCCTTTGTATTGATAATACCTCTGGCTACCTGTGTGTTTACATATGTTTAGAAACAGTGTATAATTCAGTCCCCATTCGTCCTTCAGTCCTTGCATATCTATAAATTGTGTTGACATTTTCCCATTTCTCAGCGCTGCTGTCCATGTCTGTGTGAGCACTTTGTGACAGCTGCTGTTACGCTGGACGCAGTTTCAAGCTGAGCAGAGATAGGCCAGGACCTTCACTCATTGACCCCACATCAGATTTTTTTGTTGTTCTGGATTCCATCAATAAGGCTTGAGTGGCAGGCTATCTTCTCATACAGCCGCCCTGTCGAATGCTCAAGTAGACTCGGCCTTGCAGCGAGAGATGACCTCAGTGCTGCCATCGTCCTGCTGTAGTGCCATCAGGAGATAAGAAGGGGTTTCCATCATAATAATAATAATAATAATAATAATAGATTTAATTTGTTAGCGTTTTTACAGGTGCTCAAAGACGCTTTACAGATAATAGTGAAGAAAGAAAGAAAAGAGAAGAAAGGAACAACAAATAAATATATAGTTAAAGTTAAAGTCAAATAATACAAAAAACAATCACACATGAAAAGCCAGATTGAAGAGGTGAGTTTTTTGAAGGTGGTGAGGTCGGTGCAGTCTCTGATGAGTTGTGGGAGTGAGTTCCAGAGGGAGGGGGCAGCGACGGAGAAGGCTCTGTCCCCCCAGGTCCGGTGATTGGTGCGGGTGGGGATGGATAGGAGGTTGGCTTCTGATGAGAGGAGGCAGCGGGAAGGGGTGTGGTGGTGCAGCAGGTCTGTGAGGTAGGGGGGGGGGGCCTGGTTGTTGAGGGCTTTGTGAGTAATGAGGAGGACTTTGAAGTGGATTCTTTGACGGACGGGGAGCCAGTGGAGGTTCTGGAGGATGGGAGTGATGTGGTCTCGGGAGCGGGTGTGGGTGAGGAGGCGGGCAGCAGAGTTCTGGATATGTTGGAGTTTATTGAGGAGGTTGGATGGTAGGCCATAGAGGATGCTATTGCAGTAGTCGAGTCGTGAAGTGATGAATGCATGATCATCATCCGCTGAACATTAGGTGTGTGATTATTGTTTTTGAATCAGCTTGAAGGGTCCTTGCTCGTTGTAGAATTGTGGTCAACTAGCCATTTTAAGGATTTTGAAATGTTTTCCTTTATGCATTTCCACAGGGATTATAGGGATAACCGTCAATGCAACAATGTTCATAAATATGCATTGGGCATTGTAAAACACTAGAAACACAAAAGTGGCCATTTTGCGTGATTGCATTCACTAACAGGAGCAACTACAAATGTGACTATATTCATTTTGTATCCTTCACTTCCATATAAGGAAGTGCTAATGAGCAGAAATAAACCAAAACCCATCCAACACAAGAACAGATGTAATAATAACCTTTCTTTAGCAATCATGTATTACATCCATTCCAGGAATCTAGTGATTACTCTTCTCTGCCTGCACTGCTTTTCATGTACTTGTGATCTTTTCCATTAGACCACTGACCATAACCACCGAGGATAAATGCTGAAGTATTTAGTCCTCATCTGTAGTCATGAGGGCATCAGCACTGATGAGCATGGTCAGGGTCAGAGCACTTAACTCTCCAAAGGAGGACCAATACTTGTAATCACATAATATGTATGATCTCTCATTCAAGTGGAGCTGACATCCTGCAAATGCAAATGCTTTCATGGAGCTGTGAGAGTTTGGCTCTCTGCATACTCGGTATAATGTACTGTATATACCCATTATGTAAAGCATGCCAAATGTAGGCTGTAATGCTCAAGTTGCAAGGATCATTGACAAAAAATATTGACCTTTATTTTTCTGTGTACGGCCAATGATGTGCATTTCGTCTATGTTCTGCAGTTAAGAGATTGATCCTGAGGGCATGAAGCAGGAGCTGCAGCCCTGTCTCTCCCCCTCTGTCATTACGAACAACATCTTGTGTTAGATTATAGGGGGACCCATCGTGCCATTGAACTAGTCTGCCTGATTAATAAAAGGCAGCTAATTTCAGTGCAGGAAGGCAACACTCCAAAATGGCTCCTAATTACACATTAGGAGTGTGAAAGGCTCCTGCTGCTTTGGCCTCGATCCTCCTCCCAACCCGCAAACCCCCCCCCCCATGTGCTGGCCCACGAGCACATTAACGCCGCTCCCAGGAGTGGCTAATTCCAGCCAACCCGACGGCACAATCAGTGGCAGATGTCAGGAATCGAAGATGATGAATTATGAATATCCCGGAGATGTGGATAGGATACCAGCATTAGGGGGGAAAAAGATTCCTTTTTTTCCATGCCATTTTGGGCAGCCAAATAAGCAGACAGATTCTGGAGGAGTGTGCAGTGGTTGGAGTGATTGATTTCTATTCGTCATTTTAAATGGGGTCCGACGGAAATTGGATGTTTTAGTGAAGTCGTCAAGGACTTTATGAGTTGGAGGGGCTGTCTGGCAGTACAGGGACTGTGCCTGACTGTGATAGCAGTAATGACTTCCTCTCCTTCCTCCCCTGGGTGGTCAACTCAAGGGCTCAGGCAGCTGGAAATGATGTCCCAGAGAGGGCAACATGAACCTCTCAGTGCACAGCGTTTGCATGGCGACATGATTACAGCTGAAAATGGAGGAGATGTGGTGAGGGTCTCGCTGGGGGTGGAAGGTGGCGACAGTACCAGCTGCAGAGAAGAGGAGAGGAAATGGAGAGCAGTTGTTTTTGTTGCCATTGAGCCACATCCACAGAGGCATGATGGGAGTGTTTTGATTAAAATGAACTGATACCTCCGCACCAGCGTATAATAAAACTGTACTTGATTTAATTACATTTCCATAAGATTTTATGGAAAGGCCTTTTTCTCCTTATTAAAACTCAGTTTTAATAAAGATTGAGTTCATCTAAGCCTAATTCTCATAGATGGTTATCCAGCACAAGATTAACTGTAAGGCTTTGGACCGGAGGCAGCAGCCGGTGCTTAAAAGTATGCCTGACCTTTAAACATACCCTTTCATATGAATGGAGAAGTGGACACTATCTGCTGTATCCCGGGACCTTGAGACACGCTGATGGAATCGGACTTCTTGTCAAAACAGATGTCAAACTGATGCTCTGGTCTATTACTGACTGACCAGCCGACTGATGAGCCGGCTGCCGATATGTGAACGTACACCTGGACATCTGTGGGGGGTCACAACCGTGGTGAGAGGCGAGCCTGGGGCAGGCTGCCAGGCCAGACTTCACCTTGCCACTTCCAATGAGCCCACAGTACATTTCCTCAGCCTTCCTGCCATTCCTCACCACACCATGACAGGCAAATTCATCTGAGCAGGAAAGAGAAGCTAATCCTCTATATCTGAGACAGTGATAGACTTGCTGCTCCACAGGACCAATGAAATTAGGCTAAAACTGCTGTGGGGGTTCACAGGAAATTGGCCTTGTCAATCACACGCAGCAACCCAGTGTTGTACCACAAGCCTGAAATGTAATGTCAATCTAGCCTGCATCTGTTCATTTACACTGGCCTATTTTCATAATGCAAATGTATCCATCTCTGACTTTGATTGCCCTCTCACTGAGAAGTTGCTGCTTTAACGTGACGTGGAGATTAATGGAGAGAGAAATGTTTTGAATCCACAATTCGGGACATCAGAAGTAAACACCAGCCCTGTGTCCATAGTAGAGGATCAAGTATATATTATTTTATGTCTCTCCAACTCTATGTGGCTGTATTGATACAATTTCAACCCATTTTCCTGATGAGTGCCTCAGTTCTGACGCCCACACAGCTTCTCATAATCGCAGCGGTCAGCATATAAGTGGGCCCTCCACCAGCAACTCAGCAATATTGAAAAGTGAAAATCTATTCATCAACATGTTTTCCGTTAACTACCTCTGAATGCAGAGTGTAATCCCCAATAGGGTTGAGTCATTACTTTCAGTGAAATAACTCCATTAAACAGGAGCGAACACAAAGATGTCCCCCACACGCAGCCTCTACTTCCCCCGCGAGCTGCAGACCCTCCTGCTGTCTCCCAGAGCTCTGGCTTCAGAAACACTAATACTGTCTGCCAGTTCAATTCTACGTAGATTTGTGAGGACACCAGGGGTGATCATTTCTTCCCCCTTTTTTTTTCTCCCCTCAGGTGACACTCTGAAATATATTTTGTGTGCCCTTTCACTTCAGACGAGCTCAGTGTGGAGGAAGCCCAGAGGAGACTAATGAGAGAGCGCAGGGGTATGGCTCCGTCTGCCTCCATGCCTCATTTTTCTTGATTTCAGCCACTCCAGTGTCGGCATGGGCTCCTGCTGGTCAGGTGATGGCGGTGCCAGCTGGTGCATCCAGCTCGGACGGACAGCGATTCATTTCCCCCAGCTGGTGATTTATGGCACGGCAAAGCAGGGAGAAGCTGGTGTGCGTGGCACCAGGCCGCCTGAGTTAGTGCACTGTCCGGCCCCGTCATGCTTTACCACACAGCGGGCTGGACTGCCTAATTTACGCTGGCAGACAGTCACATATATCACACCCCGTCTGGCCAATGAAGATTGGTGGTGTTTGAAAGGGTCTGTATACACAGTAGATTCTACCCACGTGTTACTCCCTGCCAAGCATTTCACCAACACATATTGTTTTTCTTTTCCTTCCCTTCTTTGTCTATTTGATCTTCATCCCTCATTTCTGCTCCTCTTTTTGTTCTCTCTCATCTCTGTGTCTCTGCCCCCTCTCTCTTTCAGTGTGTGGACGTAATGTGAAGTGACTGTGTTGCAGCGAGGCCCTCTCTTCCTAGACCGGCTCCTGAGGACTGTGCCCTTCTCTTCAGGGAAACTGAGGGAGGTCACAGTAGGTAGCTCCCTCGAGCCATGGCGTATTAATGCCTGGGCTGACCTCAGTGATAAGAGGGAAGCTTGGGGCGCATGTTTGATTCATGAGTCCATCCTCAGTGGGCCCTCGGGGGCTTTTTCCACTACTGTCCTTTTACTGGCAGGGTGGATTTTTGCTGCAGGGGAGATCAGTCCTGTCTGTCACGGAGAGGTTGGGGTGTGATAAAGGCGCAGGGCTGGGTGTGGGCCAGAGCACACAGTGCGGCCCCTGTGTCGGACACAAGCGATGACTTAATGGTGGGTGGTGATGCGACAGCCAAGTGTTGAGGGATATTAGAGCGGATATCAGCAATGGGGCCTGACATCATGAGCACCCCACCTGCCTGGAGGAGGGTTTGTTCAGGAGTGAGAAGTGAGTTGAAGGGCACTTGGCAGCTCTACTTATTTTTTTCGACATTTATTTTTTGGTCCATATTTTACCGTTTCAAAAATATTTGACATGTCTGAGGGCTGGCAAAAAACAGTTGGATGGCTCAGATGGGGTGGAAGATGGGGTTTGTGGGAGTAAGCCGACACAGTTTCAGTTCCAGCACATATCTCCAAATTACATCCTCTGGAGTTTGGTTAGGGATTACTCCTGTCTAATCCTGACAGAGTGAGACACATCTCTGACAACAGAGCAACTACTGCACACAGCCTGTGATGACCATGGTGATCAGTTTAAATAAGCACAGGGTGCAGGACGCTCATAACGTTTAAAGCCGCATGTGCTGTCACAACAATTTGGATAGCTTTACCAACAATGTAAAAAATGGCTAAAAACTATTTTACAAAGTCACATGTTTTGCTAACTAAATGGTCAGTAAAACATTTAAGTGTGTGAAGAATATGAGTATTGTGGCAATAGTTGCATTCCTTCATAAGAAATGTTTTTTCTTAAATCCTGTATCTGGGTAGTTACAGTACACACACACACACGCACACACGCACACGCACACGCACACAGAGAGAGAGAGGGAGGCACATCCTTGAACAACAGTATCGTGCTAGACAATTCAGAGCTCCTAATGCCAGCTGTTTGAATGTGGCTATGTAATACATAATCCTGATTTTTGTTCCTTTCAGTCACCAAAAGATCTCTACATGCCTCAAAGAAACTTGTCAAGGCTTTTCAGCGCACATTGCCTTCTCACAATCAAGTCGATGCTTGTCAACGCTACTGCTATCAAAATAGTCACAATGGGGAGGGGCAATCCACTTTTCACATATCCAATTGCTGTCACCTCCTTCTACCCGTCACTAATCTTTAAAAGCTATTTGCAGTTTTAATATAGATCTAAAATCTTTTCTCTCTTCCACTTGTATACACACACACACACACACACACACACACACACACACACACACACACACACACACACACACACACACACACACACACACACACACACACACACACACACACACACACACACACACACACACAAACTCATTGTTCTTCTTTTGTGGTTTGCTGGAGAGCTGGGTTTGGTGGGTATAGCGAGCCTTCTCATTCCTCCATGCGTTCCCATGGCCGTGCTTTTGTTTTAGCTAAGCTGGTGCCCCCGGATTAAAATGAAAATAATCCTTCTTTCATTGTTGTTTTTGTTTTGAAAAACCTGCTGAAAAGCGATCTGTTGATTTGTCTCTCATCTTTCGCAGATTAAGTTTAAATTGAACGTTGAAAGGAGAATTTGCCTGTAATGCCTGTTTGTCTTTGTGCGTGCTAAGGCAGAGGTAACGTTGACTTTGGTTTTTTCTCTCGATTTTATTTTCGACACGGTTGAGTGAAGGAGCTCTACAACCATTTCCAATTTCACAATGTGTAGAGCACATTTGCTGTGAAATGTGCTGTATGTTTAATTCATCCAATCTCTGATTCATATCCACTTGAATTATTGTCGGGCCCAGCGGCCAAGCTACCCATTTGTGTCAGATGGCAGACTAATGGTGATATTAATGAAGTCATTGCTTTAGTCAGAAAATCAATAGTCACTCGAAACAGTCAATGCAAGCGAGTCGGCTCGAATGGTGACCTAGTTCCCATGTAATGACAGCTCCTAACCCATTCTTTATTGTTTGATGCTCAAAACATCTGCTACCACACTGCCATACCGTCATATTTATGCAACTAAACACATTGCAGCATAGAGTATATTAGTAGAATAATGTGGCAGCTGTAATGTCTTTCTATGTGGCAATTACCACTGCCGAGCAAAAAGGAATTTGCCGATGCTCCACGCGACTAGTAATGCCAATATCCTTCCACGTCATTAGCTGTGAACAAATGGCTCCCAGAAACATCAACCCAGTCTTCTTTTGGCCACAGAAGGCAAGGGGCCAAGTGGGGCTGGGAGGTTAACCTGGATTTGGCATTAAGCAGCCCGGCTGTTATTGTTTGGTCTGTAAAAGACACAGCAGCGTTAGAGTTGGAGTGGGGCCACGCAGGGGTCATTGGGCCTCGGTGGTCAACTGAGCAATGAGAAGGTAAGAGGGGCCTCTCTACCAGATCTGGTTCCTGCTTACAGAAGCAGCCCGCGCCTCACTGACATCAGTCAAAACTCATGACTATGTTATTACTGTGTTGTGTTGTGCGCTCTGAGATGAATAGGCTCTGCATTCAGGCTAACAAAGAGCCTTGGCATGCATACAGGCGCAGGAAATAGGAATTATAATACTGCTTTATCATGGGCAGTAAAAGAAGACAATACGAGCTGTCCCCTCTGAACTGGTTTGTGAACGCTCAAATATCTATCTTCTAGCTTACAATGGCATGAGTGGGTACTTGTTTCAGTCCTGCTAACTTCAGGGAGTATCAGTCACGACAGCTGTACCACTGACAAGTCTAATGTTATCCCTGGAGCTACAATACAACAGGTATTCCTTCTTTTGATGCTTTAATGACAAGGATAGCAACACTTTTAAAAATCTGTTGAAAACCACCATATGTTCAGTTGGTTTGAGCTCATAGCTTTAGATTCACATTTACACAATACATCCATTCAGTGACCCGTAGAGCTCTGTATGGACTCAGGTGATAGTGGAAGGAAGTTGGGTAGATACTGATATTATTATTGACATTAAAAAACGTTTCTATTTTGCATTTCTATTTACAGTATACCTGCCCTTCATTTCCCAAATTCAATAAATCAAAACCAACACATCTCTATATATTTGTATTGATCTACATTGGGTGTACATATAGTGCTCAAAAATGAAATAGCTCTTTAAATGCAAATGGCTTAATAGTATTGATTGTGTGTGCACAAAGCGCCATAATCTGTGTCTGTGGGGCTAACTGAGGAACAGCGACACGAGTCAGCGTCTCCTCTGTGGGCTGCAGAGCAGATGCAACTCAAATGCTGCCACCAAAGACGGCATGGTCCTCGGGCTAAGCTCGAATACCCAAATGCCAACCGCCCCCCCCACAACCGCCCCCCCCCCCCCAACCACCCACCCAAACCCCCTCACCCCCTTCAGCACAACTTCCACATTTTAATCCAATAGTGTGCATAGAGCTCAGGGAAATGATATTTAGGAGACAATGAGTGCCCTGCAGAGAAAAAGAACGGAGGGGGATTAGACTGTGTCTCTGAAGTGGCTTTGACTTCCCTACTGATGGAGAGTAATTAAAGCATCCTACTGTGCTGTCGATGTAGCTAAAGGGGGATGATAATGAAACATCACAGCTCATACAGTTCGGGCCTGCAGCCCCTTATTCTGGCCTCAAGCCCTGATTAGGAGAACATTCAGTATGTAGGTTTGTTCCTAGACTCAATACCTAAAAACACATTCTAACACACAGCTGATTTTTACGTGTGAGATCATCACAGGCTCCTTTGATATGTGTCATATTTTTGATCAGATATCAGTCAAAGTACAGACTGTCTGGCCCCCCTCTAATTACAGCGGATGTAAGGAGGATTAGTAAATACGTTTACTATCTCGGTTATCTAAGGTCACTATTTCCTCACTGGCCAATTACTCACAAATCTGTGTAAGATGTGCGACTCATCCTCATTGCCTGACTCTTCTTATCTTCCTTTAAGATAATCTGGCAAGCCCAACATGCCGCTGCTTGCATCCTCAAACATGTCAGTGGGTTCAACAAAGTGTGTCTTTGATACTGCGTGGAATAAAATGGATGACTGACTCACACACATTGTCCAGACTCTGAGCTGAGGTGTGAGCTTAACCGAACACCTGTGCTCTCCTGTCTCCTCTCTGAAGGTTACTGCGGGTCACATCACCTGTGGGTCCTCCTTTGAAATGTTACTGTAATGTTAAAAATGTAACAGTCATCAGACACTTGACGCCCTGAGGTGAACCATGCATGAATGTGTAATTGGGATTGTTATGTTTTTCTTTTTATCAGGACCTTGAAGATGTGCTCATCATGTCGGAGTACTAAGGTTTTATTTAAATTAGAATCAAGTTTGTTGCCAGGTACATTCACACATACAATGAATTGGCTTTGGTGTATGATGGAGCAAACATAAGCAACATAAGAAAATAAGTTGTTTATGTTTGCACCATCATATACCAAAGCAACTAAATTAATTAATCAAATGAGTTTGGATGAACAGACTTAAACTGATTATTTTGTTCCTGAAATAATAAGAACACTTTAAAAAAAAATGGGATTAAACACAGTACATGTTGTAGATAGGAGTCCTACCTGTTGTCTATAGTATATCATCATTTGATTGATTTAATTGAACTAAAAGCATCATTTAATTTTAGTTGACTTGAACACATATTACAATCCCAAGTTTTGAATCCACTCACAATGTATTCAATACATTTATTCAAATATATTCATCCTCAGTGGAAATGTTTGGCTGCTTCCTGAGAGAAGAAATCCTTACTTTCCATATTCATCAGGATCAAACGCTGATCTGTACTTTCGATTCCTTTTCTTTATTCTCCAATGGATAAACCACAAAACAATACATTGTCACTTGTCGTAATGAATTTTTCATATAGAGCATAGAAGGAAATGTAGAAGAAATATGCATTTGGTTCAAGGTGAAAGCTAATATTAATAAGCACTGTGTTTTCCCTTATTATCACGTCTAAATGTGGACGTTGTTTTCCATTTGTTCCCGGACAATATTTTCTGTATCATTTATTCACATGGGTAAAGAGAAGGAAAGGAGATTGCAGGTGAGAGACTTTGGCATGTTTCCACCTTGTCTAATTCTGTCAAAATCAACAGTTATTTCTCAGGTTTGGTCTGGAGGCAGTTCAGCTCGTATTAAAGCAGGGATTGCAGATACAGAAAGAAGCAGCTGGGTAGAGCTCGCTCTGCCCAGACACATGTGGATAATGGATCATTTTCATTCCAATTCCCATGTGCAAGTTAGGGGTAGAGAGCAAGGGTGGGGGAATCAACAGATGTTAAATTAAGCATGGAGTGAATACATAATAAGCTATTAAGGTAGAAAAACATGTACTAAAAACAAGGGGGATTTTGCACACAGATTCTTAAAGGTCTCAAAGCCTCACCCCCTGCGGTGTTCCTGGCAGGGGGAGAGGATATGGGGAGGATGGGTTTTGAGGAGGACGATTGTGATGCCTTTTGAATTTTGAATTTTAGCATTTAGGTCAAACTTAACCTCGGGTCTTGAAACCATCTGCTCCTGGGATGCAGGCCAAGGCCACAGGGCAGCTTTGAGAAGTAAGGAGGCACCATCTCAGGCTATAGAAAGAGGCCCTATAGAGCTCAGCATATCCCTGTGATGTGCCCTCTCCCTACCCTGTGTTTCAGGTGTTTTCCCTTTTCAGCTGCATCCTCTTAGGAGCCAGCTTTAAAATGGATGATTGCCTGCGACCGTCGCATTAAAAGCATTAATCCCGCTCTTATCAAGCAGGGAATGATGAATTAGGAGCGTCAGCTCTGGGCTCACCTTTGTTGTCATTTGAACAGAATCAAAGCTTTAAATCACAGGGCTGCACCTGGTAATAGGAGGGGGGAAGGCGTTCTAATACTGCGTGTGACAGAGCCGCACTGCTTCCAGCTGATTTAATAAGTCCAGAAGGAGGGGGTGGAGCTGGGCTAAATTAAAATATGAGCAAGGTTTTAAAATATACGATTGCAGAATATAATGGCAGCTCCCCTCATTTCTCTTTCCTTTACCTTGCTGTGTAATACAAGTCGGCTGAGTTTGAGCCGTCATTCAGTCATTGTCATGCCAGTTTTAATAAGGCTTTTAACAATGCAGCATTGTATGCGCCCAGAGTACGCTACTTCCTTTTTCTTTTCCAGGTGCGCCCAATGGGAATTAAAGTCCTCTTTTTAAGATCAGAATGACATGCTGACGTTTTTGACAAGTTCTCGCCTTGTTTAATCAAGGTTGATTTGTTTAAAAGTAGAGCATGTGGCAGTAAAGGAGAAGAGAACATGTATTCATTTCCAATGCCAGTGCGGCTGAGCTGAGCAACACTTTTTACAACTCACATCAATAGCAGGTCTTACTTCTCTTCTAACAATAATGATCTGATATAAAATGTCTCTGTGGTGTGAGTTTAATATTAAATGTTGAGGCTAGGGAGTGCAGCAATTGAGCATGACAAAACATCTGAACTCTAGCTTTTTGCATATTTTAATTAAATTAATGGCTTTTGAGGCAACATTGAAGCAGCTAACTTCTCCTGTTTATGGAGCGCTGCTGTGTATTTATGATAAAAACGTGTGGAATTAAGCAACTGCTTTAATCTGAAGAGACAATGTTACGTTATTAACACAATTATTTTACCGCTTTCATTTCTGTAAATTCCCACATCAAAGCAGCTCATCACATTTGGTTAATTAAACCTAGAATAATTAAACCTCACTTCAAAATGCAGGAACAAGAGAGTAGGTTTCTGCTGTTCATTGAAATATGGATTGGATTTCAGGAGCCTAGTTTTCGGCTACATCAGAGGCAGCTAAAGGTGATTTTCCACCAACTAAATGATATTACTATTCCCCTGTCCCCATCTTCTATACTGTTCCTATTTTCCTTCTTTTCTCTGGCTCTGTCATTTATTTTCTGAACACCCACAAGGTCTGTAAAGCACTCAGCCAGCTCAATCCATACCCTTCAAGTAGCATGGAGACCACTATCCTTTGAGTCCATAAATGCTGCAGAGAAATATGTGAAAAGACAGTTATGTTGCAGTGAATATTAATGGCTCTTTGAGTGCTTGCACCCTGGTAAACAGAAGGATTGAGTTGACATGTAGCCAAAGACATAATTTGAATCTGGGGAGGTCACAGGAAACATTAGCAAATTATCTAGCCAATGCCTTCCAAGATCTCCCTGCAGATAATGGAAAAGCCAATCTATTTGGCTGATCGGTATCTTATCGGAATAGGCTGAGAAAAGCTTGCAGTAATTTCACTTGATATGATGGAAGATTTCCCTTCACTTTGAGATTAGGTTTGCCTCAGGGGTCTGTGCTATAATTGTAAATTCCTAACAAGGTGAAACATTGGTGGAATTCACAACTATATTTTCATGAAAAATCCATAGAGATGGCGGCACTGTGTGACATGGGAGTTAACATGCATGTTCTGTGGTTAACGCTGAAGCCCACTTAACAGGATATTTAATTTAACCCTCCTATTGTCTTTGTTTTCCCCCCCCTTATATGGTGTTCGCAGTCAAATTTGACCAATCCTGTTTTAACTGCTATTACATTAACACAAAAAACATTAATCATCACCAAATTTCATTTAACACCCTTTCCAACTGTAAATATTGTATCAGACTACTGGCATACAGGAATAACTGCAGTAAATATACAAAGAACAGACACTGAACATGTATTGTGTGTGCCAGGTGTGATCCATGTGGGGATTGGGCACATAAGGGGGGGAACACATCTAGAGAGTGTGTGTGTGTGTGTGTGTGTGTGTGTGTGTGTGTGTGTGTGTGTGTGTGTGTGTGTGTGTGTGTGTGTGTGTGTGTGTGTGTGTGTGTGTGTGTGTGTGTGTGTGTGTGTGTGTGTGTGTGTGTGTGTGTGTGTGTGTGTGTGTGTGTGTGTGTGTGTGTGTGTGTGTGTGTGTGTGTGTGTGTGTGTGTGTGTGTGTGTGTTTTATCTGATCCGGATGTTTACTAATTCGTTTTCTTTATGGTGGTCATTTTTGACCGGGAACACCATGGGTGTTACAAAGTTGACTAAATCATCCAAAATTCAATGAAAGTGGTGATCAGTAATTTAATATTTTCAAATGTCTACTGTGAAGGATATCATAAAGCCTTAATGCAATCGAATGTAAAACAAAAAAGTTATGATTGATGAAAGTAGCAAATCGGTCAGATTTGACCCGAAGACAACATTTATTGTGTATACTTCCTAGTTATTATTGTTATTTCTCATAAAATTAGATCTTATATTAAGCTAATGTCGTAAAGTAAATATATATCATATACCTAACATATAGTTTACAAATGTGTATTTTTAACATGTATACATATATATGTTTTAACTTTTTGTTGATAATAAGTTTGGCTTTTATCTAAACAAAGCTGAGCTGAGTTTTTAACATCAGCATGCTGTCATACTCACAATGAAAATGCTAACTTTCTGAATGTTTTAGAATCTATAATGATATATCACAGTCTAAGTTTATTGTGTAAGCATACTAAAAGTTGCTCAAGAAAAAAAGTAGAGCTTAGGCTGGGGGTGTGTCATTAGTTATTTTTGTCACATAGCCAAGTTCTTCGGCCAGTTTGATCTAGTAGTTGCCCAAAAAAAAAAGATCTGCACAACATTACATCCATCCAATATTTGTTGAGACAGTTCATTTAAACTCTAACTATCTATACAAATTCAAAGGATCCCCAAAGTTTTCATCACCCGGAGAACAAGCAATGTCTTTATAAACTGTCATGCTTACTATCCAATCGTTTTTTTGTTTTTATATATTATTTCTATTTGAGTCAAGCTGTGGACCAACTGTCATCACCATAGAGCCGCACCGCTAGCATGGCTAACATTTTAAATCTAAAACAGATGGGAAGATGGATGAGAAGAGAGATGAACCATTCGTTTAATTATATTGTTATCCTTAGTCCAGCCAAAATATCATAGCAATCAATATAAATTATGTTTTACTACCATTGTGGAATCATTCATGTTGATAGATGTTTGTACTTGCTGTTGGAAAAGCCGTTGTCTTTGACCTTAAAGATGTGGAAATGAGCCATCGTTGAACTTGAAGCCATCTGTTGCACATCTGCAGGTCTACTTCCAGAGGAAGAGTGGAGAGGGAGACAGAGGGGAATCTCACCTTAATCTTATGTCTATCCAGTCAGATTCCATCAGACTAGTTTCTGCCCCATATTGCTTTGCCCTCTGAGGTTTTGTTTTAGTTAAGCCCAGCTGAGCTACCTTAAGAAACGGTGGTCCATCTTGACGGGAATGTGCTCTGACAGCTGTGGCTATAAAGTGGAAACAGATCTGAAGCCTTCTCTATGGCCTCTGGATTCCTCAGCTCTCTGGAGCCAAATCAGCTGTCCTTTACACCTATCGATCCAAGGCTATTGATTCCTCCGCTGATTTAATTTGCTTTCTGGTGTCTGATTAGTAATGATTTACAGAGCCCTTTGTTCTCCTCGCAAAACAATCCTTTTGATGAATTATCTATTTTTTTTCGGTGCCCTTTCATGTATGAACCTTAAAAATGCATAGGTTATGACCCCACCCACCAGAGAGGAGTGTGCTCTGCCCTCTGGTGATCAGTGGGAATTGGAGGAGCTTGTTTTCAACTCACCACAGTAAATCTAGCAGCAGAGGTCATCAACTCAAGAGGCACTCTCACGGAAACGGGCTGACAGGTTTCTGCTGCTGGCCCGCTAAACTATTGACAACTGCACTCTCTTAAAACGTTGTTTTGAGACTGATAACAGACCATTTCTGGATATGTAAGCATTTCTTAATAAGAAGCAATTATTACTAATATTAACTCTGGACCACTTGTGGTAGATTTCTACTTGTTGTTTCTGTATGATTAAATATAAAACTACATTTTAATGAAAGCTGATTCAGCAAAGCTTCAGCTCCAGTTTTTTGAAAACAAAACAGATGAAGAGAACCACTTGATTCAACAATAATGAGTTGTTTAAAACAAAACAATAAGCTAAAAGTAGCTGAAAGCTGCAGAGTTGGGTGCTGATCCTCAGTGGGATCAGCAGTTCTGCAACCCCTTTGATTAATCATGTTACCCACTTATAGGGCAGTCACAATGGATACAAAAACACAGATTATATTGTGTGTTATCACAGACGGGAGAGAAGAAGAAAATATACACAAATTCATGCACCACCGTATCATGTACAGTATATACACACATACATACACATGGGTAAACATTTAAAAAAGGAAGAGGGAAAGTTAGCAGGCATTGGAAACACACCTGCATATATGATACATAGCAGTATGTTGGTAACAACTACCGGTAAATATATATTTTTAAGGAACTGTGTTTAGAATCCTAACAAAATAATTCAAATAGCCCAAGTCCCACGATTTCAACTTAATAATGTTTCAGTAACATTCGAAAAACATATCAGTGACATTTGTGAACAAATGCTGGATCTAAGAGCATCAAGAGTGAACAGAAATAGCCTGCATTACAGAAACCAACTCGGCATGCCACGCTCTCCACTCGGTGTAACCTCCACCCACCATGCGGAGCAGAGAGAGCTCCGAGGTCACAGCTGCAGCATGCGGGGGATGTCAGGGCAGGCCTGGTGGAGATCTGGGCCTGAGAGGAGAGGCTTTGTTGAAGGGAAGATTTAGAGATTCTCTCCTGCTGTCAGGATGGAGGGCAGTAAGTGAAACTTGTACCAAAGCATCACAGCTGAAGGCCCCCCCCCCCCCCCCTGCCGTGACCCACAGTCCTGCTGCAGTGTTTACTGCTCAGTAATAACACACAGGAAAGACTTGCATGAGCAGAAAGTATTGACATAAAAAACAGTCTAGGAACATCCTGCAAAGGTAAACAACTAAAGTTAGATGAGAAGGTATTAATCAAATGTCTGAAAGGAATTATGCACCTGGAGTCATAAGGTGTTAGGCTATGAAAACTGAAGCCTAACTATACGGCACCTCAGAGAACAACTTGTGCCTTTTTAAGTTTCTGATATATTCTTCATCGTTGTTACAATATGATACACAAATGAGAAATTAGATAGTGAGTTTAAGAGGTGTTGTTTTTGTGTTTTTTTAGCCTTTGGACGGCGGTTTCCCACTGTTTCCAGTCTTTAGAAATACAGAAATATTGTGGAAAGATAGAAAAGCTAATAACGCTATACATTTGTTAACCAATATACAGAATTTAATAAGAATCGACTTTCACCTTTACTGTTACAGTAACTCAATATAGAAAAACAATCTTGAGTTGAGTATTAATAATTAATCAAAATGAAAGTATTAAAACTGATTTGAAAACCTAGCTGGTTAAATTTGATAACCATTCCATAGTAAAAAAAAAACGTTTGAATTATTCATGTTCATTGTAATGATATCACCAACACAGATTGTAAATCAGGACTGACGTTGCTTTAAGTACCAGTATGTAAGAGTCACATTTCCATACGGGGCGCCCCTGATGTGAAGTAAAGGAAAGTCACGTAACCTCTGGTGTGTAAATGTGAATGTTTGCCTCGAGTCATTTGCCTGCCAACAGACATGAAGACTCGGGGGAAATGAGGTGTGACACGCGGGCCCACACACGCCAGGTTGTGGCAGTCGCTGCTTTGATGATCCTGCGAGCTTATGGGTCTCCAGGTGAAACGCAACTCCTTGTCCCAGACGTTGACTGTAAATATCCAACTGTTGTCTACACCACACAGGTAGGGGTTTGACTTTCTCTTCACGCCCTTTAATGTTATTTCCTCTTATGTGCTATTCACAGTCTTCCCGAGAACTTTGCAGCTCAGTAGATTATTATCCTTTGTTTTGTGTGTTCTGGACTGTCTGCGTAGAACAATGGGAGGAGATTGTCTCTGATTGTTTTGGAGGCAGCTGATAATTGATTATGATATTTGAGCTTCGTCTGCAGCAGCCCAGTAGATTACAAGGTCTGTTTGGCGACCGGCTTCACGATAATCCCACACCTGGCCTGATGGTGAGATAGAAACAAAGGGCACCTCAAGATACCCCAGCTTTAAATCATCTGAGGAATAGTTGGGGAAAACAAACTTCTTAGATATGAAAACAGTCTGTGTTATTGCATACCCAAAAAAATCAAAGACCACCTATGCCTCTTGGTATGTAAGATCATGTACTGTGACATTGCTGAAAACCCCAATTTGTTTTCAATCAGAGAGAACATCTTGTTCTGAGATTCCTCTGTGTTTTTGAAAAACAGGGCTTGATTATTGCTCTGCCCTTGCCTTCAAAGTAAGCTTCAATAACACTGTCTCACTCGCAGGTGTCAAAAGTACAAGGCCTCCGAATTCACACTGTCACTTTCTCTCTTTCTGTCAAATTATTTCTCTCTATCTTCGCACTTTGTTTGCCATCAAAAAACATCAAGCAGGGGGCCCCGCATGTTGTTTTCAGACTTCTGTTTTTGTTTGTATATGTGATTGTGTGAGGGGCGCATTTTATGTGCACAGTGGGTGTGCGCTCAAACACAGGCTGATGATGGCTTGTGACGGTACGATTGATTTCTGTCAAAAATAAAGCAAGCCGAGGCCGCACGGAGACAGCAGGTGGAGTTTTCTGTTAATGGCAGAGTAGCTCAGCCAGACTCCACTGAGGCACCTGGAGTGAGTGGAGTGCTCTTAAGGTCAGAGAAAGGTAGGTGTGTGTGTGTGTGTGTGTGTGTGTGTGTGTGTGTGTGTGTGTGTGTGTGTGTGTGTGTGTGTGTGTGTGTGTGTGTGTGTGTGTGTGTGTGTGTGTGTGTGTGTGTGTGTGTGTGTGTGTGTGTGTGTGTGTGTGTGTGTGTGTGTGTGTGTGTGTGTGTGTGTGTGTGTGTGTGTGTGTGTGTGTAGAGTTACATGAGCTCACCTCGATGTTTCGATTGTTACAGGAATCGTTTCTTTATATCACATTTTTGTAATAAAAGACATTGCATTTACTGATCAGGAAATAACAAAACAAAAACATAAATAGTCAAGGCAGGTCTGTTCCTTTTTAGTTTTTTAAGTCCACAAGGTAAAACAGCAAGCATGGGGCTGTAGAAAAAGAAAGATCAATTTAATAAGACTATATATAAAAGAGTTTGGATGGTGGTTTCTTTTTTTCAACTTTTCTAAAGTTTAAGGAATTGATTATGGACGATTGTGTTTGTTTGCAAAGGTTAGCATGTACTGCTAACTTGCTGACTAGTACAGTGGGGATAGAGGATATTATTACAAGACCTCTTCATTAGGTGATTACATTTATTGGCTAACATCACTTAAAAAAAAGCCCCCTCCACAATACCCTGTAATATTTCCGCATTATGTGGCAGCAGGTCCCGAGTGGGGTGGCCTAATGATGCCGACTGTCTTGACTTGGGGATATTTACACTTAAGCAACCACAGCCAAACAGGTTATCCAAGTTAAATGACCATGCGGGGGGCAATCTTTTAAAACCTGCGTCAAGAGAATAAAAACATGTCACAATTAATGGCTTTGATAGCAGGTTGGTGCAGGATGTCCTATGATACACTAGTGATGTTTGTGCCTGTCAATCAATGGTTTGCAGTGTTTTACCACCACCTTCCAGCATTGTAAGTAAAAAAAAGCCAAACTTTCCAATAGCAAACAAAAAAACAAACATTTTCCGAGAAGTTGTGTTGGCTCATGCTGTGCCGCCACAATGCAGTAAAAATGAAGCCTAAGAAGAACACGTTATGCCCTGTCTGGGTGTGAAGCTGCTTCCTGCATCTACCCACACTTTCCCCCTCTTTTATTTTTCCTTTTCCTCTCCTTTGCTGTGGTGTCTGTGGCCGGGTGTCCTCTCACCTCTCCTCCCCAGAGGGTCCTCTCCCTTACTCGGTTCCCCCTTATCTGCCACATCAAAGGATCTCATTACAAGCTGTGACACCAGCCCCACCCTTAGCCAACCTGTTCCTACCATCACATTTAAATAGCTTCATATTGTATTTGTAATAGGTAATGTCATGCACTGCGGTCTCTGATGTCTCGCAGATCCTTTCCTTTCTACTTCTCTCTCCCTGTTTCAACCCCACATGCCCGACAGACGCCCCTCTATAAAATTCTCTTTTATTTATAGCTTGTTTGCTTTTTATAAGGCAGCTGTGTAGACCAAAGTCGCTCGTCTTGTTTGATGTGCACATCTCTCATCTGTGATTACGAAGTGAATCTAAAAAAAAAAGGACAGGCTGTTAAATGAAACGACTGGAGAGGAGCCTCCTTAGTAAAGATTATTCTGCAGGCATTTTATTTGCCTTCTCTCCAACGACGGCACACACTGTAAAATGTCTGAGATCATTCTTCCCCAGCACTCTTTCCATCAGACGTTTGGCAATCCCACCTGAAAACGTCACTTTCCCAGACCCTACCTGTTAGTTAAGAATTCCCAGATCTACCGCCAAGATGGTAATTAACAAAAGTGGGGTCCCACACTTGTCGCGCTCATTTACCCACTTAATTTATTTACTAAGCAGAGCAGTGCCTTTGGCTCAGCATCGCACATGTTCCCGGTAACGCTGTCCACACTGGCGCGGCTGTTAAAGAACCAAGCAGAGTTTTCCTTGTGTGTCGTAAATAACCTCCATGGCAGAATTTACTGGGGCCACTGAGCACAGCCCCGAGATGAATCTGATTATAATAGCGGATGGGGAGCTGTCGTGAGCTGCATTCATCATGACCAATGTGAAGACAATGGAATCCAGCGAGACTGATGGATCTTTAACTTTGTCTCCTCTGCTCACTAGTTTGACAGATATCACTCATTCCACACCTACAGGCAGCCAATTAAATACAATCCACCCAAATGCTTTCACTCGACTGACCCGCTACCGTATGCATGTCCGCTGTGTGTGTGCAGTATTGGTAGGGGAGCGGGCACATGCAGAGTGTAGGCAGAGAGAAAGCACAACTGCAAGGACAACTTCTCCATCTCTTTCAGACATTTATCTGACACTTGAGAGTAATAGATGAAGGTTGTAGCGTTTTTAGAAGGGGATGCCAGAGTTTTATTTCACAGGATGTTTTGTTTTTCCCGCAGAGGATTTATTTTGGCAGGGCTGTTACTCAAAAGCACTGCTCTTTCCTCCCTCCTCTCTTCCTCTCTATCTATCTCTGTCCTCTCTTCATCTTCATCCTTTATTCCTCTCTGAGGCGCTGTCTCTTCCTTACAGCCTCCCTCCCGTTTGATAAACTTTTGAGATTTTGTATAACAAAGCACACAAGAAACGGAAGCCACAAGGAAAAAAAAGGACAATCACACTGTCAAGGTGCTTTGAAGAGCAGAGCACTGCAGCAGCAGATTAATGTCCTCATAAAGTGAGGGAACTGATTTTGATGGAGGACTTTATAGATTTTGTAGGTGGACCACCTCCTTTGGGTGATATTTCTTTTCTCTTTTGTTCTACATACTTAAGTTAAAAAAGAGAAAGGGCGGAGCAAGCTCAGGGGTTGATGGTGACAGTGGCAATAAGCAGATCAGCTGCACAGTCAGTCATGGATATGAAAATCTCCGCCCTGTGGGTGAATGGAGCACCGTTTCAATGATTATTACCTCTCAGGAACAATAGACGGTGTGTATCTCCTTTAGCTTTGCCCTCCTCACACACTCACAGTTTTGCAGACAGCTGAATATGTCTACTGATATTGCACCATTAAGAGGCAATTGTCCAAGAATGATTGGCCCCTTACAAACAATCACTAATTACCACGGAAATGGAGTCACGGAAAAGAAGAACATCAACAGCTATTGAAGTGGGCAGGTAATGAAATGATAATACCTTGCTGAAGGAACGGTTGTCAAGGAGTCTCTGACCTTGTTTCCTTCCAGAGTTGCTTTCTGTTCCCTCTGCTCGGGGTTGATAAGAGCAAACACGCAGCATCAAAGATCTGTCAGATCAACACCTTTGTCTCACTACACATTTAATATGTACCACAAATATTTCATGTCTTACCCAGACCATGCAATGTGTATCTGTGTTTGATGAGGAGAAACAAATGTGAGGGTCTTCAACTGCGGGTATAACTACTAAAGTGTTCACTCAAAATGGGGCTTTTCATACAATTTGAACAAACAGCATCCCTTCCTGAACATCAACTATAATGTGATTACATATTTGTCTGGAGGGCAAAGTGAGAGTCTGTGGAATACAAAAGCTTCATGCTACAGCTTTCCTTTTGTGTTGATATTTTTTGATGAAATTCAATGTGATGGCCCAAACAGCAGAAAGAGGAGAGGCTTGATGGAGGGGAGACTCAAACCGGGGTAAGGAGACCTCCCTCTGGGCCCGGCAGCACAGTCCAGTTTATTGATTTTCTGTCGTCTCTTTCCACATCTGGAATGCGCCATACCCAATAGATTATGACAAACGTGCCCGCCAGAGACCAGCGATCCTCTAATTGAACTTGATAGAGTACGGTTGAAGATCAAAGGTTGGGAACATTTGGTGACATAGCAGGTTTCACTACTCCTCCCAAAGACACTCCTTCAAAGTCTATAAAACAGGCCGGGGAGTGTCCTCCGTCCGACTGTCTCTCCTCTCTTGTCTTTTCCATGGCAGTGGACAGCTAGACTTTCACCGCACCGCTGAGCACAATGGAGTCAGTGCTTTACAATAACAACCTCCTGCCAAAAGCACAAAAAAACAAGGCAGGAGAAAAGCTCAGTGCTCTATTTTGATGAAAGTAACAAGCACAGCTTGTTGTAAATAGGCTTTCTGAAGCCTGAGGCAGCTTTTCTCCCCAGGGGACGTGCTTTCTGCATCTCTCCCAGGGTTGCTGTCGCCACAAGGTTCTCTCTGTAAGGGAAAAAGAAGGCACAAACAAGAAGTTGCTTCAGCTCCTCTGGCAAAAGGAAATCATCCCTCAGTAGGGCACACAAGCTGGGATTTACCATCCATTCAGATTAGGAAGAAGATGTTTTGGTTACAATACACGATTGTTTATGGATCTTTTTGTTAGCTGCAATGTTAGGATTATAGTCCAGGTGCACACAGACATTATTAGCTGAGTGTGTCGAGGTGTTGAGGAAAGAGGTAGCACAGTGTCTGTCTTAGAGCTCTTCCTCCTGATCCCTGATAACTCGGATGTGTGCTTATTCAAATGGCTTTTGCTCCGGGCACCCTCTTGCAAATCAGGTGCCATCCGCAGTGGCATTGTCACACAAATTAGAAACGGATGTTTTGGGCAGAGCCGAGGTGCAACCTCTGTGGACATAGTTAGGCCGGTTTCTTTGACGTGTTAGTCTCTTTTCACACCTCCACAGGGGGCTCAAGACTCTCTCTCCTCTTTCTCCCTTAAAGAGGGAAAGGGGGACGTAAAATATGATTGTCTCTGACTTGCCACCCACATTTGAGAGAGTAGTTCTTTCTTTTAATACATCTCCTCAAACCTCTCTCTTCAGTTACCTTCCTCCCCAATGCCTATAAGCCCCTCTGATCCTTTCCAATAATAATGGCATTGCCAGCCAATCTCTCTGAAAATGGGTTCAGCGCATACCTAATCCCATTTAATTACTTAGACACACAGGGCTCAGGACACACTCCTCAGGCGGCGGCCCCCCCTCTGTAAGCATGCCCTGTTTGCACCCCATCCACCTCTCCTCATGAATTATGGATCCCTGGCTGCAAGCGAGGGGTGATCATTCCGCCTGCTCTGTCATAAGGCTCAGGGAGAGCCTTAGCTCAATGTAAATATGGTGGCTGTCTGGGGTTGAGGTGCCCTATTGTGCGTGGTATTAAAAGCTCGCCACTCTCCCTCTCAGTCCTTCCACTGCTACAGTGCTCACGGCAGGGGGGCAGGGGTAATCGCACAGACCTTCCAGCACTCTGCTCAACTGCAGCCGGGCTCACGCTGACCAGCATTATGGCTGACAGTCATCTTACCTGAGAGGCAGGGGAGAAATGAAAAGGAGATGGAAGCTGAAAACTGGAGAAATGGGCTGAATCAGCCAGGTTTTACTGTTGATTTGTCAGCACAAATACCGGTTTACACAGTAAGAAAACATCAACACTTTCAGTGTGATCGAATGTCAAAGTCCGCCCGACCCTGTTCCCTGGGTGATGTAACGGTGATATGACTTAAACAGACAGTCCCTGAATGATAAGGGTTTCTAAATACCAGGCAGTGGCTGTTTGCTGTTTTAACAGGGACATCAGTATACTATCTGAACACTGCTGCTGCTGTTGATACCAGTCGCTGCCACAGCGTCAGCAGCTGAGTACAGCAGAGGAGCATGGGATAAATCATGTTGTCCATTCCTCATGTGCTCAGCTGACAGGATCAGACCTCTGCTTTTCCCGCTACTATCAGATGCTTAAACCGCAAACCCTTCTGAGCGTGATATCCCATTCTCTTGTGACAATCCGCAGTTGGAAACATCCCAGCATGATTATTGAGAAGGAATGTCTACTAGAGCCTTCATCAGGGTTTTGTACGTACCAGAGCTAAATAAAGTACAAAATCGACCCCTAAGGATACTTTAATTGGGAATGTCACAGTTCTCCCCTTGCCCTAGGAAAAGAAAAGAAAGATGATGTCTGTGTCAGCTCTGAGATGGTTCGATGCTGTCTGTCAGGGCCTTGAGCACATTTCCCTGAGCTTGATACAGACAGGGCTTGTCTCGCTGCCCTCAGCAGCAGACAGACGTCTCATCTTTATCTCTCCAGATTTCTACCTAATCTGTTTCTCTCCCCTTGGCCTCTCTTCATGAATCTGTCATAAATCATTTTTGGATTCTGGCCCCCGTGTGCACAGACGGTTTCATAAAGGGAGAGGAATGGGCATCAGATATCCAGACTAAATAGCGATCAAATTACACGGGATATGAAATGCTGTAGTTTGGAATCCATTATACTACTCAATAAGAGTCTTCTCTCTGTAATATGTCAGCTCTGGCCCTGAAGGGACAAAAGCACAGATGGTACTGTATATGTGCAATATGCATATGACTGAACAGTCTAATAACTATGGTTGACAGCTGAGTGAACAAAATACAAGCTAAGTGTACACAAGTTGTTCAAAAATACAAGCCTGCCTCAGTATTACTTTTATACATTAAAATTGGCCTGATTGCCACACATTTTGTATATTATACAAAAGAGCAAAGCATTGTGTTTGTTGAAACCGCCCACACCAGGTGCTCTTATCCACAGATGAGGGTTCATCTTATGCCTGACCTGCTCATTGGTTACATTGATTTTGCAGGTAAATAAATGTTTTTATTTCAAGGTTCACATGAAAACAACAATTACATTCAATAACAGAGTAAATTGACGATCGTGCTAAATGGACTGGCCCTATCTGCCTCCATCTGTTAAAACCACTGGCATTTTTTAAAGGGCTCTTCATTTTGACAAGTATTATTGAAAAAAGTCTGTCTCCATGGCAACAGCAGACTCATTACATTTAATCCACTAATTGCTAACTAGCTCCACAATTGGCTGTAATTGCTTTGGGGACACAGTTAACCCCTCGGTTGGTTTGTAGAGCGAGGCTACGTCTGCCGGCGTGGGACAAAGGCCAGAAATAAAAGATGGTGCAATGGGAACTCCACTGACAAAATCCAACAACCCCCCCCCCTCCAAAAGACAAAAAAAATCTGTGCACACTCGGCCCTCATCATCCTTGCATTCCTAAAGTTCCTAGTGCAATATTAATTAATGGGGAAGGTTGCCATGGTGATTGATCACCATATTCTCTGTCAGCAGTATTTAGTCAAATGGGCCCTAATGTTGTTTGTTAATGGAGCAGTAAACAATACTGCTGGAAGTCTTTTTATTACCTCCTCAGCAGCTCTGCTAGCACCTGGGCCATTCAAAAGCAAACTGTACACCCAACATCAAAAGAAAGACGGGAAATCTCGTCGCTCTGATACATTATTTTTCTCTCATGGTAAGTGATATGGGGGAACAGAGACTGATCGCAACCTAACATGACCATTTTGTAATGCGTATAACACCACTGAAGCCATTTAAGCCTACAGAAATCCTACATGTAGCAACAAGCTAGTTACAATATAGAGGACATCACCTTTGCCATTTGAACCAAAACGCTATTTTATTAAATCAGTAATCGTTCAAACTACTTAGGTTTTGGAGTTATTGAGGTTCAAATGAGTCATGATGAGACAAGTAATGATGAAAACATATAGGGTTACCATTGTGAAAACTGCTTTTAGGTTTACTGTGTGTGAATGCGTTCACATATTGGTGTTGGAGTATGTTTTAGTGTGTGTGGGTGTGTGTATGCCTATGAGTCAGGGCACTGAACAAACCCAAACCCCTTTGAAGAGTGAAAGGCTCAAAGGATGGAGAGGCAATCCGAGAACTTCACAGACGCAGAGGGGAAATTGCCTTGAACCTTGAGGTGTATGAAAGTGCAATTTGTGTCCCATCTGTTCTGCTTCCCTTCCATTAGGAGGAAGGGTGCTCTAAGGCCACGAGTAGAAAATGCCCCTGTGAGGGTCTCTGGTACACAGAGGCTCTCGTAGATTTAATTTTCCAGACTAGCCCTTCCCGTTTCCTCTCTGTGTTATTAGAGCCTTGAATGTTATTACCTTGGTCCTCTTTGTAACATGAAAATGAAAGAACAATGCTTTTTGATATTGGGAAATTGAAAATGTATGACAGAAGTAGCTTTTTGATTCATGTGACTGTGTGAGCCAATAAGCGATTCCCACTGCAATATTTCCACGCCATATTGACCGTCTTTCCAAAGGGGGATAAGAACATTGGAGAAGGGAGAATGAAAATGAGAGCGAGACAAACCCTGCAGCTCTTTTGAAACAGGAGTCTCTCCACCTTCAGTCAATCCTGCCTCCGTCATACCACTCTGCAAAGTGGCCCGATCGGCTTCCTTAACTTTTTTGCCCTTTCTTCGGAGGGATTTGCATGACAGAAGCCAGGAGTTTGTTGCCCGGGAAACGGATTGCCTCCATTTGCAGTTGGAGCAGGTGTTACTAGAGGAGTTGGAAACCATAGCATCAGAGATTAGATTAGAAGAACATTGTCAGAGCGAAGGGTGTAAAGTGCATTACTGGCACCAGAAAGAGCCACTTTTATCGATTCACATTTTAAATATAGCGTCGGTGGAGAGAATCTTTGAAGTATTTCTGCTGCATTTAGGTCAACTGTTAACCATTAGCTGGCAGGGATCAGCACTGGCATTTAAATATGAGCAGGATGTGTCAACGCCTTACACTTTTGAACAGCATAACACTATGGGATGTAGCAGATTATTTCTAAAGAATCTATATTTTCTTGCATTAAATAGAAATAGTTCTATATGAAGCAGAATTAAAAGTTAAAAAACGAACCAAAAACAGCTTTTAAATAATGAATGGCCATGTCTAATTGTTGGGTCTATTGTCGTAGGACTTTTATGGCAGGTTAAGGCCAATGCTCTCTTGTGAATTCCTGTTGGGAACAAAGGAGAGCTATAAAACACTTAGAGGGCTATACAAGGCCTTTCAGCAATATATTCTTTTCCATTTCTATTACCCTCCATTATTTAGTTTCACAGCCAATTAAAGCAAAACAAGTAACAATTTTTTGCAAATCGTTCTGTACATAATCAGGACAACTTATTTTGTAGTCATCAAGGTGACGTCCCTTTGGTGGAAAACCAATTTAAAAGAAGCAAGGTCTTAGATCCAGACCCCTCCAACCCTTCCCCGCTGATATCCTAATGGCACCTTTCTGTGAAAAGCTTGTCTTGACAAATTGATTTCAACGTGTGAAACAGAGAACTGTCCCCGGAGACAACAGCCCCTAAAACCCTCTTCACACTCATACGCTGTTAATTTAGAGGAAAGAACATAAAATGAATATGAAATAGAAAATGTGGTTGTGTTGCAGGGGGGGATATTAACAGTGGAGGAGCGAAGGGGGTGCATGCATTTGGCGATTAGCACCACAGTTTGTATAGAGGAGAGTGTGCACGGTCCCTGTTGCAAACTGTGAAACAAATGGCATCTAAATTGAATAATTCAGTCTGGGGGAAAAAGACGTGGGATTTGCACACAAAGACTGACTGACAGATAGAGTGAGAGGAGAGGCAGCCAACCTTTAACTGAGCTGGAGAGAAAAGACAGTAAATGGCAAGTTAGATTAATAGATTGGCAAGGTCTCACAGAAGATGGGATAATAATTCACCAAGCTCAAGAAAGGCAGCTTTTTCTGAGGTCAGAGTTGAGTGAAGAGGAATTATGAAGATGGAAATATGAATATTGAATAATGTAGTCAAGATCCTTCCTTGAAACAAAAAATGGATTAAAAGTGGTAGGAGGAGTCAAAGGTCAGAAGCAGCTTTGGAGAAAAGATTGAAATGAGTCATGTGGGTGTAGAAGAAAAATCTGTGAAGCATAGTAGAGACGGAGCAGTTGAAAAAATAAGAGAATGTCGTGTTGGACGAAGGTCAAGGTGCTTTTATCATTCACATCCAGCATCCACTATCTACCTCGGTGCACCTTTTAACCAGCGGCTGACATGCAGACATGGGAACGGCAGACAGACATGTAAATGAACACCTGGATTTTCTCCGAGCTTCTTTTGGATTCAGTTTCTTACAGAGTAATTATGCTGAACAAATACAAATCACTTCAAGTCAATTATGTCGTGGGGAAATGGGAAATGGACTATTTAATTTTTACAAAGCAACCTCTAACTCTGGCTAATTGCGTGCTGCTCATTCCAGCTAGTTTTTCTTCCCATGTGATGTTTCTATCCTGGTCTGGCTCTCTGCCCCCAGCACCTCACTTTCAGATCTTTCTCTGATCTCATTTGTACTTTGTGCTTTGAGCTAAGATGTCCTGCTGGGTTTGTTAAGCAGCTTCCAAGACAGACTTTTAACCTGCTCTCTCATGTCCAAACCCATTATTTCTACCGGGTCTTCTTTGTCTGCTGATTTTTTGACTGACAGTGTGATATTGAAAGTGTTGCAGTCTGGCTTCATATGCAATTCTCTTTATTCAGATGACGTTTCGGCCCTCAGGCCTTTTTCAAAAGCAACAATTATGACAGAGGAATATAACTGATGGATCTCATGGCTGCTTATCCATCAAAGGGGAGGCTTGTAGTGATGAACCCACAGATAATTATTACTGACTTTGCAGTTCCCTCAACTGTCTGGAGCCTTTTTAGCAGCTCTCAGCTCATTGTTTTGATTTGGACCACGACTGAACTGTTTACTCTCAATGTTCTCATTGCATTGTTTTTGGAGCTGTTTTTGACTAGCTGGTGTGTGAACTCTATATCAATGCTCATGTTTTACCTGCAGGACATGTTCAAGTAAACCAAGTGTCTGTTAACAAGTTAGCCATATCACTTTTCAAACTAATGTTGTGTTTTCATTCCCCCAACAAGTCAGAACTTGTAGCTTTAGCCGTACAGCAAACACTGTGGTCACAAGTAACACATGCTATCTTAAGTTTGTTTCTATTCAATAACATTATCCTCTCGCTGATCAAGCCAGAAGAAGTTAGCAGCAAAAGATAAAGCAGAAAATTCCTGAGTGAAATTGAATAAGCTAACTGTGTTTAAATGCTTACAAACAGCATTTATTTTACAGTAAGACCATTATATTCCTTCTTAAAGTAACACATTTTCTTTTTTTCTATGATTTATATGTATTTTCCTTTACAATAAAGTTTCAGGGCAAAAATAAATCCTACAAAAAAACGTTAAAAACAAGCTGTACAGTACACGAAGGGTAAAGAAAGCAAGCTAGGAAAGCTTCACATTATTATGGTCCTCCTTTTCATTATTATAATAATAATTATAAGTAGCCAGGTATTTAGCGCACATTTTAACCGGGAAAATCTGAAAAAGAAATGTAAATAAATGCTTGTTTCCGTCCAGTACCGTGTAGTTTTGAGTAGTTGGTTCATCGAGATTAGCAATAGGTACTGGCACCATTTGTCAAATCGTTAAACCATTATACCATTCAGTTGACGTCACAAGCTTTACATGCGACATTGTTTTTTTGCTTAATCTGTCCCAAAGTACTTTTTAAAATGATGCTCTAATTGAACACCATCTTTTCGAAAGCCTCATCTAAGAGTAAACACTTTTTGGAAAATGCTTCTTCGGTTTACGTTTTCCTGCAGTGTATTTTTCTACTCTCCAAATGATACATGTTGAGAAAGAGAGGGATTTAAATGCACATCCTGTGGTTAAAACTTCTGAATTTATGGTTTAAATGTCTGCAATCATTTCACAATTCAGTCTCATCGAGGACAACATAGTTAAGTAATTGGGCCGAGAATCCAATGAGAGAGTTTCAGCATGATGATTGCTTCCAGGAGACAGTTGTGCTTGAGTGTTTTGGAGAGGTTGTCTCTAATGTGATTAGCTGTCTGTTTCAAATTAAACACAAGCCAATAATGAAACTAGGGACAAAGTATCCCATTGTCCTAAGCATCCCTACAGATATCCTCACTTCTCTGCCTCTTTCTTTGCCTTGACAGCTTTTGTTCTGCCTTTCATTTCCAGCCCTTGTCCTTTAAGAAATAGACAGTAGAGAAGAGGTGTGTGTGCGGGTGTGAGTGATTTTGTATATGTGTGTATGTGTGTTTTGGGGGTGCAGGGCGGGTGAAAGGAGGGAGCACTCAAATCCCAGTGGCTCTGGGGAGCTGTCAGAACTGATAGTGCTCTATCACTTGTGAGCGGAGGTGCAAAATTGGGCCGAGCTGAGCACTGTGCACAGCAGAGGATGATGGTCCCTCTGTCCACTGGAGCCTGACTGACTGAGATGGAGAGACATGGAAAGTGTTCAACCAGCTGCCTCACAACTTGAAATGAACAAGCCTAAGCAATTTAAAATACAGCACAGGGAATTCGGAATACAGTAACCGGCAACAGGGGTCACAAAATCCTTCTTTCTAATATGTTTTATCCAAAATGCAAATGACTGACTGCAGCTAAGTTAAATTCTGCTGCTGACATACGCTTACTCACTTTTTTGTTGAGAGTTAGATGAGAAATTCAACACCAATCTTATATCTGTAGAGTAAATAAGTAGATACTGAGCTATGAGATGGTTAGCTTAGCTTAACATAAATCCTGAAAACACTGGAATACACAACAGCTCATATATATTAATATAAACAAATTGTAAATGGGGATTAAGTAAGATCTTTTTTTCTGATTACATCGTTTTTTTAAAACAATATATAGAGTGTACCGAAGTATACAATCTACTTGTTCTGCAGTGGGTATAAAATATAGGGAAATACTAACTGGTAATGGTATAATATACAAATTATATATTTAAAAGCTGCTGCCATTTCACATGTAGAACTTAACAAAGAGGAGGCTAATTATTCAGAAAATGACCCTGGAAAAGCTTATAAATTGACTGTGATTGCTTTGTAAAACTACTATTTCCAAGGTCAAGACTTTCTAAAGAAATCACAGCAGTTACTAAACTGCTCTTGAAGCCATTCACATTTGTTTCATTTGTTTTCTTCTGTAAGCAGCTCATCTAGATTTGTTTTGCATTGCATTGTGGGACAATATCATCCTTCAACCCCACACTCGACAATCAAGTCATTTAGTATTTTTAGATTTTACTTAATTGTGACACTTTTTCAGGATAAACACATGACACACTTGAAACCCAGTTAGAATAATGTATCGGGAACTGGGACTCTCTTTAAATAACAGTCACAAGATTAAGAAATCTAATTAGTGCAGAGATCATCACAATCTTTTTTCGCTACACATTGGGGAGATTTCACTGCAGCATGGGTGGAAATCTCTGATTCAAATGAACTTTCCTTCATGTTGTGCTTGGGTTTTAAACACATATTGATTATATGTGTTCTTTTGTTATAGCTCTTTCCTGAGGGCATCTGTTATGAAGGTGCTCTTAACCTAAACAAAGTGTATTCAGCGGCCCCTCACTTGTCACTGACACCAGTGCTAATCTGATTCTGTCTTGTATTGTATACAACAAGTGAAGCTCCCAAACAACAGAACTGCCTCAACCAGCTGCTGTAAGGAGTACAAGTCTACAGCCTAAATATTGTGTGCGTATGTGTGTGTCTGTCTGTGTGGCTTTGTGGTTATCTGTGTGTGTTTGTGTGTAACTTCTGGTTGTTGTAAAATGTTGACGTTTCATATTATCATGGAACACTTTAATTTGGTGTGACATACTGTAGTATTTCTATTCAGCACAATTTCATTACTTGATAAATTACAGAAACATTATTTTTTTTAATATAATGCTGGGAGCTGCGGCTAACATTAAGGTGCTGACAAACAGCGAGTAGGTGTTAAAAAAAGTGCTTTATTTTCTAACAAGGTAGTGGCAGCTGGGTGAAAGAACTTCTTTCATGCTTTCCAAATACTGGAACATGACTTCCTAACAAATACAAATAGTTTGGGTGTCTTCTTAGTTTGTCTCCTTAGTTTTGTTATGAGGAGGAAGAGCTGCCATGAGATTAAAAAGGCCTAAGGGTGACAGAGGTCAAACTATCTGACCTCCCACCACTCGATTTAATGACGACACATAAAAACCTGACATTTCATCTCTGTTAATGTTTTGTCTCAAGTAAAGATGATACTACAAATGCACAAATACATTATTGTCCTTCCTTATCACACTTAATGCAGTTACAGTATTTGATTATGCTGTTATTTTAATTAAATGTAGGCCTGAGGAAGGGTCCCCACCTAAAAACAAACTGATCCCAAACATGAAAGCCACAACGTAACCCAAACTCAGCCTGTCTGCAACAGCTTCCTGTGTGTATGATGAGGCTCCGAGTGGTGTCTCTTAGAGACTTCTCTTGACTGGTCACACACAGGAAACCAGATGCTCTCAAGGGTTGAACCAGAACACTGTTTAAGAAAACAGCTTTCTGAGACATAAACAAGTGACAGTCTTTGTGTCAAGTCAACTGAGGTTCACTTAAACTGCACCTTGAATAGAAAACAAGGTTACAAAGCACTTCACAGGAAATCACTCTCAACCAAGCTGTTCAGGAACACCTTGTCTTTTTTTAAATATAAACTAGTGTCAGACTTCCTGTTTACTTAACTAAATCTGTATAACACATTTAACACAAAACACTGATGCAGAGATTTAAAAAAAGAAGTAACTAATACAATAGGAACCATAACATAAAACATAGACCCTGGATAAAATGGTCGAAATATCACCAACTGAGCGAGGCCATAGGAAAAAATGTGTCTTATTGGTTTTCTTAAATATGAAATACCAACCTTTTTCTGAAGGTTGCTACGGAAGCAGGGGGCCACGATAGCAAATACACACTTCTCCTTCAGTTTCAGTGTGGACGTGAGATTGCAAACAGCCCACTGAGGAGCGAGAGAGATGTTGTAAAGATACCAACGTTCAGGAGTAACACTTCTTCGTCCGGGTCTGTGTGGCTGCTCTGCCCTCTGATCTTTGTCCTGGCTTCCCCTCTTCTCAACAACATTTGGCTGTCAGTAGAAAGTCTCTGGGGAAACATCTATTTGCCAATTTGCTGAAACTTAAAATATTGCAAAAGACTTGTTTCTTGTCAAGCCCTTGCAACAGCAGGATTTTATAAATGCTTACTCATACAGTATCATTGTAGCCAACAGCCTTTGACATCACAATGAATAAACTAAAGTTGTTGTGCGTACATTTATGAGTCATCCAGGTTATATTCATTTAAGATGATGATACTTTCAAGAGGACAGGGAAGTCTTGAATTCAACTGGTGTCTTGGTTGATGGCTTTGGCTTCAGGCCTTTTTGCTCAGCGTTCTGCTTTCATGTTGATCTCTTCTCGCTTCTGTCTGAGACATTTAACGCAACACTTTAGAGACTCAACCCCGCGTAGTGTCGTTGCCATCCTCGCAACATCATCCCCTCTCATCAATCCTTTCTTCCACTCCTTCTTTCCAGTTGATACTTCATGCCCTTGCTCCCTCTCCAGTCTACTCTTCCTCCCATGCCACCTCTGGCTGCTCCCGATCTTATCCGCCACCTCTGTGTCCTCCAACCACTTGACACCTTTTCAGATTCATCCCCACCAGTTGGCAGACAGCGTGCATTTCACCCAGAGGGCACAATGCAGCGATCCCTGGGAATCAATGGCAGATAAATCAATGCTATCTCTTTTTTCCATGCCTCTGCTGCCATCGATTTTTTTTCCTGTTACTTTGCTGTTTGTGGAGACTTGAACTTTGCTCAATTAAACCGAGTTCACTTTCAGGAACAAATTGTAACAGTGTAAGGCTTTCAGTTCAGAGACAGACACTAATGTTGGCTCTGGATGGGGGCATACTAGAGCTTTATTTATGAGATGCCCCATTCAAACAGAAGCAGCAGTGGTTTTCACTGAAGCTGAACCTGGATTTATTGGTTTTGTAAACCCTCTTTCAGATGAAGCATGCCAAAGGCTTTGCTTAATAGTGAAGTCTTTCATTTTCATGCAGAGCTGATACCTGAACGGAGACAAAGCAAATATCCTTTGATCATATTTACGAAAGAAGGAGGCCCAATTAGCATGTGAATAACCCTTGCTTTGGTGTTTTAGTAAATGGTTCCTAGGTTTCTTGGCAGGGAAATATCTAATGTGATTTCATATCCAATCTCCAGGCTCTAGATCCTGTCATTGGAAATGATTTCTGGGGAATGCACAGACTCAGACATATTATTCAGAAAACTGCATTTAATAAAGCCGACAGAAAATTATCCCCCGTGATATTTCGCTAGTCTCCCCCATAAATAATTCATTGTTTTTATGTGCCCTCATGCTGCCTTGGGGATTGGAACAGCTGAGTGTTTTCACAACGTATTTGTGTCCAATCTTCTGCGTATTGGGCGTACTCTAATCAAACCACAGTAAACATGCCTTGAATGTTTGTTGAGTCATCTGCTTATCAGCTAATCAAATGGCTTATTTGCCTGCCTGCCTGCCTCACTGGAGCAAAACACAGCTCTGGTTGAGTATTTTTCAATTAATTGTTCATCTGTATGATTGACTATGCAGCTGCACGGCCTAGGTTATATGATTGAGCTTTAATGTGTGCTATATAGGTCCACTGCAGCACTGAGGGGGAGATGTGATTTCAGTGAATACATTTAAGGGATTGATTAAGTCAGGCATCATCATTTCGCCTCCCCCGATAGTCAGTTTTATGTTTGTCCTGTAGGTGTAGGACCACACAAAAGACCCCATATGTACCTATTTTTCTGTCAAAGAACTAGCATGAAAGTGCAAGTCATAGAGAGAATTTCAAAGGCAGAAGCAGGACAGCGACATGGAGCTGCCAGGGATTGGTGAGCAATCAGATAGGGCAGAATTGATGACCTGGCTCAGGATGGATTTCTTGGAGCGGGCTGCCAGACCGAGGTAATACTTTCAGGCTCTTATCAGCACTGGCATAAGCTGAGTGCTGCATCACCCACTTCCCAGCGTCAGCTTATTATGAGAGTCCATGATGTGTGATTGCTTGTACTACCTTTGTGTGTCCCGGGGTCTGTGTGATGCACCGGACACAGTTAGTAAGAAGAAGAAGAGGACAGCTTAGGGCCTCTGTCAAAGAAAAACCTCCATTTCATCTCGGTTTGAATGACATTTTGCAAAAGTAGGTGTTTTGCAAGGTTCCCTGTGACTCATAGCTGGAAGTGTCAGTAAAGAAATTATGCTAAGTAGACAGTCACGTACCCTTATGTCATTTTTTAAAAGATTGTCTGGCTGAAATATATTTAGGTGTGTTGTTGAAAGACATTATCAATGTGCAGGAGTTTGAAGAGATGTGCATGATTTCCCATATGGATCACTTTAGATACATGAGCTCACAGGACAATAAACTCTGATCACACATCAGGCAATCTTTTGATAGCATAAACTGATTTTTGCCAGGCTTATTATTTATATGGATTATTTCTCCTTTAGGAGTTTCAAACCAATTAAGTTAAAACGCATTTTGCAGTCACCAATTCATGAACAGCAGATTAATTCTGCATGCTTATCACTTTTAATTGTATTCCTGTTGCATGATAATACTTTAGTTCTCCCTGTAGACTAGCTACAGAGCAGCTTTCCTGCGGCTGGATGTAATTCAGTCTCCTGCTCAAGGGCACGTCTGCAGAGCCTAGCGGTTTGAGTCTCTCCGTGAAGGGATGCTGCCTTAAACATTTAACTAGGCTGCTGATAAGGATGAAAGCGTGATTAAAGATCTCAATCTGCATCCTGCCACGGCAATTTATATCAGACCGTTTTTTTTTTCTTTTTCCGCGAATAAACAACGTGGTTTCAGACGCTTGGACGCCGAGCATCTCTATGGTAACAGTCCTCAATTACTGATGATTGGCCAACCCGTGGGAATGTTTCTATTCCCTGAGTGCAGTGATTGGTCGGTGGGCGGTCTGTGCAGCCTCACTGTCTGCAGCGTTCCGGGTTATTGTCAGTCTCGGCAGCTCGGCACAAGGGCAGGACCGCATCCCGAGCCGCCTGCTCTGCTAGCTCTAGAATCAGACGTAACCATTTCTTATTTGGTTCATACACCAAAGAGAGTATCTCGGACCATTGCTATCGAGGTTACTCCACAGTCTGAGCTGGAAATCTGAGTCTGAAACGGGAGGCAAGATATCTCGTTTCTTCCGCCACCACGGAGAAAGTGACGGACGGAGCAGAGCCTGAGCACCGGGATTTTATATCGCTTCAGTTTAGGATATTTCAGCCAGCTCCAGTGGCCCAGCCTTGATTTCTTTCAGTGCACCTGCTATTCCATAGAGAATATTACTAGCAGTCGCTTGAATATGTTGAACTAAGGTTGTATATCGAACAGGCGGACCACTTTAAACCCATGCGTAACAGCGGTGGATTTGGGAATACTGCGTAGCCGTTCAACCAGCCAGTCTTCAGATCATCTAATCTGTTATCTGGAGGTATCTACAAGCGCAAAGAAGAGCAACCAGGACCTTTTACTTTGTTCCGGAGGCTAAACGTTGAAAACCCGAAGCGCTCTCGGTGCGCAATCCTTCCGAGGACGCTCCTGAAATTGCCGACCTGCGCTTTTGCCCTCGACATAAATTGGCAGCCGAGTCTTGAAAAAGGGCAAAGCTTATTAACTTTGCATGCTGGAGGCTAGAGTGTGGAATCTAATTCACGGGGTTACCGGTGTATTTGCATAACATCGGAAGAGGAGGATAAACTTAATCAACATTTGACATCGACAAAGCGGCTGCTGGATTTTGGAGAACAGAATGAATCCTTTTTAATTTGGACAACAGAAGTATGAGGCAGATTGCTCAGTGAATGCTACAATCTGCATGGAGTTCTAGTCTGCACTACGGAGCAATTTATGGTAAATATATTTCACGGCCATTTATTTTTCTCCTTTAAGTCTTGCAGATTCAGAATGGTTTGGGTCAGTTTTTGTATCCATTAACGTAGTGCAGGCAGAGACGCGCTGAATCCTTTTGGGATGGTAACGAGAAGAACAACAGAAAATAATGAATGTTTGTAAATGTTCCCTTTTCCCAGGATAATGCCCACATAACGATGTCTCAGATTTAAAGCCTTTGTTTCCATGCATGACCTACAGTAAAGGAAGTGTTGTAAAATCGACTTGTTAGAGAGCCGCTCCCGAATGGCTTTAGGAACTGCTTTGATGTGTAATATTGGTCTTTTCAAGTATGGGTAGCAATTAAGTGTATTGTCGAGGGTATCGCACCGCAGGCACCACAGGCAGGAGTGTGTGCCACTGGAAGAGTTGCTGCTCAGAGCAAAAGGTGCGAATTTATCATCTGCACGCCCCCGTGCGTCACTGCGTGTGGGGAGGGTGGCTATAGTGACTGCTGCAATTAGTGATTTTTCACCCTGGAGTGTTAATGATATACCATCCCTTTTTATAGCGGGCCTGTATATTGTGACAGGCTTTAATCAAGGAACTTACACAATTCCTGCAGATGTGTGCTAAATGCTGTAAAACTTTTCGCTTGGTGCTCGGCGACATGGATGATTCTCTGTGCTGCATTGAGGTCTGGAAGGCAATTTGTCATTGTCCTGTGAATTCTTTAGCAAATATGTCTTCTGCAGCAGCCTGGGTCTTGAATGCAAATGGAAAAGTCTGGTTATCTTGAATTTGAGTCCATGTTTATTTGAATATGCTGGTTGATAAAGTTTAGGGCTGTTTCCACTCTTGTGAACTTTGAGCCTCATGGGTTGCTGAGGCTGCTCTGCAATATTTAGCTTCATCGCTCACACTGCACATAAATGAGCCTTCACATTATGCTGACTGTGCAGGGAAAGAGCTGCACACAGTATGTTTTATCATTAGACTACAAGCATCCTCAAAATGCATCTTCCTCCCTGGCTCCAGTCACTCTCTCTCCAGCCGCCCCGCAGACAGGCAGCTCTCTGAATGTAATATGGGCCCCTACAGCAGGGCAGGCGCCCCCACAGTCAGGGCACCTGCCATCCTGGCTGTATTGAATAAAACATCCAGTGATGTATGAGGCAGGGGCTGCACCCGAGGGGGCAGAACTGCCTCATTTACTTCCTACACTCTGCGCCTATGACCTGCTGAGCAAATTGTGCTCATATTAGCTCTGCGGCTGCTCCTCACCTAAACAAATAGTCTTCCCAGCATAATGCTTCCCTTAACTCAACATGAAGGTTGGACAAGGCAGAGGAGAACAGAATGGTGAAAAAGCTATAATATCTGGGTCACTGAATCACCTTTAGGAGTTTTTAGCTCTTGGTTTGCCTTTTTATTTTCTAGCTTGCTCTTGAGTCCTGTGTTGTCTAGTAACATTGGACTTTCAAGTATCCTGCTGCAAGACTTTACTCACATTTCATCTTCCTCTTGCTTTTACCATGTTTCCTATTGCTCTATGCTATCATCTGTCCAACAAAGGCACAAGTCCACAAATGTACACTTGCAAAAGTATTTTGTGTTGCATCAATCCTGATCACATCAGCACTTTCTGCTTTACTTGTGAGAGAAAGCATTACTAAAGTAAGATCTAATATAGTCATTTATACCAGCAGCAGCTGTGAGGAGGAGAACATATTCTAGCCTCATATTGATGAAAGTAAAAGCCAACACCAAGAGAAGCTATGCATCTTTAGCTCCAATTCCATATCAGCTTGATTGATTGATAGCGTTTGGGTTCCTTACTGTATTCTTCGCTTATTAAAGTGCCAGCCTGAAGTGAATAAGTGAGCCTCACTCATGAATATCGCTAAAGTCGCTGAAGTTTAATTTCCTGCGCTGTGTATTAATCTTTTTTAATCCCTGCATGGTTTGATTGTCTCAGCACCTACCCAGAGGCAGCAAAACTCATTTTGGCACTCAAGATGACTAAAATAGGTGTGTGTGTGTGTGTGTGTGTGTGTGTGTGTGTGTGTGTGTGTGTGTGTGTGTGTGTGTGTGTGTGTGTGTGTGTGTGTGTGTGTGTGTGTGTGTGTGTGTGTGTGTGTGTGTGTGTGTGTGTGTGTGTGTGTGTGTGTGTGTGTGTGTGTGTGTGTGTGTGTGTGTGTGTGTTCCCACCCCTGAAGTGTCTGCATGTCCGTTCTTGTGTGGACTCTAGTAATAAAAGCACTTGTTTTTACCCACAAAAATAAAATAACCACTTTTTATAACCGATTTACGATCCGCTAACTCCATTTCTAGAGAAAATGTACTGGAGATGTAATTAATAATGAACAACATTTCCTTCCGATGTCAAAGAAAATAAAAGACAGGCGTTCTTAGAGTATTTGATATCATGGAAAAGCACAAAGCTTCTTACTTCCTAATATCATCGGACACTTTGAGGAACACAAGCGTTTTCTCTCAAAGCCGTGTCACCAGCAGCTCATTAGACGCCTGATCAAAGTGTTTCATTTCAGGCAAAGTCTACAAAAGTCCTTGTTTTAACACTTTTCATGTGCAGGCAAACAAAAGAGACGTGCCCTTCCTTGTACCTTACAATATTACATGATTTAATATAAACTCTGATGTCCCGGCAGCGAGATTTGTCTTGCACATCAGTACTCAGGATGTGGAGGGGGATAAAACCAAAGGTATTACGCAGAAGTAATTGTGAAGAAACAAACACACCCTTCAGCCAGTCAGTGTGAATGAATCGAGGTGAAAGCTGAGTTCAGTTTCCAGCAAAGATGATAGTGTTGATTGGATTTGACATGTGGAGGCAGGATTTGCTGGAAAAACATTTGGTTTGTAGGTAGTTCTTTATGCTCAAAGTAGTTAGCTGCTACAGCAAATCAAACTGCACACCACTGCTGTGTGATTGACCCTTAGTATAATTAGCATCATGTAACAGAAAATAATACAACACATCTTCAGTAAATTGACTTGCGTGTCATTCTACTACTTTAAACACAGCGCAGGCATCTTGTTTTCATAAACAACTATGCATTTCAAATCAAGCATGTTTGATGTGGAGTAGCTACTGAAATAAAGCCTACAGGCCTGTGATTGCACACATGCCCCAGTGTTTCTGATGAGAGCTTCATGTTAGTGAGACGCTGTGTGGTTTTCTGCTCGTTACGCCACCGAGGATTTCCTGTTGTTCAGGCTGTAGGGAAAGACTCACCTGACCACAGCCCTGCTCAAGTGATCTGATCCGCTGTGATGGTAGACGTTGGCAACTCTTCATCAGGTTTATCTGCAGCCACTTAGCGCATGACGGACAGCGGCGATCCCCCGCCCTCCTCCCCTCTCACCCTGTCAGACTGAGTGAAAGTCACGTCTCACAGGGCCCCCGAGGTTAATGTATAGCCTTTAATTCGGAAAGGTTAGGGCGGTCAGTCCATTTTTTTTACGTCTGACAATGCCCTTGTGCGTGTGAAATGTAGGGACTGTGGAGTTTATGTGGTTAATGAGTACAGTAATATAGAAAGGTTGAGTGCCGTGCATTTTATAGTTTACTCCATAACCCAGCCAGAGACGTGTGGGGAGGCATGCTCCTTCCAAAGTGTTCTTGGTGCAAGAAAGAGAATAAAGCAAATCTGACAAGCTCTCCAACAGCGAATTTGCTCTCCTTAAAAACAATGCCGCTCTTGCCTTCCTCATGGTCACATTGATTTGTTCTGGGTGACAGTGCAGGCTGCTGTGAAATCACCCCAGCGCCATTGATCTCAAGTGGAGGAGGAGGAGAGGGAATGAGAGTCTGGCGACAGTGAGCAACATGGGAAAATCCTCAATGTGCCCTCTTCAACCTTAAACAGTAATAAAATGAAGGCCTTGGTTACTATCTGATCAGCCCCCGCTGTACTTCTTCAGCCTCTGTATTGCAGCCTAGTCGGCGCTTTGATTTGTTTTGGAGGCCTGTGCATGCTGTTTGATTTGCTATTGTGCCTCGCCATGTTTCACATTATCAGCTGAACTCTTTATTGCCACTGTTTTCCATGCCAGAAGCAAGGCTGTTTTTTATCTCATGCAGGCCTCTGATTAATATCCCCCTCTATGCTGGTGCACTTTAATCTTGAATGGAAGATATCTGATTCTCCTCGGCTATTGAGGAAGATCAAACTTTAATGGAACAAGGAACTGCACATCATCCTAATCTCCACCTCCCTGCATTTTGCTTGACTGCTCTCCCTCGGGCAGGAAGCAGGAAATACATCAGACAGATAAGGTATGTTCTGGTCATGCTGTGGTAATATATTCCCTGTTGACAATGGTCACTTTACATCTCAGATGGTAAAAGTAACAGTGGGTAAAAGCAAGGAGAATTGATTGATATTAACTTACAAATCCTGTATAGACTCAAACACGGAAACTTTTCAACAAGCTTTAATAGAGGTTTCTTCACAGTTCATTGCGCAGAAACAGAAAATGTGCTCGCCTCTCTGTATTCATCGACATGCTACAGATGAGGCCTTTTGTGACCCATGTCATCCGTCTATAACAGCCTGCAGGAGAGATACAGTCAGCTGTATGGATGTATGAAGGTTCAATGCGTCTGATTACACGACAGTCAATCCAGGAATTAGCTATTGACTGCTATTTCCACCGCTCACCTCCTCCATATCACTGAATAACGGTGCATTATGCTGACCAGCATCTGGACTGTGACTGACTAGATGCTTATTGTTGCAAATGGATAACACGTATGGAGTGTCACACCTCCCACAGACGGTTTGTGTTTCTGACAAAAAGAGGCTATTACCCAATTCTAAGGCGGTTGCTGTAAGGTAATGAAATTTCCACTGACTGGAGAAAACAATGTTGTCTGGTCCTGGATTGTAATTGCAGAAGCCACCTCACCATTTTCCTGAGTTCAGCGTGAATGCAACACGATTTAATAAAACTCTGGAGATTTTTATCATTTATTGCCAGGCCTGGCAGCCGCATCAGGGGGAGCAAGCTGAGGCGTGCACAGATAAAACTCATTCAATTTACTTGTTGAATTTTAACCAAGCCGCAGACCATTTACAAGAGAGCTGGCATATAAGCCATAGGGAAACGTTTATGTGTTGGTATAGGGCTGCAGCAGGTCAGCTATATTGTTAATATAAAGCAGCCATTTCCTTAATCTAAATGGAGGAGTAGCCTGGAATTTCCGTCATTTTCTCCTGTGTTATTATTTGTGTCAAGAAAGGGTTGAAAATCCGTGGGATATTAGGCCCTGAGGCCAAAGAGCTTCTGTGTGCCTGCCTCCACTCACATACAAAAACATAGGAATATTGACATGAGGACATGTATGGACACACACACACACACACACACACACACACACACACACACACACACACACACACACACACACACACACACACACACACACACACACACACACACACACACACACACACACACACACACACACACACACACAGTCCCAGCCCTGTTTTATTACCTCCTGCCTGCTGCTGGAATTGCTTTCCTCCCTCGAGTGAGCCAGGCAAAGCCGGCTTTATTGTGTTAACCTATTTGTGTGTCAAGAGCGATTGCAGCGTTCTTTATCTCTGTTTGTATTCGGACGGGGAGACGGCAGAGAGAGAGGGAGAGCGAGAAAGCGAGGAAGAGGGAGCGGGAGTGGCGGGGGAGAAAGGAGAAAGGGGTGGGGGGTTTGCACAGGAGCCAGGCGAGCCACCGGAGTTAGACGGATGGCCGGTCACCTCGCTCCACTCTGGAGGATAATGACTGGTTGCTTAGCAATAACCCACCCCCACCCACTTCCAGACTTGCATCCAGAGTAATCACTTTTTTCCTCCAAAAGATTTCATATATAATTACTAGCCCACTGCCGGCCTTTGAAATCTGCCTAATGGGTCTTTTAATTTATTTAGCAGAGTGGGTCGAAGGTTCGAGCTGAAATTTGAAATGGTATGTGTGAGTGAGGGGCTTATAATCTCCTGGTTACTGTAGATTTGTGTTTGTGGTTGTCAGCATGTGTTTGTATCACTTTGCGTTGAGCTGTTGGTGGAGTTTGACCGGGATTACAACAAGGCCAAATATATATTTCTGCTCGATAGCTGCTGCTACAACCTTTGACCTGTGTAATGCTGCAGTGGCAACGCTGCATTCAAACGGATGCATCTGCACACACAATCACATATTTCTGTTTTTAATGGCCGACCAGAAGCTAGAAGTGCTTCTTCTTGTGAGCTCTTAGTTTTATTAACATTTTTATTGAGTTGAACAAATTGCTGACCTTATAGCATAATTAATAGCCCGGCCTGCTTAGGAAAAGAGAGTTTTGGCAGAAGTGACTGGCGTTAATCCAAGCTGTTTATCTCAAGATTTGCAGTATGTTTATTCAGCAGGTGACAACATTTAATACTGCTGAGTGTTTTCCAACGTCTAAATTATTTCCAACTGCTTTTCTCATTTATTACTCCCCAGTCAGGATGTTAATCTACAGGCTGTCTTTAACCTGCACTGCTCTGCAGCAGATCTCCATTATTTTAGGTAACTGTGTTTTTAAGTGGCAGGATAAAGGTATAATATCTGAACATGACCCCAATTTAAACTGTCTTTCATCACCAGCAGCAGCCACTGATGTTGGCACAAAGTCCAGAGTCGTTTTAATGCTCAGCCAATTACCCTCTCTGCTGTTGAAAATAGATTTTTTTCTTCTCCTCTTTTATGAAGAAGTAAAAAATGAATATGAAATTCCCTGTGAAGTTCATATTAAACTTTGACTTGTTTATGATGGTAAAAAAAAGTCACGGCTGCTCAAACAGACCGCGTGGATCAAATCAAATGTTTTTGACTTATGCCAGTTGGTGTTGCATTAGACTGTTCATATTTGGATAAACAAATTACTCGAAAAAAAAACGAGTTTTGTTAATGGAGCTTCTTCAAATAATGTCAGCCGTGTCTGATATTTTCCCATCTGTGCTCTCTCTCCATATCGCGTTTGGTGCCATCTTTCCTTATCCAGGCTCATGCACCATTGCTAAGAGTGACAGCTTTGCACGTCCTGGGAACTTCATACAGATACACTAAACATACAGCGCTATCCCCCACCCCCATCGCCGTGGCATGCTTCTGTGGCTGCGTCTATAGGAACAGCTGTCCAGCTGTCACCGCAGCCAGCCAGTCAGACGCTCTCCGAGGCAACATCTGTAGAGACTGAACGCACACGGGCAGCCTGCCATTCTCTGCTCGTCCCAAAAGACCATGAAAGTGTGTCAGGCCTTTTGGCTGCACATTACCACTGACCAGATCAACCGTATCACTGGGTTTTGATTGAACGTAATCTGCTCCTGTGCCACTTAAATAGACTCTGCGGGGCTTTATTTTGTCACTAACTTTTAGTGATCTGTCACTGAAATGAGTCAGATGATAACAACAGTTCTTTAAATGTGACCGTAGAGCCGAAAACTCAAACCACATTATCGCACCCATTAATAGTCATCTGCTACTGCATGGGTATGTGTGTGTTTGTGTGCACGCGTGTGAGTGTGTAAACAAAATCCCATCGAGCAAGGTGCAATGGCCTGGAACTGACGAGAGCCCACTGGGAGAGTCTTTCCTTGATGTAGCCCCCGCTCCCCCTCCCCACCATCTCTTCCTCCTGGCAGCGGAGCGGCGGCGGGGGGGGGGGGGGGGGGGGGGGCACAGAGCCGTGAGAGTGGGGAGAGAAGCAGAGCCGCGGTCCCTCTGTCAGCCACAAACTAGGATCAGGGAGATCGCATGGGACTCTCCTGGGATGAGCAAAGGGAAGAAGGGAGAAAGCAGCTGTTCAGTGTTTTTCTCTCACTTCTTCACCAGCTTTCTGTTTTTTCTTTACTCTCTCTTTTTCTTTTTCTCTGAGGCTATCATTAGCTTCTGTCATGCTTCTTTCTTCGGTGGGTTTGAAGAAAACGCTTAGAGTGTTCCTGTATGGTTGAGATGGAAATGTGCTCTTTGTCATTATCATTCATGTGCCTCTCCTTGTTGTTTTTAGGAACTTTTAAAGCACTTGATTTCTTCATCAGTGCACTTGATAACTGAGGGCCTCTCAGGCATACCGCCTCTCCCCACAGACAGCTGCAGACTCAAACAGGCTTTGGGCGAATCTGATGGATCCTGTTTACTGGAGCTGAGAGAATGCCTGGGTATCTCAAATTAAGTGTCACTTAAAGCTTGTCTTTTAGTCAGCTTTCCATTTTGTTCCCTCATCTCCAGTGACAGCACTGTGCTGCCAATTGTAACAGGGATTGAGAGGAAGACATTTGGTGATTATACATTCTGTCATGATTGAGGGGTGAAGCCAGAAACTCGAGGCAAAACCAAATTCCGTATGGCTGCAGTGAAATCTCTCCACCCATAGTGAGTTACACTCAAACAGCCCCAGTCCCAATGACAGGGAAATCGCCTGCTCATGACTTATCGTTTTATCATTCAAATTTACCCCATTGATGCTGGCTGCTGTGATTGACAGCTGGGCTTGAAAGCCACAGCTACCTCAATTGAGCTGCGGCAGCCAGTTGGTAACCGTGACAATGGTCTCTCCTCTTTGCCTTGTTTTCACACTTTTTCTGCTGTCACAGAAACCTCACTGATTGTTTCTCTGCCAAGACAGCATCCTATTCATCTTTTAAATAAGGGCCTCAGCCCAGCTGTATTGTTTGCAGAAAGCCAAGAGGACCTTGTGAGACCACACTGAAAGGGAAAAGGGGGCAACTGGGGCTGAAGCCACCGCATTGTGGCAGGAAAGCCAAGCCTCCTTAAAATCAACAATATTAGAAATCTAATAGCTGCTGTGGAGATAGATGGTGCCGAGGTCTGAATGCAGCCGGCGCTCTCTGGCCCCGCCTGATAACTCTGAGCTCTCTTGTCTTCCTGCGCTCTCAGCTTTGCTCTCCAGGTGCATTCTGTGCTTTCATCTGCATCGTGGCACTCTGAATAAAAGCCTCTGTGTGTTTAGGGCCATTTTCTCCTTCTTTGCACTTATTGATCCCTTTCAGCGCGGTTAGAATAGGCTTTATCTTTTTTTCAATTCTGGGCTCAAAAGCATAACAGCGGCATATTCTGAAATGGCACACCATTGATGTATTGTTGTCTGACCTAGGGAAGGAAGAATTACGGCCCTATCCTTTGTCCCTCTGTACTTGGCAATTTCTTTGAAGTAAACAAACATGAATTTAATAACGGTGTCCTCGCCAAATGTATGTTTCTTACGACCCAGAAAAACCCTCTTGAAAAATATTTCTGCACTCTGATTTCAAGGCTTTGTGTTTAATTAGGTGTGATTTGTGAACATTTCCCATGTGGTACGAAGTCTTATTTGAGTCCCTGTAATTTCTTGTCAAGCGGTTGTTAATGGGAGTATTGCTGCAATGCTCCCGACACCCTCTGCCTCGTAATGAGAGCCTTCCTGTGCAAAATAGCCCCATAAACCAAACCTTTCAAGGATGAGGAACATGTGGTGGCAGTATTTGTCAGCTTAGTAGTTAGGATGTTAACGGAATATAAAGATACTGAAGTTATAGGACCTTTCTATTCCTTCCTTGTGTCTTTGTCTGGTTTCTGGGCATGGAAACCCAGTGAGGCAGGGCAACCTGGATGACTAATTGACTGCCAGGACAGAGCCATATGATAGCAAGACTGCTGGTCAATGGAAATGGATATACTTTCCCCTACAGGGAGCTATGACCGCTTTGTGATCATCTGTGTGATCACGTACCCGTGCATGCAACCGCATGAGCATTTGAGCATGTTGCTATTCATAGCTGTTTGGCTCTTTGTCCCACAGTTGCTCCTCTACTTTAAAAACACAGCAATTGTATTCCTTTAATCACAACTTCAGAAGGTTATAGCATCTATTTGTATAGACTTTATTCTGGCATTTGCTTCTGCTGCTTGAAACTATTGAACATTTGAACAAAGGGAAACAAACAGGTGAAGCATTCATTTGTTTTGATTATATGCTTTAACAAATGGAAATAATTGAGGCCTGATTATGTAATACACAACAACAGTAATAGGTGTATCCACTTGTCCTAAAAAATGTAAGGGTGCTGCAACAGTTTTTTTCAATAGCAAAGGTTTTTCTCTCTGTGGATAAAGCCTCTCTGCAGTGCCTTTTAACAACACTGAAGTTCTCTCTTCACAAAGACAAGTGTCTGTCACAGTTGCTCCTTGAAATGTGCGTTAAACTGTGAGAACTATGTTTCCTGTGAACATGCAAATGTTTGCGCGCAGGGATGTCTTTTTGTTCTTGTTTGCAGGTTAAACACAAATACTTCTGTCCCAGTTTCACACACAAGCCCCCCCCCACCTGAGTCTGATCCTCGGCAGCCGGCCACGAGCCTCCACCCGTCATCCAAAAAAAAGATCCTCTCAGTTCCTCCAGTTTCAAAGAGCCCACATAACTCGACTGTGTCGAAGCACGCCCCCCCTCCCTGACCCCTCCTTCTGGAGACGACACTCTTGACCTGCTGCCCCATTGTTTCCAGCGGGGATGGATGGGGAGCCGCCTCTGCCGGCGCGATCCTTCACTCAATAGCCGCTCCATCTGTTGACTGCGTGACTCTGGGTTACAAGCGGGGATTTTGCTCCGTCTGTGCAGGGTTTGAAAGGAGCTATCTCAGGGGGCTTCCTGAATAGGGGCTTTAAAACCGCAGTAGCAGGGTGTTGTGATACCCCTCACACCCTGTCCCCCCACCCGCCATCAGCTCCACACAGCCGGCTGGGTGTGTGCAGGATGAGAGGCCTTCATTGTGCCTGTTCACAGGCCCCTAGGCAACAGGGTCACCTTGTCCCCTAACAAATGCCGCCCTCAGTGGGATTGTTGGCACTGCATGTCTGTGTTTCTTCGTGTGTGTGTGTGTGTGTGTGTGTGTGTTTGTGTGTGTGCAGGGGGGAGTGGGTTTTTGAGTATAAGAATGCATCATCAGGAAGAGGGCAGAGGCCTTAGCTGCAAGGACATTTATCTAACATCTCTGCCATTCACATCAAGGCCTATTCAGTGGAAGCCGTCTGCGTCAGGCTTTCAAAGGGCATCACAGATAGAGAAACACTCTGGGCTGCTTTAGGTCAAACTGCTCTCACTGAGCATTTAGATCAACAAAGTTGCTAATGTGATTTCCTATGTCTCTTGTCAATTCAGCTTAGAAAGAAAAAAACTTGTTGGAAACATTATCAGTTTTTTGTCTCTCCTGAATTTCAGTTTCCATATCCTGAAATAGTGAGAAAGTGCTGCCTAGGCTTTTAAAGATGTTATTTTTGGGTCCACGCTTTAGTGTTTGTGAAGAAAAACTAAATCTGTTTTGACTGCTGGTTCACCTTCAGTAATTAGTGTTGAAATTGCATTCTGCCAAACGTTTGTGCTGAGGTCCTCTGTCTATATGCGTAGGAGTTGTTATTTGCCATTTTCTCTTAAGTGAAAATGAGCAGGATACTGCCTTCTGGGATCCTTTTCTTTCTCCTGATTAAAATGTTCATCAACTAAAATAACAACCTGTGTTTGGGATGATGTTGCCTTTCAAAATATTGTTTTAACGCAATGCAGATTCAGATAGTTGTATTTTTATTTATTTTCTGCCCTTTTATGAAACAGTTTCTCTGTTTCATGCTTTTGACAGTTCAAATAAGTCAACTGCAGTTTAATTGAGCTCACTTTCTTTTGGTTGTATAGAAAGGGGGGTCTTACAAGCACCCTTGTCTGCTCTGTTTCCTGTTCTTTCCCTTTATCACAGAGCCACAGTCAGCCACAGCTCCACCACTGGGGCCCAAAGCTCTTAGCTGTGACAGGATGTCCCCAACACACCATTACCTCAGCTAAGATGATTAAAGTAGCAGGATCTGCTCTCCTCATGTCTTTGGCACATGTGTTTCACCTCCACCTTTCTTCTCAGCTAAGTGAGCAGCAGAACCGGGCAGAAAGCAGGCCTGAAGCCCCCTCACCAGACGAGACAGAGTTAAAGAAGGAGGGGGCTATTGAATTAAATGAGTGGAGGTAGAAAACTGCAGTGACAGCAGAATGAATAAATTGAAGAATTCTCTCATTGTAAATTGTCTATCGCTCGTGACAAACGATCTGATAGGCGAGCGGCCCGGGTCTCCGACGCATCCGTCCCAATAGAGCTGTGAATAACTGGTCTATCTCCACACTGCTTAGCACTGGCCCCGCACTTAATAATTCATACAGTGTGAAATATTTTCCCCGGTACAGATATGCCAAAGAGCTGCCGCCAGCAGGCGGGGGCGGCGAGGAGGGTGTCCCTGCGGTGCTAATTTAGGGGATGGTGACGTGCATAGATTTCTAAGGGGGCTATAGTTTAGAAGAGACGGCTCAGACACATTTGCTCTCCTGTACGCTCTGTCTGTTGTTAGAGCTGAGCTGGAGATGTAGAGTGAGAGTGCAGATGATATTTAACTCATGGCTGATCTGCCTGGAACCGGGAACAGTGAAGGGAAATACATTTCCATTTAGGCTGACTGAACACAGTTATCAGTGACTGTGGGGACAAAGGCAGGCTGTAAACTTGCTAAGTCGTTTTTGCTGTTTGCCCTGGCAAGGGTTGTGGTCACATCAGTGGCAGCAGGTGTCTACGGACACCTGGTCTACAGTATGTCTCCTGTTTCCATCAGGTGACTCCTCCTGCCTCAGGCTCTCATGGTCCCTGACCTTATTGTCCCCTTTATTCACAGCCCAGAGCTCATACCCTTATTCTCCACGGCAATGAATCCAAAGCAATAATGCCCTAACTTGAGTGTGCGCAGAAGCTTGTGTGTTATGTGCTTGTGTGTTATGTGCTTGTGTGTGATGGTGTCATTCCACGTGTGTCCTCTTATGTGTGGGTTTGTCTGGATTGTTCCACAGCGCAGTCCAGTACAAACTGGGTTTTATGGTTCGCATTCAGGCCCTGATACCAATTATGCAAACTATTAAAAATGTAAGGAGGACAGTCTTTTATAATTTAATCCTAAAGTAATAGATTCTATTAAAAATGTATGAGAGGAGCTTTATAGATGGAGCTAGAGTTAGTGTCTATCAAAGTCTCCAGTCAAGGATGCAAGGGGAATGGGCGGCAGGAGTGGTGGTATTGCCTCATTATTAAAAAAGGATATGATTACCATAGAGCAGGAGTCCCTCAGAGCTGAGGTAGAGCTCGCCGGCCAGGAGTCAGGTTGGACCCTCAGAGGGAACTCTCCCCTCTCCTGGTGAAATGAATCTACATTTCCTGTTTCAACTTTTGCAAATGGGATTCAAAGTGACACGTGATTTGTTGTGGTTTAAAGCATTCTGACGTCGAATTACTCTTTGTCTTCTGGCTACTCCTCCCTGGTGTTTCACTCCAGATTGTTTGGTCTTGTCCTTGCTGAGAGCATGTAGAAAGTGTTCAAGCATGAAAACAGGAAACCTGCAGTGTTGTAACTTAATGGCTCATGCAGCGAGCAAGCAAGCCGCAGATCTTTTACTGGCCTCCGTGTTCCTTGGTCTATCGCACAGAGCTTCCTGGACAGGTGAAAACGAACCAGTGTGACGTCTTTCCACAGGACTGGTTTTAACAAAGCACATATATTTGCACTGTTTTCATTAATTGTATTCTCCGCTTTTTCCCCACACTGCATCGTAGGTTTAATGGAGAACAAATAGCAGGTGAATTTCACTTTGTTATTGTGATTTGCTTCAATAATTACAGGTAGGAACTGCAGTGATTCAAATAGCCAAACAGCTACTGAACTAAAGGCTCTGTGCTCATTAATGTGCTGTGAGATGTGTTTTGAAAAAGCCAATATAAATTGGAACCCTCATGAAGCTAAGTTCTGCCTCTGAGGTAAATTCCTCGCCTTTTTGATGTAATGGTTGCCTGTTTATGGAATAAATCCAACCGGCTTAATCGATCATCTCCGTGGAAAGGTCAAGAGGAGAAGCTATGGTGTTTGAAGTGCTTATCCCATGGAGGAGTGCCAGAAATGTGACACCTCCTTATGAGTAGGCGGCGGCAGGCAGATTAGTGACGGACAGGGTGGCCCAGGGGGATGATTTAGGGAGATTCAGCTCTAAATACTCTGTGTATATCAGAGGGAAAGAGAAAAATTATAAGCTGCTTTCCCACAATCTCTATTTTCAACTGAAAAGCATATTAGTAGATTAAAAAGAACATTTCCAAAAAGAGTAGAGAGAAAAATAAAATGAAGGGGGGAGGGGTTCACAGCTGGAGGGGAAAGGTGGTTGGTTTTAACCTCCTGCCCATGCTTCCTGTGTAATGTTGCTTGAAGTTACCAGTCGGTTTCATCCCTCTGCAGTCTAATCTAATCTGGAGTGGGTGGCTTTGGGCAGCATCTGCGCTCTGAGTTGAAATAGGGCTTTCTCTCCGCCTAATCCTCTATCCAGGGATCACTCAGTAGGGTGAAGACAATTACCAGCCTGCTCTCTCATGCTAATGGAATCTCTAACTAGATCTTACAGAAAGAGGAAAAAATAGACGGCGGAAAGAAAAGAAGCAGGGACAATGGTGCGGAAAGATGACCCAACTAAAATGGGTTTTTAGATTACCATTTAATTATTGATAGAGGCCCACTTGTTAGGCCTAAGGTCAGGATTTAGAGAGCATTTTCTGCAAAGGAGATGGATTATCAAGTTATTTTGGTGTGTGGGTGTTGGGGGGTGTCGGGCCAGGAAGTTGCTGAGACAGGACTGATGTCACTGACATATCAGCAGCTGTGTGCCAGGTATAGTCTGCCTTTCACCTTTTCATCACCTGCCTCCAGCAAGGTGTCTGGAGTGGTTTTAAATTGCATTAATATTCAGGAATTTATAGATTGCCTCCCTTGGCGTTTCAGCATGGAGGGGATGAGAGTAGTACAGTCTCCATCTGCACTAATTACTGGGTCTTGGCAGTGTTACCTGTCTCTTGTGAAGGACAAACCAAGGCACAGAAACACACAGAGCAGAAGGATCTCATCTGCTGGGGAGTCTTCAGGAGGAGGCACGTCTCCAGGGCGTTTTTAGTCTCATATGTTTGATGTGTTGGGAGTCTTGACTACCATAAACAATATCTGCGAGCAACATCAATAGACTAAAGGACTTTGTCAAACTTCCTTTTTTCTTGCTGAGAGAGAAAAGCTAAAGAGGTCTGCACCTTTAGTGACAGTTAGACTTGCTCACGTACGTTTGCTCAAACTGGTGTGGTTAAATATATCAGCATGTATCTTCTGTTAATCCCGGGGGGGAACTCAAATTGACTGTGTCAGAAGATTTGAAGTCACGGCAGCTCAATCTTAACAGGTGGAGACCGGCCATGTTCTCTTTTAAAGTGTAGTTCTGAGAGGTGAAACAGGAAAGCAAGTCTTGGGTCTAACACATAAATCATGGAAGCAACTAAATGTATCAAAAATCCTTGAGAGGGGACACGATAATCAGTCTTCACATAAACTGTTATCTATGCGATGACCTCGCTTCTCATTTCTCTCCGTGGCTGGTCAAACTCGCTGATAACAGGATCCCTTATCGGGGTGCTTTTTTTTTTCATGGAAAGCATCTACCATTTTAAATCATTACAACGTGGCTACTTTTTCACTTTCCCAATCATTGAGCAGTGACACCAAGACCTTGCCTTGGAAATCGATGCTTTAACTCTTTGCACTTCAGGCTGCCAGGTTTCTGCATCAAATCTGCATTCTGCGACTCCTCAGCCTGCTGTGGGTTTCTCAGGTTGTGTCTGTCAGGAAGACTTCTTGGATTGCTGCTGCACGACAACATCTTGCTGATGCTTGTGCCATCTGTGCCTCTAGCCAGCAGGTGATTACCAACCGCAGACTCCACTGCCACTCTGTCCAATAGATTCCTCTGCTGGCATGGTCAGCTTTGAGAGGAAGCAGGATGACAACAGCTGGATAGCACACATTACAGAGTAAAGGGAAAGGCTTGCTGAGTCTCTGTGACAGAATCTGCAATGAGGGGAAAATGTGTGGAGGAGAATGCCTGCTTCTTTTTTGCAGCGAGCTTACAGTAGCTGTGAGAACTTGTGTCATCCTCTCTTTTATAGTCGGTAATATCCAGCAGAGCAAAAATTGCTTTGTTACACTTGAGATATATCAAATGAGATCAGTGTCAACATTTCAACAGTAAACTATTTGATTGCCTTGTGGGCTTCACAACAAACTAATGTTATGCATGACTGACTATTGGATCCATGACACCCTCCAGTGAAAGAAGGCGAAGTCGTCTTTGGACCATGGGGATTGGGGTCACCTTAGGCCCTGCAGAGAGCGATGTTCGGAGTCAGGCTTCGGCAAGTCAGAGAAGAAATCACATTGTTTGAATTTAATTATATTCCATTGATTTATTGAACACCCATTAATAAGCATACATTTTGAGGCAGGGCCATTTTGCATCAAGGTTTTCTCTCACTCTCTTACACTGTCTCTCTCTCTCTCTTTTCTCTCGCCTGCTCACTTCATTTCATCATAAATTGACAAAAGCCTTTCTTTGAAGTTCAGGAGCCAAGCTGAGAAATGACAGCACAACAAACAATGAACACTGTTAGAATATTCAAGTGAGCCACCATAGGATGGGTAAAGGGGGGGAAAAGAGCCCTTGTTTTATTGTTGGTTTGTTAAGCCATGAATGGACCTGTCTGAGACAATAAAGGATTGTGTCACATAGGGATAAGACATTTAGCAATATCAACAATGCTTTACAAATGTTGTGTAATAAGGTTTACTTGGAAAATATGATTCCTGAGAGTGAAAACCAAGAAAGCTCAGCTCATTTTTCACATTTGGTGGAAGTTAATTTGGAGGGGTTTGTGATTTATGTTCAAAAGTTCTACTTGTGAGGTTGCCTCTGCAACAGAAATATGTTTTTAGGCTTGACATTTGTTTTTTTAAAGCAGCCAGATTGGTGTTCATTTAATTTTAAATTGTCCTTGTAACAGAGTATTTCTCAACAGCAGTCCTCTGGTGTATCTGCGATCCACAGTTCAGTAAAGACTCCACAGCTACCCTACACATCTGTTCAATATGTCACAACATTCGCAAGGCTTCTGTGTGAAAGTGGTATTAGATGACAACTGATGCTGCTGCCTCGCAAAACAATGCAACACAGGCTGAGGCAATAAGCGGAGAAGAGGATCTGTTTCCCCTGTGGTTTGTCTGACAATCTTAAGCCACACTCTCATTGCTCAAAGTCCCTCGCTGGCATCAGCAGAAGCACCGAGGCTCCGTCATGTTGTAAGAGCACTGAGAATGTACTGTGCTAGAAACCAACAGATTTTTACTGAGGGGACTCTCCCAGTGCGACATTAAAGGCATGTGTTGAGTTTCAAACTCAAAGTGAATTGTGCACAGGAATAAGGCAACATGATAGGTGCAGGAATAAGGCCCCTATCATGCCTTATTCCTGCACCTATCATGTTGCCTGTAGTGGTGTTTAACATCTCTTTGCCCTTTGTTATGCCATAACAGTGTCCAGTAAATTGACAGGAATCTCATTTGCTAGTATAGAATGCTTATACAAGGACAGAGTTTTAAAATTGGCACACAATATTGTGAGTGACCTGAGGCACCCTCTTGCCTCTTACTTTGAACTGTTGCCATCCGGGCGGAGATATCGTCCCCCTCTGTTCAAAAAGAACAGATCTCGGCTGTCTTTCGTCCCACAAGCCATCAAACTCCTAAATAAATGATGGCTAGGACGCACTGTTTACCCAGCTGGTCTGGCCCTGTCCCCCCTATTTCGCAAATGAAGGCCTATAGGCCCCTTGTCATGTCTGCCGATATCTGGTTTTCTTATGTCTGTTTGTTTTAATCTGTGTCTATGTTGTTGTCAGTGACGAATTGTCTTATCTTTTTAAATGCCTTTGTGATGTGCTGCAACCCATTTTCCCCTTGTGGACAAATAAACTAATACTATACTATTGTTAAAATGTTACCTTTGTTATGGATATCTCTCACATCCCAGACTATACCTGGTAAAAATCTCCATCTAGTGTTATTATGGCATGGCCTTCCAACAGTAAAACATATTGTTTACATTGCCCATACAGTATATGCTCAGGGCACTTGTTTGTAAATTTCACATGTGATCAAATCATGTGATTCAATTGATTCTCTGCTGAAGACTACACAAAGCAGTATTACTTCAGAGAATGTCTAGTTGTTTCTTAAGATTCAGTGTTTTCCTCACAGGCTTTGTTATCCACTGTAGAAGAGGAACACATTCTCGATACTATGTTTAAAAAAAAAAGAAGGAAATGAGTAGTTTTTCTAACTAAACAAGGTAACAGAGTATGTTATTCATGTGGCGGAAAATAGTTGGGTCTTTGTAGAAATCAAAATTCCATTAATCTTCACATTTTTTACTTCAGTTCTCTGCATTTTCAACATTTTGAAATTCATGAATGCATGCCATGCCGCCTTCTGAGCCTGTTATTTACCATAAATGAATCCTCGCCCAGCACGAAGATGCAGCATTCGGATGTAAAGTCAATTAGTCCTCATTGCTATAACAGTGTTGACATTAGTTTAGGCAGGCATGTTTTGATTAGAGACAACTCGCTGCTATTGGACTGCCAGACATTCCTCACCCTTCTTCCCATGGGTGAGCTATTGAAGCTGACTGAAATATATAAAGCTAACAGCTCAGTGTTTTTTTGCCAAGGCGCCCGTCATCTGCAGAGAAACCTCTTATAAATACGACAACACGGCATACAAGGCTGTATAAGCCCCAATAACAGTGACATGCTGCATCGTATATATAAGAATCGGCTGCCAGTATATTATTCCAACGCTGTATATCATGGCAATAATGCCTAAACTGTAGGCTTTTACACACAATGGCCTTTTGTTGTGCAGGTTATTTATTGTGCTGGTGTGAGGTTGTGCAGAGCTGGTGGGTGAGTGCATCCAGGGGCTTGTATTGTTAGGGAATCAGTGGCTCTTGTTTGTGGAGCTGGGAGGGTCTGTTAACAATGCCTTTTTTATGTCCCAGAGTGCGTGCCTGTCGGCAAACGTCCCCTCAGAATTTTTGTGTGTGTGTGGATCAGGGACGGCGAACATAACCCTCTCATTGTTTGCCACGTCCAAGTAGACCAGTTTTATATCAGGCATATGTGAGCATTAGTGTGTGTGTGTGTTTTGAATATACAGTATGAGTGCAAATTATGTAGTGCCGATGTGTGGAAAGTGCCGAGCTGAAGGGGTTTACTGCCAGTCCTTCCTAATGGAGCCTTTCACTATCCCTCCATTCATGTGACGATATGGTGACGGAGAAGGGGGAGCCGGGGATTAAGGGGGTAGAGGCAGTGCCTTGTTAAAGAAAAAGAAAGGGTTTGAGTGTGTCGATTGGATTAACTTGTTTGGGCTTATTAAGAGTGGAGACACAGCCGCTTGTTAAAAGCACTGCATGGGGCGTCCTACAGTGAGACGGCAGGGTCACCATTCAATTAGGTCGAAGCCCCGCCTCCTCCGCTCATTGTGTAGGCTGTCTGCCAGGACCTCGGCTGCTCCTCCACTGGGAGGGGGGCTTCACTGGAGACCCTTTAACTGAGACAGTCAAGCCTCCATAGGAGCTTGGCAATTGGTTTTATATAAAAATAACTACGGGATAATATTAGCTAGGACGAGATGTTTTTGCTACAGTATGCTGATCAAAGACTTGAGTTTCTATGTCAATGACAAATTATTAACTTTTCCAGCTTTGTACCATGGTTTGTAACGCATTTAACACCAGTTGTTATCTTTTATCCGATTCTGCAAAACCATAGATTGCAGCTATTTTTTTTCTTTCTTATGCCTATGATTTGAATGTTTTGCATATGTGGAGGGCAACTGTATGGTAAAAAGATGTAGAGATTATCGTCATTGTAAATAAACCTTGGTTGAGAATGGTTAGGGTTAGGGAAGTTAATGCAAAACATTTGTTGCAACAAAATGAGAAGTCCAACCTCCTACATATACATTAGGGCACGCCTCAGGACACAGATCCTGTGGTGTGAATATGTCTAATATGAGCAAAACTCCTGGGTTCACTTTCCTACAAAACCTTATTTAATTTAACAAAAGAAGCCAAAGTTCACACATTTGTTATGCTTTTTAAACACAAACAGCCTTTTCAGAGCTTTGCATTCACGAACAATCTGATCAAAGAATAAGCAAACAAAACTATGAATTTGACCAAACATTTAACCCATAGCTAAAATGATTGCATATATTCTGATGTTTCAATGCCCAGTGACAGTATCTGCTGCTTTATTCTTTCTTTTACCTGAAACATGTAGTTTAAAACACACACACACACACACACACACACACACACACACACACACACACACACACACACACACACACACACACACACACACACACACACTCCGTTTATTCACCCATGACCACCCTGCAACACCCCGCACTTGGCAGGATGCTTATCTGGGCAGACAGCTTTGGGTGCGGGGAGCCATCTCTTCTGATCTCCTCTGCAGTTTAAGAACCTTTTAACTTAGAAATAGCCCTCTGCCAAGCCCACCGCCTCTTGATTCCGGCTTATTCCCTCATCTCATGGGACTGATCTTCCGCCCCCATTGCAAACCCTGCAGCAGCGTTAGCAGAACGGGAAAGAGCCAATAGACATCCTGGCTTTTGAGATATCCCCGCACTGGTGTAATAGGAGACCTGTGAGTGGATTTGATGAGTGAGTGAGGTGCAGGTGGTTTTTTCAAGTCTGTGTATGGCAGTGTGAGTGTGTGTTCTCACACCAGCACCTTACAGGGATTGACCCGGGCATAACAAGCTTTTTTGCGGGCAGCTGGTTGATGGGTCACAGGGTTTTTGGTTGAGATAATTTCCTGCCTCTGATAGACATCTACTAAGTAGTAGAATAACCTAATAGGAGGAGATGAGGGGAAAGGGGGACATGACAAACAAGCCAAAGACTTGCTCCTTTTGCCTCGCTCTTAAAGTCAATAATGGGAGAAAATTGGTTCTTGAAATTGAATTGAAAAAAAGTGGGTCTCTTTCAGCGAACTCTAATGCCTCCGAATACATTTGGTGAACAGCAAATGGAGAAAAATGGAGGGTAGTTACACGATTGTCTTTCATTTCACCGAGGGGAAAACTGTGGAGGTATCCCCCCGTTAAGACTAGCTTTTAGTCTCAATCTACACCACGTGTCCTTTCACTCCCTCTCAACCACTATCTTTTCACAAATGGGCTTTGAGGATGGGGTCGTTGTGAAATTAGTATCCTCACAGAGAGGACACAGAGAAAGGATTATGTGAATAGCCAGTAATGAGCTCAAAGTGCCTGTGTGTTTGGGCCAGGCCTGCCTGTGTGTGAGAGGAAATGGCACTGCAAGTGACCTTTTTTGCTCAAGCACCTGGCGAGAAATAGAGTGGCCTCTCTCTTCCATCTGCAGTGTGTGTGTGTGTGTGTGTGTGTGTGTGTGTGTGTGTGTGTGTGTGTGTGTGTGTGTGTGTGTGTGTGTGTGTGTGTGTGTGTGTGTGTGTGTGTGTGTGTGTGTGTGTGTGTGTGTGTGTGTGTGTGTGTGTGTGTGTGTGTGTGTGTGTGTGTGTGTGTGTGTGTGTGTGTGTGTGTGTGTGTGTGTGTGGAAGAGTGAACTATTTAATTAACAAGAAATTCTGAGTCTAAAGATTTAATGTACCGTACCTACATTTATCATGGAGAAGCAGCATTTTCACCATGTCAGATGTTTGTGCTAAAAAGTGTTGTATTTAGTTGCTTGTAAAACGTTTTAAAAATACATATTTTTGAATGAGATTGTAAAGTGTGTTATTCAAGCATCAGGGCCTGAGGTCAAATTAAATGTTTTGTTAAAAAATATTTGTATGAGTGAAAAACGTACTTCTTTGAACGGGTGCTGCTTTTTTCTGTAACACCTGCTTCTAATCTTTTAACTATTCAAAACAGGAAAGTCATTCAACCTTAATTATAGGCAGTAACTTGTGTTGTGGTAGTTTATCGTGCTTCCTTCCTCCATTTCTCAATCCATACTCTAGCACTTTACTTTACACAGCATCTGTGCAGGGAGGGCTGTTACATTTAGAAAATTCAGATATAAATTATATTTGAAATTGTATTATCTGCATATCCACATTCTGACTAGTGAAAAGCAATCATTTATAACAAAAAAAAACACATCTGGAATAGATATGAATTGTTAGATTTTGTGCACTAACATTATATTAAACATCCACATACACATATTCTATAAATGTCAATACTTTTTTTAATTATGGTTTTCCGACTAGATCCGTTATTTCAGGAGTAATGTTTGTGTAAAGGTTGGTTTGATTGAACGCTTCTATTAAGGGTTTAATATATTTGATGTTTTCACTGGTGATCCAAAATGTGCTTTATTCCTAAATTAGAAAGAACAGGAGCTGGGGCTTTATGGACTGCCATTAATTTATCTCGTAATCATTATAATTGCTTTCTTTAAATGATAATCTATAAAACTAAGTAATGGACTGATGGCAGGTGGCTAAATGTTCATTTAGTGATTCACCGAGAAAATAAATAACAGGGGACAAGCCCGTGACAGGCGTATGAGAAATCATTTTTCAATAATCTGCCACGCATCACGGCTGGAGACGCTAGCACTGACAGCATGGATGAAATATTCGCCTCCTTTGTTTTAATATGTGAGGAGACCGGCCGAGATGGAAACGATAGTGTTTCATATCGATGCATTTTGGACAAGAGACTCAAACACAAGCAGAGCTAAGATTAAAGCCACAGAGTTTTAATCAAAGACAGCCATGCTTTTAGGCGAGACTGGGCTTCTGCTGCGTTGTATTCAGTACAGAAAGAGCACGCTGTCTTCCTGGAAACCTAACAATATGCGCTAAGTGAACTATAGAGGGAATCTCTATACTTATCATATAAAAACACTCTCTGGACCCAAATGGTTTGCTTCAGCTCTTCTCATCTGGCACATAATCCAAGTAGAAGACTTAGTAATCAGTCATCATTGTGCAATGTGACACTGGTATGTTGCTGATGAATGATACCTACCATGCTACTCGATTGTTGAGGGTTCTCTGTGAGGGAGCTGTGGGTTTTCTTACATATAAGTATAAATATATACATCTTTGTTTCCACTGGGGCTGTGATGGGCTTTTTGAGAGGAAACTAGCAGCAACTGCCTCAGTGTTCCTGAGTGAAGGTGGCTGTGGGGAAAAGGGGGAGTGCAGAGCTGGAGATTTATGGCCTAGAGGGAGATTGATTAGTGCCGTCACAAGCCCTGATGTACGGTTGGCAGTCTCCCCCTCCCAACCCATCGCATTTCCCACAAACACACACACATACAGCCATACGGTTCAACACACAGCTACACATACATCCCGACACCGCTCAGTCCCCCAGGCCTTTCCTGACAGTCCCCCAGAGCTGTTGCATGTTAAGTTGTAGCAGACAGACTGCTGTTTTCTCAGCATTACCATTTTCTTTGCCGTCCATAGATAACGCCATCAATCACCACATACACACTGCCCTGGAAGGAATGTGTCTGAGTGTTGCTACTTTCTGTGTGTGCCCGTGTGTTTGTTTTGAGGATGGTTTCTAAGACGGGAGATGCGGTTGAATGGCTGTGTGCTTGTGCTGTTTGAAGCTGCAGAGTGACTGGCCTGGACTGTGCTCTGAACCCGTGTCAACCGTGCTGCCCCAGTGCAGGTGTGTGTTTATCATTCAGCACACACAGCTGAGAGGCAGGCAGCTGTAGGCATGCTCTCGCAATTAAATCCCGGGTGAGAAACCTAGTCCATCTAGCCCTCAGCCAGATCCTGCCGCTTTTACCAGACACGGCATGGAGCTTTGACCTGGAATCATCCTGCTTAACTCACTCTCTTTATCTTTCTCTTTTCCTGCTGCAGGTTGGCCGCAGAACTCCCCACGGCTGTAGAACTGTGCCCACCTCGCCATGCTGGCCTGTCTGCAGAGGAGGCAAAACCCTCCACCCCAGCACCCGGTGTGTGCCAGCAAAACCCTGGAGCCCCCGCAAGCCCTTGGACGGAAATGTAAGTTTAAAAAGTGACAGTGAGCAACACAGGTCAGAAGTTCAGCTCACCCAAAGCTAAGGAATGAGAGAGGCTTGTGTTTGTCGTTTGTATTTAATCGGTCATGGTGAATGATGGAAAACGGGTTGTTAACCCCGACTGTGAATAAGTGAAGGAAAATAGACTTTCCGGTTCCTGTTGTTTGTCACTTGGTTCCCTTCTCTGAGGAATTCTAAACAGTTTCATTCGCTCTGCACTTAGACCTTGGATTGCCATGTTGTTTGGCTACTCGTTGTGAGGGGGGCTGTTTAGCTGTGCTGATTGTGCAGTCGTGGCAACAGGGCTGAACAGACAGTGTTTAACGTGCCTCGCTGGCCCCGGGTGACCCTGATGGTCTGTAAACATTTACAGTGTCTGGCCCTGGCTGTGCCGGCCGCCTGTAAAGCATGACAGCTGCTCTGTTTGCTCCCCGAGCACCAGTACCTCTGTCCACTCACAAAATGGTGTAAAGGGACAGAGATGAGCCAGGGCTGAAAACTGTTATAGAGCTGGCAAAACTAGTTTCAACCAGTTTTGGATTAGAGGGCTGCAGCAGTCAGGCATCTGGAAGGTGAATTTCCCCCTGATTTTGTTAAAGCTTTTGGATAAGCTTTTTACAGTGAGTCTTTTTTCTGATGAGGGGAAGAAAGACCCTTCCTCCTTATTGAATGCTTCTAGAGTCTTTAGTTGCTTTTGTTTACACGGCAGGCCTACGAGCTACCTCAAGCCGATTAAAAGGACTGGCGGATGGAGAGCACTAACCTACCAGTTTTCACCTCAGCTTAGAGAGGCTTAGCGGGAATAGCAGGTTCTGTGCTTCTTCGTCAGTGGAAATGATATCAGGCCTGTAAAAAAGAAAACGCGTTATTTCTCAGCTTCTCACTGGCCAATTAGCTACTTCTCAGCTCAACATCACACTCCAATCGCCTCCTACAGAGGAGACGGAAGTCACAAAATAAAGGTGACTGTGAGCCACCCCTGTCCTCAGATCTGGAGCTGTTGTTTTGCAGGTCTGTATGGATGGAGCTCTATAGGTGTGTGTGAAACAGAGAGGGAACAAGAGACATAAACAGAGCTCTGAGTGCATTTGGAAGGGGAGCTCTTCAGCTGAGTGGGGTTCAACTGGGCCCACTAATGAGGTTTAGAGAGGTGAAGAAGTGAAAGGAAGGACAAAGAGAAACTGCACAAAATAGAATTAGAGAAGATGGAAATGAAGGGGGGCAAATAGAGGGAGTCCTCAACAGTCGTCTTAATCGATTCCCTTCTTCCAATTTTGCAGGATTAGCCCACTTCCTCTTTATTGAGGAGCAGCCAGTGGGAGTCAGGACTTAAATCAATAGAGAAAAGAACAGTCTCCAGTTTTCCCTTTCCCTCTTACTGACCCTCTCTCTGTTACTCTCCCTTTCCCTCTCTCTCCTTCTCCACCTGTTAAAAACCTTTGATTGAAAGACTACCACAGTGACTGAGGTTCATAATGAGGATGTTTGAACATAATAGCCTCCTTTCTGTCCTTGGTGGAGGAGGGGGGAGCAAGTGTTGAATTTCCACCACTGTGCTGCTCCTGGCCTCAATACGGCAATTGTTCATCCAGGCCCAGCAGGGGTGCAGAAAGGCAGACAGTGGGTCTGGCTGCACAAGTGGGCACACTCAGGTCACCGTGCTGAGCAGGTCGCCATGATTGATTGTTCATGTCCAGTTTGTGCCAACGTGGAATGGGGGTTGTGGGTAAGGTGACCTGAGCTCTCAACAGGCGGCTGAATACCAGAATACACCCTCAAAGAGAGAGAGAGAGAGAGAGAGAGAGCGAGAGCACAGGAGGGGGATTACCTGGCAGCAAGGCAGAGGTGAGCTTTGTCATCTGCATCTGCTGTCCTTTACTCAAAAAGAGTGTGTGTGTGTGTGTGTGACGACTGGGGGGGCAGAGCAGTTGGAATGACAGGGCGAGGATGGTTTTAGCAAAAGTCCCTGCATTCAGATGCCGAGTGGCTGCACAGATCATTGATGCGACTCCCATTAAAAATCCCTCATACCCTCAATAAAAAAGGACTTAACTGGCTCTACCATCAGCTGGAAGCGTTCAGATCTGCTCGCCAGACAATCAATTTCCCCCAAGCGCACAGAGCTTAGCGGGAGAAACGGGAGGCGAAGAGCGGGATGTTTCCATTATCACAGCCCGCTCTGTGTCTGGACTCGGGGGGGGGCTGGGTGAGGTACTGTAGAGCGGGGAGTGCAGGGTAGAGAAAGGAGCGAGTGCCAGAGGGAGATGGGGAAAGACAGACAAGTGGAAGAGAGAGATAGGAGCCGAAAGGGAGACGGAGAAGCTGGCTTTTCAAAAATAACGTTGACCGCCCGCCCTTAAAAATATCATATTGGATTAGCCTCACAGATATTTTTTTCTTTGGACGTAGAGTTAAAAGGAGTGCAGCACATTACTTGAATTATAAATCATAGGCACTTGCTTTCACTAGGTCCAAATTCCACGCATATGTGACTGGCTGCACTCTCCAGCGCCAGCCCCTGTCATTTTTAATTAAATCCCCCCTTATGGGTGACATTTGTAGCTTGCCCCCTCCTCCGTCCTCCGCTCTCTACCACTGCCCTAGATGGAGACATGAAAGGCAGAGACGGCAGCGGGCCTCTCATCGTGTTGTGCCCCAGAGAGAGGGCACCCATCCAGACAGATGAGAAGGAAAGGCCCTGCGAGGGTAGAGGGGTGAATAGATGCCACTGACCCCGGCCCCCCACAGCCAGCGGCACCCTCCCTCGCTCCCCATCGCTCTCCTTGATTGTCGTCCTCCACTGTGGGTCTGAAGGTCCAGGGAGCAGGGGTGAGTGGAGCAGGAGGTGCATTGGTCCAGTGATGAGTAACACTGAGATGGCTGGACAGGAGGCCCAGCAGCCCCCCCCAACACCCTGCCTCCTCCCTCGCCCAGACAGCAATTACTCTGCCACATGTCAGCTCAAGAATAACAGGTCCAGAATCCCTCAATCGACTGGCTCATGGGGATATTTCTTCCTGGCTATTTTCCAAAATGATGTCTTTCAGATTTCAGCAGGTTTTCATTTGTTTAATCAGAACTGAGTGGTTTCATTTCAGCCATGCATGACATTTTACGAGAATGTCGTTGTCACACTGGCTGTCCGTGTTTGTCCCTTTTTATTCAGACCCTCTGTTGTAACCGCACAGCTTGCCGCCCGTCCCATACACACACACACACACACACGCACACGCACACGCACACACACACACACACACACACACACACACACACACACACACACACACACCAATTGTTGTCCCCAGTTGAATGTCTCCTTACATACATGACCTGCTCACATGTACAAACACACAAGCACACCTGCAGCCATACCCCCCCCCCCCCCCCCCCCCCGTGACACCACCCAGGAGGCCCGAGGTGCCAATCAGCCAGGTGTAGATGAGAAGTTCCCAGAAGGCTTGATATCCCAGGTTCATGTGGTGCGGGGCAGGTTTAGCCCTCTTCAGTCTTGATCGACAGAGACAACCTGGGCATGTCACACGCAGCCTCAGGACATGACATGCGGGTTCACCTGGGGATTGTAGTTTTCCTAATAGCCCTGTGCCTCGCAGGCGGAGCTGCCGGAGCCATTAGTTTGCTTTGCTTTTAGCAGCTTTTCTTCATAAGCCACCACACCACTGAGAGAGAATATGCTCAGGTAATGACCTCTTCCACCTCTCCTGCACTGTTTTCTGAGGCGGCGCGAGACGTAACAAGGGAATTAGCTGGCCATATCAAATTGCAGCAGGAACGGCTGTTAGGTGGCAAGGAAAAAAACACGTGGGGAGGGTTTTCAGTTGAATATTTAAATGTGGTCACGAGCAGCAGCAGGAATAACAACCCTTCCCCTGATTGCCTCAGTACCCTGGAGGTGGAGGGCATAAAGTAGGACTGAGGGAAAGGGAATGGAGATGGAGCGAGGGAAGGAGGGAGAGACTCTGCATGCACTTGACCTTTTCCCACTGATTGAACTACCTCGTTCCTAACTCCCATTTGGAATTCCACAGAGTGCCCACAGAGACTGTCATTATTCCACAGTCTGCAGCAGGGAAGCAGAGGTCATGAGGTATTTTTCATAGTGAAAGGTGATTGACAGCTATCCATGGCCTGCCTTCTCCTGGGTGCCTGCTTATGCAATCTCATTTTGGGCATGGTCACATGACAATAGCCTTCATCACATTTTTATACTGCAGATACAGGATTTTTAATCGAGGTTTGCTTTATTTCAGAGGGGCAGCCCTTTGATATTTAATGTAATAGTCTTACCTCCTGCATACTACTAGCTCTTCTGTCATGTTGGCATCTCAATGCTGGCACACAGAGGATCATTTCCGGCTGGTGGAGTCCCACAGAGCCCTGCCTTCCCTCTGCCCTCTGCCTTCTGCTGTGAACACGGGGGGCGAAGCAATCTTATTGCCTTTGGAGGTGCGCTCGAGGAAGAAGCGCCCTGCTTTAGTTTTGGTCACAGCGGGACTTGGGTTGAAAAACTGGTTCCCAGTTCCAAAGTCTCCAAGCTGGCATTTGAGCGTCCCAGGTGCACGGTATCGACACCCTCTGTCTTCGCCTGCCAGAGCATGGGGGTGGGGGAGGTGGTGTGAGCGAGTACAGAGAGTGTCCGCAGCCCCTTGCTGTCCCACAGGAAATGACACACAGCCTGGGCTATCTCAGCGCTGAGCCCACCACAGACTGACCATGTGAGGCGTTCAGGAGGGGCTGCACACTCCTGGCACGTTCCTAGAGTTTTAGACGTCTCTACGATACCAAAACTCTAAATAAAAACGTAGATTTCGGCCAAGAGTTGGACATAAATAGTGTGACAGTAGGAAGAAAGGTTTAATTCCCCTTTTAACTTGATTGCCAGCAATTACTCTATTTGTGTCCAGTCACTCCATCCAAATTGTGAAGAAAGTACAGCACATTTAACTCGATGAATTACATATCTGTTTTATAACTGCAACATTTCAATTGTTTAACGTTCTTTTGTTTTTTTATAAGTAGAGAAATAAATATATTTTACATTCAGCCACTTTGTGGTAACACTAGGTTACACCCTTGCCCGTTTATTGTTAAATAAGAAACAGCTACGATAGCTATATCTGTTCATTTTCTATTTAGTCAATTGTCCCATACATTCTAACCTCTAGACCTTGATTGAAATTCATAGCAGGTGAATATTGATCAGTATGTTGTTGCTGGGGGTCTCCTTTAAATAGTTCCCTTACTCTAGGAACATTAACTAATAAGTCTTGTGTGGACAACATAAAAATGCCCACAGCAGTTGAGTTTGATGTTTTCTTCCAAACCACTTATGAACTTCACCAAACTGTAATACCAACCCTAGCTGTGGTTTTTCAGTCCACTCTAATACTGTAGAGTGTTTTGCTGAGAAAGTATGGGAGTGTAAACTGACCACAACACAATGTTGAAATCAGCGCTCCTGTGGGACATTTTACTACAGTTTATGTGGTTTGCTCGTCAAGCCCCTTCCCATGAAGGCCATCTTCAGATGCATTGGTCCCATCGTCACTTTAAGTCTTGAGAAATACTGAATCACATTGGCTTGGCTTTAGGTTCAGAGGTAGGGCATGTTATTATGCTGACCTCTGGCTGCCAGCTCTTTCAGAAAACCACTTTTCACTAACCTAACCCTGGAGGCCCGGGTCTGGCAGTTCCATCATGGAGCTGCAAGTTTCTAATTTGTAAAGTTGTTTTTTACTTTCTGATGTTGCTGCTATAGGCACTGAAAATGGAAGCAAACGTATTACTAAGTTTGTCTGTTTTTATGTTCGTCCACAGTCCAATAGACGGATAAAACAAACGTGTATTCATTAGAAACAGATTTACGCTTGAAGCAATAATTATAATCAAACATCCTGCTTTTGTTAAATCCCTGCCTCAACAACTCCATAGACATGGAATCTTAAAAAATCAATGTTCGTCTTACTTAAAATCTACTGTATCTCCTCTCCTTTATCATCCTTCGTTCTCTTATCTCCTCTCCTCTCTTATCCACTCTTCTCCTGTCTCCTTCTCTCTCCCCCTCTCTTATCTCCTCTTCTCTTCTCGTTGGCATGTGTACTGCAGCCGAGTGCCTTGTTGTCTGTGCAGTGTTAAATATTAATTGGGAATCAGTGGAGGACTTGTCTCCTAAATGATAGAACAGAAGGGCCCAGGCTTGCCTCAGGCAGCCTGCGGGCGCCTTTCTTCTTCCATTTACCTGCAGGCCTGCGCTCCAGCACTTCCTCCGGTCTGACAGGCCTGCCCAGGCGCCTCCAGCCTCCCCACTCTCTCTCTCTCACTCCCACTCTCCTTTTTTCTTCCTTCTCTACTCTCTTCACTGGTTCCTTTTCTTATCTCTGTGTGCGCTTACAATATCTACCTCTGGGGTCCCTTACTCCAAACCGGTGTGTGCTTGTGTTGTTACTGTGTCCATTTGAGTTTGTGCATGACTGTGAATGCAGCTTGCTCTCGGCTGTACATGTAGCCCTTTGAGAAAATAATGTCACAGCGCGGCATATTCTCTTAAAACAGGACAGGGAGGGCTCGACATGAATCTTTCTGGTTTTAGCTTGTTGCATTTCTTTCTTGGCTCAGCGTACCGTGTGCTCTCCTCATCACTAGTTTAATCTCTGCTTCTTCTTCTTCCCGATGTTTCCACATAAGTTGCGTCACTGTTGGTCTTTCTTTCTTCTGTGAACTGGCCTTTGTTCCTCTCAATCAGCCTTGTCATCTGGATTAGTGTTCCGAGACAAAACAACCGGCAGCAGCTGCTTCTTGATGCACCGGCTAGCTCTAACTTGTGGGTGACCCTTGTCGACTTAGTTAATTAGGCTGCGGAGATTTGTTTTGAAAATCAAACCAGCCTAACTTGTTGTTGTGTTTCAACTCTGTTTGTGTTTGCACTGGAGCACAGCTTTCACAAGGTTCAGTGAGGGAACATTATGGAGTGGCAGGGCTGAATGTGAAATGAAAAAAGCCTCTAAATGTAGGAGAGGGCAGCAGAGAGGCAGGGATATAACTGGAGGACAGTCGGGGGGTGGGGATGACTTTGATGCCACAGGAATGAGTTCACAGGCCCATGAGCACAGGCCTAATCGCACATGACAATATCGGCTGGTGTGCCAGTCGCAACGCATAACCACCCCGCTGCTTGTGCTGACTTGGGGTATTTGCTGATATAGCTCTGCTTTCTAGACCATGCTGTATGCACAATGAGGGTGGCCCAGGCAGGCCTGAGGGGAGGCTCATCGGGGGCCGGGGTCCCCCTATCTATACAGAACTGTGCTCTCCACTAAGCCCTTCGGCCAAACTTCATTATTAAACAGAGAGCAGTTTTGTGATGAATATAGTTATTCTTTTCCATTTATAATCTATAATGTTTTCCATCCAGGCCCATAAATTATTGCAAATGTAGAGAAACCAATGCTTGAAATGAGGTCGTGGCTGTGTTGACGGCGTGAAATATTCAGGGTGGATATTTTTTCTATTGAAATGCCTTTTTTCAGGCTGTCATGGGAACAAACATGGAGCCCGTTCTTTTTTGTTTGTCCGTTTTGTTTATGGAGTGCAGTGTGTAATATGAGGTAAACATGTTGCCCCAGATTCTGTGTTTGTTTGGGGCACGGCTGTCCCACAAAAGGCCTGACACGGCTGCTGGCCCGCATTCTTCTGTGGCTCAAAGAGGACATAAACTACCCACTGGTGTTGTTTTCCTGGACAGTCAGCTAGTTCATCAGTAATGAACACTTCCAGTCATCCACTTTGAATAAGAGGGGATCTTGTTTATTTCTCTTTCACTCATGCTTTGATTTGCATTAAACATGACATGAGAGGCAAAGACTGTAGGATGTCTGCCTAAATATCGTAGCATTAGTATCTTCTTAAATGCTATCTTCACAAAGGTTAGTGCTGATAAGGTTTTTAATTCCAGGGAGAGGCAGTAGGTCTCCTCTGGTGATGCTGGTGGTGTTAATGGGGCAGGAATGCAGGACGAGTGCTTTCCCACGCTGTTAGTTTTCTTCTGCCGGGCGCGTTTGAGACAAGGCTCTGTGCCGGCTAGGCTCCGCTAATGCAGCCAGAGTGCAGACAAATGGAAAGTGACACTTGTGTGTGTAGAATGGTATTTGTGGTGACGCTTTGACTACAGATAATAAAGTGTTCGCCCTGAGGTGATTTCGCCCGGCAAGCACCCCAGATGAAACTCACTTACTCAGAGAGGGAGACTGAAGAGACTGAGTGGGGGATGAAGAGACAGAGAAGGGGGGCTGAAGCAAGAGAAGAGACATAGAAAATAATGAGAGGAGGTAGAGATGTTAAGGAAAAGGGAAAGCAGCAAGAAAAGGGGATGTAATTCATCCTGGTTTTAATTGTGTATCCACCTGCTTTTTAAAACTAAAATGAAAGAACATGTATGGAGCTTCTTTAGATTAATAGACTCTGACAATTAATGGTTATTGATGTTGTATAGCTGCTAAAGAAGAAAGATGTCCGGTTCAAATGGAGGGTAACATGTTTGGGTCAGCTGTTATTAGCAGGATCTATGAGTGTGTGTGTGTGTGTGTGTGTGTGTGTGTGTGTGTGTGTGTGTGTGTGTGTGTGTGTGTGTGTGTGTGTGTGTGTGTGTGTGTGTGTGTGTGTGTGTGTGTGTGTGTGTGTGTGTGTGTGTGTGTGTGTGTGTGTGTGTGTGTGTGTGTGTGTGTGTGTGTGTGTGTGTGTGTGTGCCAGGCCATGTGTACAGAACAGTCCTTCAGGATCAATCAATTCTCAGTAATTTCCCCTACAGCTCATAAAAGCCAGGTCTGTCTGGAAGGAGCATGAGGTTGCCACATCAAACCAGCTAATTAATTTTCATGGCTGTTTCAGGAACATCTGGCTTTAGAGATAAATTCTAACGAGAAAATGTAAACATGACAGTGTCCTGGTGGTATAATATGTCACGTTTCTAGGGAGGAAATCTTAAAAATGGAACCCTAATTAGCTGTTTTGATTTGACACATTGTCCACAATGTATTACATACTGTATATGTTAATCTGTAAAATTATTATAATATTGATAGACATTGTGCAGGAGGTGAACATGGATCTTGTTTTGCCTCTGTCCTTCCTAGTGTTGTCTGTACCTGTAGAGCTTATCTCTGTCTCGCTGCACTATATTAGCCGCACACGCCTCACTGCAGGCTAACTAAATGACCTCATGCTGCAGTCTGTGAGGAGGAAGCCCAAATTAGGCACTCAATTGAGTATTTCTTCCATCTGCTTGTGCAGGAAATAGATAGATTACATCTGAAATGAGATTGGTTTTAATGAAATAAAAGATTAGATTTGGGAGTTTTATCCAACTTTTTTTTTTTAAATCTCTTTTAATGATTAAATCCATTTCTGACATTTTGCCATGTCTGCATGCCTCTGAAGGATCACTGTGCAGATTGCTTTAACATTCTCATTATCCTTTTTGCTATTTGTGAAACATGTTGGCAGGTTAAAAGCCCAATATGTGATTACAGCATGGCACCCCCTGATGAAAATGTTGTCCAGCTACGGATTGTATTAACATAGTGATTCATTCGAGTTATTTAGAGTCTGATTTGATTAAATCGTAACAATATGTGACTGTGAAATATACAGCTTGTTTACTTCACAAAATACAGGTTTTTGATTTAGAAAGTTACATTAAAAATGACATTAGATCGGTCAAACCCTTCTGAAAGTTAATGTAAAGAATGTATGGATGAGTTGACTGCATTTTCGTTTCCACTGTCTTACAATATGCATGTATTTGATGATTATGATGACACAAGCAGCCGTGAATTCAGACAGCTCTATCCTTTGAGAAATCATTGCAGTTTGATTTTTATCTTTGCAATTATAGATAGCAGAGGCCTGACAAATAATTGCCTTGATTTTTTTTCTCGCTGTGTTGTTGCACAAAAAAATCAACCTTGAAATGAACAGAGGGAGATGAGTGTTCCTAAAAATGGCTTTTCTGATATCAAGCAAGCAGCGGGGTTCCCTTTCCCCTCCTGTACACTTGAATTGATTATTACTCTGGCTGAGGGCATATTCAACATGTCTGCCCCCCTGCGAGGCTGCTGTACCCTGTTGATCACTGGCTCATACATGTGCTTCCTCTGCTCCCTCGCTCCTCAGGAAGCTCCTGTGGGGCGCTGGGGCTTTGATTGACTGGCGGCTGAGTCCACAGGACGCCTCTATTATTATCATCTCTACCTCGGCAGAGGGGTTGGGGGCTATGTCCAGGGGGTCTGCCCCACAGCCCCTGCTTTGTGTGCCCGATAGTCAATTAGAGGCAGCGCACTGCCGGAGACGAGTGGGATGCAGGGTTAATTGCAGAGGACCAAACAGCTGGCTCTATCAGGGCCCATTGTGTTTGCAGCAGTTGTCACGGCAATTGAGGCCTGGCTGTAATCGCTGACTAATCAGCCCTGTGCCAGATGACACCTCCATTAGCACAAGGCAGGTATTGTTCAGGACGCGAAGCTGCCTCTGGCTTCCCCCCGCCTTCCCGTTCCTTTTACAGCAGGCGAGCAGAGCTGGGGACAGGACGTCATACACCCTGATCCTATCACCTAAGAGCTTAACAATAGCCACAGGTCAAGGGTCCCTCCGTGCAACAATGCTGTTGAATCTGCTCTTTCTACAGCAGGCTGCTACACATTTGACGGGTCAGACATTTTCTGAGCGGGGGGATCGGAGACTGTTTTACCCGTGAATTATTAATATGAGTAACTTCATTACAATGAAGTTTAGAGCAAAGTAGTGGAATATGGTACGTGTGTGGATAATAGAGGCAATCTGTTGGCCCGTGGTCAAAAACACACGGCATAACATTTAACAATTGTCCATTTCAAACCTGTGGGTAGCCTTTGTTGAATACAATTCTCTCCCCAAAAAATGACTTTGTCTATCTGCGGGACAGGACATACACCTTTGCTATGTGATTCTCCATTAAGAGAGCGGATAGGTTTAGGCACCAACACTAAATGATAATATTTGGTAAAAAACATCATAATTTGTGTTAAAATATTAAAAGTATGTAACGAGACAACATTTATCAAGGGAATGTGTTGTAGTGAAGTGGGTGCGTCATGTAGCCGGTGAGACTGCAGTAAGCCTTTGGAAAAAATAAAAATAGCATGAATAGCTGTATGCCGGTTGAAAGGATGTACGATGAGTAGAGCAGCTAATGTTTCCTCTTAGCTCAAACACATTTCACTTTGCTCTCCTCAGGGGGAATAGTTCCCAGTGAGCGTGGCTGCTGTTGGACTGAAGCTGACCCCTGTTCTCCTCTCCTCCTGTTGTTTGTTTGGCCAAAGTTAAACGTGCTATGCACCCGTAGTTCCCCTGTAATTGCAGTTCAACCAAACAGTCCTCTCCCTTCATTTAAACAAGCAATTTATTCCCACCATTCACCAATATACATGGTCAGGGCAGGGGATCAAAACATGTGGTGAGTAGGCATACAGGCTTGCAGTGAGTGAGGGAACAGCGAGGGGTGTTTGATGTGTCGGAGCATTTCATCCACTAATAAGAAGACACTTCTCCAACCTGCTCATCATTTTAGAACACTTGGAGCAAGGGCATTTCAGGCAGTTCTTCAGACTTTCCCCTCTGCTTATTCATTTAAACCTCTAATTAAAATGCAAAGCATTCTCATGGTCCTCTGGATTTGGTGCTGCACTCTTGCACCGCCTCTGACTCCCTATCTCCTCTCCCTTTTTCTCCACTCCCCTGCTAACCCCCACCCTCCTCTTTCCACCTCACCTAACTCCCTGCTCTCATATTCTCTCTGTCTGCCTTTGCTTCTTGTGATCAACACAATTTGACCTCTCACTTGGAAGAAGTGCACAGAATTTAATGGATTTTTTACAGTCTAATCTAACCAGTTCCCTCTTTATAGCTGTTTTGTACCCAGTGGACCTCATCTTTACCAGCCCTCCACCACCTCCTCCACCCTCACACCAAGAAAATTAGTTCATCAGAATTCAAACTGTACTGCCGGCTAATTAAAGGAGTGTTAATTGAGTGTTCAGAATTGGGTACTCCTTTCACCAGACGCACACACACACTCAAATGCGTGCATACACACAAGCACACATGCAATCACAGTAACGGCACTGGGTACACCAAGGACGTTGCGCTTGGGGAGTTTCATGCCAATCAAAAATGGAGAGAAAGGAGAGTGCCCATCCTCCAAGTGAAATGGGATTTCTAGATCAAATCATGGCCTACTGCGGCTCAGCCCGGCTCTGTGTGCCATGTTATCCTATCGCAGCCTTGCTATCTCTGTCTGGCCGCTGGAGAGTGTAACACTGCACAGATAGCCTCTCTCAATACGTGCATCGTGCTAATGAGGGGTGGCATTTAGAGATGTGCTGCTCTGACACATGGGCATTGTGTGCCAGGCACTGGGTGATTAAGGACGAAGGTCAGCCCATTAATTGCCTTCCTGCCATCTCCGCTCCCTGGCGCGTGATCTCTCAGAACTAATGCATGTGTTTGCCTGAGCTTTTATCTCATCTCCAATGCAGTTCAATCATATGCTTGGTTTGTTTACATTCCTTTCATGTGAAACTGTTTTCCCCTGCTTATTGTTAAAGCAGTGGTAGGCCAGGTTCTCTGTTCCTTTGCAAAAATATGTTTCATGTGCTTGTGAGTGCACATAGACTCCTGCTCACAGGAAGGGAACAAACATATTCTTGCATCCCCAGGGAAATAATTAATCCTTACAAGGCTGTCGCATGTCGAAATGAAGCGAGTGTGAAGCATTTAGCCCAGGAGGCATTGCAGGCTGTCGCCCGCACAGGCACCTGTTGTTGTCCCTGCCCTACATTTCATGAGAGAGAGCTGAGCAGAGGATAACAACATGCTCCACTGATGGCAAATGAGACACACAACTGCAGATGCAGGTTTGTGTGTATTTTAGCCTTTTTTCTGTTTTCCTGCAATGCGTTAGCATGCACGGCGAGGCTGGAGAGTGTGCACAGGTGCAGGAAACCCCCTACCTTATGAGGAGGTGAGGGCTCACACAAAGGAGGCAGTGCTGGCTGCCTCAGAGGCTGTTTATCAGCCAGCACCATCTGTATGCTCCTGCTCATAGCTATGATCTACTGCAGCCTAAACCAATAAGTCACAGAGTGCCAGCCTAAAAAGAGACTCTCTCCTTTAACCTCCATGTCCTCACTTATAGACTCACTGCTCTGGAGGAGAGAGATGTGGAGACCCTGCACATCAAACACACACAGTGTTCCACTGAATGTATGGGATTGAAATTACGCCCCGGTTTGTGGGCATACTTACTGTAATCAACTTTGCTATAAAATGTATACCATGGAACTTTTTATTGAGGGGGCTGGAATCAGAAGCATCCAGATGCTCATTTGCCTCCTCCTCCTCTTCTTCCTTTATGCCTGTGGGTTCTAATAACCGGAAGCCTTTGTGGAGCTGAGATGGGTTTTGTAGGCCTGAAAGGCCTCTAATCCCTGTGGCCTATGAAGTGTGAAACCCTTTGATGCCAGGTTGGTGTGCCAAAGGCTCTGCCTATTGACAAACAAGGGCCAAGCTGGGAAAAGACGGAGGGAGAGGGCTTTCTCGTCTCTCGGAAGAAATGCAGGCTCAGGCATGGAGAATATGGACTCAGTCAGTGAGAAGGAATAGAATTAGCCACCCTTAAATGAATTTCCTGGCTGTTTTTATAGTTTTTTCCTCACGTGGCAGTAATTAGGTGGAATGATGGGCATATTGCAGCTGGGGGCTTGTAGGGGCAGCAGGGCACAGGGCCTTGATATGCCTGAAAGCCAAGTATCTTTCCTCATTTAGACCATGTGATGATCAAAGATGTTTTTTTGCCCTCATGTAAAGAAGATCAGAAATTATGCTGCCATTCCATTTGCATGTGGACCAGCAGTGTGCTTTGAAATGAGCATGTTTTTATCTTCTGAGCAAATGAAATAAGTCTTCTGTCAGTTTTCAAATGCAAGTCAGAACATCAAAGCAGATGGCAGTGGGGGAGCAGAGCTCTCCCTCAGAAAGGTTGGTTAGATCTTTGATAGGCTGGACTGGCACACTCAGCCTTGCCCATTAGGGTGGCACCAGGATATCATTCTGATTTAAGTTATTCAATCAACTCTATTTCTACAAATGTAAAATATAATTTGAAGTGCAGTGTCTCTGATTTAGAGATCATGTTGTCGGTAGTCAGAAATAGGTCTTGTACTTAATTTGGCTTGGGATATTCACTGTCTCTCCCCTCTGCTGTTAAATTCCCAATTTATTCCTTTTATGATATGGATCTTGTAGATTTAATCATTTTCACAGTTGGAGACCCAAAGGGTTGTTGAAATGAACTCCCCATGCTATCTGTAATGGGACCACAGAAATGAGAATTGTGACTACTTGGCTGTGGAGTCTCTTTATAATGAATTTGCAATTGGAGAGGAAATGGAGTGAGTCGTAGTCACAGGCTGCACCCTGCAGACTCCTTCGGTCGCTAGGACATTTGCTGACAGCACAGTTATGGCAGTTCATTTTTTTACGTTTTGTTAGCTTTTGCATGAAAGTGTCATTTTTGAAGGGGTTGCAAGTCATTTGTGGCAGCTGATATATTGCTTGTAAATTGAGTTATTTTCCCAGCCCCCCACCCTTTTTGTTACACTGAGCTAAGTAGCCATGAAATTGCCTGAATAATGTCGTTTAAATCCAATCTCACCGCGGCCTCTCACCTCCATGCCCAGCTCCCAAACAATGACACATGGTGGGGTTTTTAGAAATTGCCATTTTCCTGTTTGCCACCTCAATTCACAATGGGCAAGCCTTGGCTCATTGAGCGAGGGCCATTGCTACTCTCACTGCTGCGTTCACTTCTGAATTTAATTTTGGGTTCGGAGTGATTTTTATATGGCAAACCGTACACAGCATTTACATGTATAGTGCATTCGTAGCAATGTCTTTTTTTGTCCTTCAACCGTCACCTGAAAATATAACATAAATACATGTGATTATACTCTTTATTATATAAACGCAAAACAACATTTATTTTTGCTACTCTGTCACATAATTGAGATATTTCATGGTCACACAAACCATTAGCATGTATTTTGTTTGATTTTAACAAAAAGATTATGTGTCTTTTTAGTGTGTTTTCAATTTCAAACCAATTGTTTTATCTTTGAAAAAATTTAAAGATAGCAGCACTGTAGCAGTCTTGACGAGGCTTTGGTCGGATGTAGATCACCTTAACCCGGTCAGATTCCCAGTAGATGTGTTATAGTTCTTTTTGTGAGGGCTCTCCACATTCTCCTGGATTGAATACATGTGGAAATGATGTGGCCAAGGGTAAGACCCAGTAAGTGAAACCACTTATGAATGTCAACTGTGCAATTCCAATTAAACAAGCTTTTATCCCATCCCTTCGTCCCTGCTTGCCTGATATCCAGGGCTAACCCAATTCAATGCTAAAGAGGGTCCGAATTAATTTCACAATGCACTGATTTAACAGCGCCTAAGGTACCAGGCTTTGACGGAATTAGTTTTTAAAAAGATCCATTTGTCTAGGGATGAACTTCCACTGGAGGGTTTGACAATGAGATGAAAGGAAAACTCAATTGGAGGAGGGAGGTGATGGAACATAAATGAATGTCAGTCCTGATTTACTATGTACAAACTCTGTTCGGGTTGTTAGGCACTGGGTCCTCTGTTTGCATCTGGTTTTATTCACCTGCTCTTGTAGAACACTCACATTACTCAGTGTGCTTTAGATGTAGTCACTGTACTGCTGCCGGGTTATACTGTTGCAGCAGAGAAGTGGTTATTGCAATTGATTGATTGATCTGACTTTGAGGCTGCCATTGCTCTTGGCTCCTTCAATATTCCTGGTAATTAAACTCAGGTGTGCGGATCTGCAACACATGCACCAGTCTATTTTTTCCACTCATACCCTTTTCTCTCTTTATCTTGAAGGTGAGCTGGCGGTACCCACACATTCCCCACGCTACCCCACTGCGGCAGAACTTGATGCCTTCGCTCAGAAGACGGCCAACAGCCCTCTGTCTATCAAGATCTTCCCCACCAACATCAGGGTTCCTCAGCACAAACACCTTAATCGGACTGTGAATGGATATGACACCACAGGGACACGCTATGGTCCCTTTATCTGCGCCGGGGGGCTGCTCGCCGTCCTCAAGGCCTCTTCATCGTCATCGTCATCAACAGGCACCTTCTTTCCTGCAAAAGGTGTTCTGAAGAACTCCGAAGGCAGACGGACTAAGCTCTCTCCAGCCCACATAGCAGTTGCCCCATACCCGCCCCCTAGTAGTAGCACTTTAGCCAGTGGCCACGGCCAAATGGTATACCACACGGGGCCCTCGAAGCCTCCTGAAGGCCCCGTGCTGTCGGTTCCCCCAAATGTCACTGTAGCTGGCTCAGTGATTCCTGTAACAGGGGGCCGAGGCCTGCCCCTGCCCGCACAGTCCAACCTCCCCTCCATCCAGAGCATCATCTACCAGATTAACCAGCATTGCCAGGCCCAGGCTCTGCAGCAGGTGTGCCAGGGGGCCGCCACCGTACCGTCTAACTCTAGCCCCTCCAAGCACGGCACAACTGTCATGGGGGTCTCTTCAAGCTCCTCAGGTGGAAGCTACGTGGTGGGAATGGGTCCCCAGTCTAACATGCTGTACACAGGGCCCGGGCTGCCTGCTCAGAATGCAGAGGCGATGAAGACGGGCATGTACGCAGATGGTATGGACTACATCCTCTGGCAGAAGCATCAGCAACAGCAACAGCAACAGCAACAGCAACAACAACAACAACAACAACAACATCAACATCATCAGCATCAACAGGCTGTGCTCCGTATGTACAGCGGAGGGAGCGGTGGAGGGGGCGCCATCAGCAAGTCCCCCGAAACTTGTGTTCCAGGGGGAGGGATTATGGGGCCACAAATGTCCTCCTCTTCCTCCAGACCTTACCACCTGACAGCCAGCGGCGGAGGCGGGATGGACAAAGTTAGCTCCTCCCCTTTGAACTGCGTGGGTATGCATGGAAATTTCTCAGTGGGTCAATACTTTGCTCCGCCGTGGAACAGTGTGCTGGTGACACCTGACAGTGACTGCTATAACCCCCAGGAGCTTTTGGCTAACTCTGCAGGAGGGCCGGTCACAGGGCATAGAGAGATGGGCTACCCCCACCACCATCACCACTACCATCATCCTCACCACCCTGCGATAGACAGCGGGGGAGGTATGTGCTGCAGCCTGCCCAGCAAGAGTATGTGCAACACATCGGTGCTGAGCAGCAGCTTGCAGTCTCTGGAGTACCTGATCAACGACATCCACCCACCCTGCATCAAGGAGCAGATGCTTGGCAAAGGCTATGAGACTGTGTCAGTGCCACGTCTGTTAGACCACCAGCATGCACACATCCGCCTCCCTGTTTACAGATAGAGGGGCACGACGAAGAGGAGGAAGAGAATCAAGAATTGTGAATTTGTGAAGAAAATCAAAGTTAAAGAACCAATATGTTTTGTTTTCTGGGTACAGATTATTAAGAGTGGCACTGCTTTAACTCGTGTGGGAGCTTAGAGAAGAGCAGTTGTTGTGCTGTGTGACCATTTGGTTTGGTGGTTTACAGGCAGGCTGTGAGAGTCTCAAATATGAAAGTTGGTGGTGATTTGGGAGAGAAAAAGGGATTTCAAGATTCTCCAGATGTTCCATTGTGTGGTTTGCCAATAGGAATTTTGGGTTGATTTATTATATTATTTTTTCTTCTGTTTTTTTATGTTGTTTTACTTGCCTGAACTTTTTGATGAGAATCATAGCTTGACATAAAGTGCTCACGGCACTTGTATCCCCCTTCCAAATACTAAGGATGAAGCTACTGTGTAGGTTGTCACTGAAAGGGTCTTAAGGACCAACGTTTAGGGCTGCTTTCAAAATCCAAAACTCTGTAACGGTACACACAGATACACACATACAGAAACACAATGTACTGATAAGTGAGGGGTCTCAAATTATACTCGGGTGTGTATGTAAAAGGATCATAAGGTTGAATTAAAAGGATAGTACAATATTAGTTATTATTGCTGTTATAATTGATTCATAAAATGCACTGCTTGAATCTTATTGACTTTGAAGTTTGAAATTCGGTAGTTTGGTTATGATATATTTAAGAAACTTGAAAACTTGAACCTATTTTTTGTTGTTTTATATATTTGTAGGTATATTATATGCATTGGCTGCTATGGGGAAAGTGTCTCAAATGCTTTTTTTCTTCTTTTTTTTCCACTTTTGATTTTATGATAAATCCTCCACAAGCTGATGTGCAGTCTCTTATGTCCTGGTGTAAGGCAAAGTCGCTGCTTTGGTTCTTTAAGGACCTGGTCGAACCTGGAGAGCTCTTTTTCCTAACCAACACTGGAATCTACAAAAAATCTTGAAATGTTTATTTAAAAAAGAAAATGTCGCAAAAAACATGAAAAAGAAATGTTACCATGAAGAATGTGATTGGGAGGTTATTGACATAACCTTATGTGTATGTTTATGCGTGTATGTTGCTGAGTGCATGCGCGTGTGTGCATTTTAGTTTGTGTTCTTCAAAATCCTCAGACTTTGTTTATTTTTTTTGTGTTATTATAAGATTTCTACCACCAAGACTGAAAAACTGATTCCCATAAACATCATATCTGAGTAATGTACAGGAAATATTTAGCAGATCTCGCTGTCTTTTATCGGAGGCTTTAGGTATTCTCTGGAGTTAGAGTAGAGATCAAGTTCTCACATGACTCCTAATAGGAGTAGCAAATACAAAATGGAAACAATCATGCTCTCTGGCATCACGGGAAATGAGAAGAGGCTCACTGCTTCCCCTTGTCCTTTTTAGACCCTGGTTGCGATACATTTAGCCAGGGCCAGTCTTAACTTGATGATTCAGAGCAGTGAAATATTTATTATGACTGTGAGATTCCCTTGAATGTACTGCACTTAAATTACTGCGATGTTTTATTGCCTTGTGGGACTCAAGCGAAAGAGAAAAATTGGATCAGTGCAGCAGTCCTCTGGTCTTAAATTAGCATTTCTTTTGTCCATCAAATTTCAATGGTAAATTGAATTTAGTAACTGGAGAGAGGGAGCCGGAGCTTTGTTGTGAGGAAAATACTGGCATCAGTCTAGATTTATGAAGTGCAATTATTATGACTGTATTAACATTTTTCTCTGAGCTTACACCAAAAAATGTAAACTACAGTTGTCAATACATTCCCAATGTACCACATCCCTAATCCCTATCCTTTTTTCTGTTTTGAGGTGTAAAATAAATTTCTTTAAGAATATATTCAGAAGCCACATCCTGGCATTGAAGTCTGTCATTTTTTAATGTATGTCCTCTAGACGTCAGTGTGAAATTGGGCCCTTGTGTCAGCAGCAGCTCTCTGAGATCCAGAGCAGACGTGGTGTGTGATGTAGATCCTTTAATGTGCTGTAGCGATTAAACCTCTGTCATTAAAAACTGTATTTAATTATTCATATTTTAAATGTTTACACTTTGATCATCCAAAGAAAAGGACAGACAGCATTGTTCAACAAATAATGGATTTACACATAAATATTAACTCAAAGCATCAAAATACTGTTTCTTAACATTTATAAACAGACCTGTTTTCCCATTAAAATAACTCTCGCTTAATCCTAACTATGAGCCTTAAATGTTGATCCAATTGTGTTTGTAGACACACCACTGTCTTTGAAAGCTGAAAAAGATTTTAGTGGAAATAATACCAAGCCCCTTGGCTTAAATGTGCACAGTAAGCCTCCTTAACATTCCTGTGAAAATGTTTCATGTTGTTTCAACAGCTTAATACCCCACCCACACTGTGATTCTAGCATATTTTCTGTCTTTTAGAAATATTTTGACAGATTTACAGATACATCCCGTTCCTAAATCCCCTCCGTTTGGCTCCTGCATCCAAGCATTAAACCCTGTCACATGATGTGGAAGTGGAGAGGAGGCACTTGAGGCAGTGGAGCTTCTGGTGTCTGGCCTTTCCCACCAGTGAAGGTCTGAGGCACCAGGCCCCTCTGCTAATGGGAATATTGGGTGACGCCTGGCTGCTGGACACTGCCAATAGAGAGTATTCATTCACTCAAAGGGTTGAAATAAAACCCTTTTCAAATAACAAGGGATTTCCTATTAGGCACTGCAAGGAATCTGGCCATTTTAAGCCCATTAGAATGAAACAGAAAAAAGACGACTCCTAAGAAACCAATTCAATTTATATTTCAGCAGAAACATAATAGTCAATTTGCACGTATAACATATAGGGCTGCCATTTAAATACTTGAACCATCTTTGCTTTGTGGCAACATGTTTTACTGTACTGGCTCCAAACTGTCTGTCCCCCTGGTCCTTTACACCCATTAATGAGCTCCAATTGATGGGATGCATCTTAGTCCTGCAACTGTGCTCCATTCCACAATTCCTGATTTGGACAATGGACGCTTAGCCCATGTTAGGATAATAGAATAAAATTTCAAATAGATTTGTGCCTGAGCTGATCCATGCACGGCTCACTCAGCTGCAGAGGCAGAGTGGCATATGGCATGTCATTATCTAAGCCCACCCTCCCCCTGTCCGGGGCCAACAGGGTTCAGCAGTGCTTAAACAAACTGAAGGTTAGGACTGGCTGGCTGGCGTTGAAGGGGAGGACAGCAGGGTTTTAAGGGGGGGTGGGGGGGGCTAAATCACAGCCTCCGCAGCGTCTCGGAGGGCCTCAGCGCCGCACCATGGCGCCTGTGCTCAGAGGCCTGCTTTAAAAAGCTGTGCTGTGTTTGATCGAGGGGATTTGTTTTCTGTTGGATTATACATGGTTGCTCCCTGCCTGGCTGAGGGGCCCTGTGCGATGTGACAGATCTCAGCAAAAGAAAGAAAGAGGGAGAGAGATACAGGGAGGGATTTGGGGTCAGAGGAGCCTCGAAGCATCAGTAATCAGGATAATTGCCATGTTCCTGGTGCTGGTTTCAGCCGCCCCTCCTCAGCTCTGCGGCCTCATATTCAGATTCAACCTCTGAGGAATCACATGCCTCCCTGTAAGACTTATTGTGCCTAAATTTACTTAATTATAGTAAGTGAAATATTGATTTGTAATTCAGTTTTTAATGCTTGGAATAAAAAATGTAGAGTTACGTTGCCCAGGAAATGATAGATTACTCAAATCAGACATCATCTGGTGACGACATTTAGATCTATAACTTATCTGTGTGGCTACAGACTATCGACTGTTAACACGCTTTCAAGGGCAATGAGACGCCCGCGAGAAAGGCCTGAGGGCCAAGTGGAGGGGAATTGACTTATGCTGGTTGTAAAAATCCCTTAGTAAATCCCAATAAGTCCATGAAGGCCTTTACCCAGTGCAAAGGTCTAGTCGCATATTATGCACCTTAAATACTGCTGAGCAGGAGAGACAGCGTTCAGAGTAGGGTCAGCTCTTTCAGTCTCACAACAGACGGGACGGGAGGGTGGGGAGGGATATAGAAAATAAAGGCAGCTGCTCGCTCCGTAGAGTCTTGGCGCTGCTTCTCTAACCTACAGATGACAGAGGGGGGGGGGGGGGGGGGCGGTATGGGGGTTGATGTCCCCACCACACCGCTTTGGTCATCCTCAGTCGTGTCCCCTGGCTGCCCTTGGGCCCCTGGGGCTCTCATCTCACAGTCCTTCCCAGCATCCCTCCCTAACGTCTGCAGAAGATAAAGTCATTGGCTCCTACCCATGGATGTATAATAAGAACTCCTACCTAGCAAGAAAATACTTTAATCAATACTGTAGACAGTCCTGAAGAGGCTTGTATAGTTGACCCACCAGCCTTATAGCTGTGTTGCACAATATCAAAAGATGTGTTTTTGTTTGGCTACAGATTTACAGCACATTGCCATCTCTTTTTGTGCTAGTGAATACAACTGAACGGGCTATGTGTGAGTAAACAACTTACTGTTTTAAAAAGGTAAAAATTCAGCACAGGTCACAAAATAAATCAGGATATTTCTTCAAAGGCACAGACCCACAGCCGTTTTTCTAAAAGCCGATGCAGCAGGTTGTAATTCCAGGAGTTAACAGCTTTTTATTTCTTCAGCGCCACAACTATAGGCCTATGTATGTTCAGCTGAAAAAGCTTATGGCCTCCATATATTCATCTAGTTTATGTGCCGGGTATATTGCTGTATCCAATCCAAACACAAAAGTCTGGGGATTTTGCTTTTTTTCTTCCTGTTTCCTTTTACTGTTTGTGTGGCTCTCAGAATGTTCCTGTAGACAAACAGGGCTGTTTTCCCCAAATGATCTCAAATGCACCAATGCTGCCAAAGTCTGAGGGTGCCGCAACCTTGAGAAAATAATATATATGGAAATGGGAAATCTTATTGTTCTCCCTGCAGTGTTGTATTTCTGTTTAAAAAATGATTTTGTCTCCTCAGGATGAAAAAATGTAAAGAATACCTTGCTTTCTTTTGGAAAATGATAATATATGAGTCTTAGATTTCGAAAGAAGAAGTCTGAATATTAAAAAAGCTGTAAAATCCTTTCGTTGTGGGGTTTTCAACTTTTGAATGTGCCTACAGCCAAGCATCCCAGTGATTGCTTACCTTACCCTCTCTCCAGTTCTGCAATCTCCCCCTAATCTCCCCACAACCATCATCTTCAATTTGCTCAAACTGCCACTGTCTCCCCTCCCTCCCTCCCTCCCTCCCAACAACCACGGTAGATATTTTTGCTGTTCCCTGCTTTTTGTCAATCTCAGGACGGAAATTTCTTTAATTCAATGTAGATGTTTGGATTTCCTTTGACCTCTCCTCTCTTATGTGTTATTGTTTGACATAAGTAAATAAAGCAGATGACTTCTACACCTGTCTTGTTGCTATAACCATCCATTGTCTTTACTTCTTCTCTCTCTTGCTGTAAACATCTTCGAAACAATTTTTAAGACTACCAGTAATGCAGGTAAGCATATAAGTCTTAGGATTCACTTCGTACACACACCGCCATATGCCGGGCTCTACAATCCTGTTTTTCACTTGACCTTTTCCACCTTTACAGCAGAGTATTGTGGCATCACTAAGTATGCTGGAAAACAACCCACAGTATAGACAGCACACTGCACGGATGACATTTTTCCTGGATGGGGATTTGGAGAAACTGCTCTTAAGCAGAGGCAAGCTAAGTATCTAATGCAATTGACCAAAGTGACCAAGACAAGATGTCCTTTTCTGAGGCCTGGACAATTGAGTCATAAAATAAGGGAATATTAGCTGTCTCAATTTTTTTTTATCTAAACCTATTTTGTTACCAAAGAAAAGGACAGCCACTGGTATTTGTTACACTCCGAAAGTTCCCTGTGATTTCTTTCCACATTTTATTTAAATTTGATCATCTGTCTATATTTCAATGTCAAGCTATTAGAAATACTTTGTGCTTTTTGTATTTTTCCTTAAGATTTCATAAACTCACTACAAATGTACTTCCAGAAGATATGGTACACCATGTAGTGTTGCATTCTGATATTTAGCCACACAAGTAGCTTCAAGAACTCACAATTGATGCTTTTCCCTCCTTTCTCTCCTTACTCCCAACCTCTCCACCCACCTGAAACATCAGATAAGCTGCAGACTGATGAGCCGGTCGCCTCCACCAGAGCGTGTGGTAGTGGGAGACTGCACACTGATTTCATACACGCTCGCTCAGACAGAAAAAGAGCTCTGTGGAGCAGAAATGCTTCTCTTATTAGCAAAACTCATTCACCTGTACGCCACATTGAGTCCCTGGCAATTTCACAATAAATCATGAGAGATGCCTATGGAGGCCGGGCAGCAGGCTGATGCTGAGCCGTGGCCGTGCCCTCGCCTGTCAGTTTAGACACTCTGAATCATTTCAGGTTCAGCAGCCTCGTTTCATCTGAGATGAACTGAAAGGTCATCTCACACGCTATCTAACAAATATGTCCGTCTCCTCATCTCCCAGTGCTTCCAGTGATTGCTCATTCTGGTTAGAAATACCGCGCCTTGGTGAGATATTTCACTGGATATTATAGAGGGAATTATTATAAGAAAGGAAATTAGCACCCATTGAATCTATGTGGAACCTGCTTTTAGTTATTAACCCTGGTTTTCAGTTGTTATCCGTCCATCTTTTTTGGATATTAGTGAAATATTTAGTAAGAGTGTGACCAATATGATGTTTCCCTCTGTGTCCAGCTGCTGGACCTCAGGCAGACAACACATTGAATCTATCAGACATCTGAAGCGTTAGTTAGTGAATGAAGAACGAGTTGGCCGAAGTCCAGTCTGGTATCTGCTTGAGACTCATCAGCCTTAACACCTTAAAGCTTACCTGGCTGGACAATAGCTGAACAATTTGTACTGCCAATATCTAAGCTAGTTAGTTTACTAAGGACCTTTGGCTGAGTCTGTCAACTTTCCCCCATGTGTGGTTGCTAACTGAGGCCCGTTAGTTACAACATGATCCTGCTTGGCTGTCACTTTGGTTTGTTGAGACACATTTGTGGCAGCGAGCACACACATGCTGCAAGCAAGTGAGCCATTTGTTAACAGCTCACACTTCCTGTTCAAGTGTGCGGTTCCAGAGTTGCTGACAGTGACACTTGCAGGACCGAGCCCTGCCCTACTTAGCAGGCTGCGGGGAGGAGGGCAGGCCAAGTTGTCAGCAGCGCTAGGTGCTCACTGCTTAGATAAACCTGGAGGATTAGTGGCCCAGTTAAAGTTGGGGCAAAGAGGATTAGCCTCTTCTCTGAGGTGGTGAGAGATTCCCTGTGTCCTTCAGCACTGCTGGCCTCAGACAGGGGAGAGAGGAGGAGGAGGATGAGAGGTGAGAGCCTGGTTATCATAAGTGAGAATCACCACTGTAGCGTTTTAAAAGGGAAAAGAAAGGTGAGGGGTAATGATGAAAGGTGAAAAGCAGTGAAACAGTTCATACATTTTTGCCAGCTTGTGGTTTCATTAGGAAGGAAAAAGCCCATAATTACTGGCCAGGTGTAACAGCGAGGTCAATGAGACCTGAGATCCACTGCGAAAAGGCATTTCTTCAGTGCATTCCACAAACTATAGCCTATTAAAGGTTATAGTGCTAATAACAGTTAGCAATGACAATGTAATATTTACAGCTATAATTACAGAATATATGTGTGCCCTACAGTTTCTGCAGGAGTAGACTCAGCTAAAAGGGATCTCCACATGCAGCAGACAGGAGTTTAGCCCTCTGCAGCCATCAGCAGGCCAGAGGAGGTACTGCAAGTCATTATTACTACAGGACTCAAAATCCTGTAGTGACTGTTTGAGAATAAAGTGTAATGTGTAGTCAAATGTATGTGCATTTTGTAAAAAATACAATGAGAATCAATGACATATTTTTTACACAAACAAAAACTTCTGATAAAGATTATATAAATGTGTGGTCACAAACATGTTGGACATACAGTAATATAACGTTTAAGGCAACAATTAGAAAAATGTCATGTCAACATTGATATAAACCTAAATGTATATATTTAAAGGTTTGTGAAACAATAGTTTTTCTTGGTAAAATACAAATGCAAAAACATTACAAAAACACAATTAAAAAATATTCCTTTCTTGCTTTCTTTTTGTGGCTATTGTTATTACTGTAGTCTTTTCCCGAATGCATTTAATCTTTCCTCACAATTGCATACACATATATATCACATATATATATATATATATATATATATATATATATATATATATATATTGCTGGTGCTGGTTAGTAGCAACTGTACTAGGATAAATCAAGTCAATCATTTATCAGAGTAGGGATTGCAAAAAATCTTTAGGAAAAAAAAGTCATAGTTTTATACAAGAATAGGAAGACGGACTACTGTGTGGTTCATAAAATGAATTCAGTGTTTATTGTTCTGTGCAGCAATATATAAACAATATAAAAAAATGCGTAGACATGTCTCTTTCCAAAAACAATGTAAACATAGTGAACACTGACCTGTGACCCTCAACAGTAATGAATTAGTGAAAATGTATTGTATGGTGTATCTGCTCTTAATCAAACCCTGTCATGAGGAACAATAACACAAATATGTGTATACGAGCATTAGTTGCACATAAACAAGATGCTCTATAAGGCAAGGAGCCAATCGCAATGAAAACACTGAAGCAAATAGAGGGAAGCACATAATGGCAAGGCCTGAGAGTTGATTATGCAAATACCCCAGCTGCAAAGGAACAATAACTCTGGAAATTCAAAGACAACCCATAACACGGGAGGCTATTGTCTCGCATTTGCATATGTGCTTGACAACTATAACCTGCTCATCATGCCCATCTTGTTCAGAACAATGTCTTTGTGTTCATATAATAATGCACACATTAGAAAATGGCATTGTGCATTGTCTCAGTTCAAGTGAAAGCTGCGCTGCCTGCGCTGGCAGCCCGAGCCTGAGACTTTGTAACTATTTGATTAATAGGGTATAAAAACTGGGGCGAAAATACACTTTGTATAAAACATATGTTTCTATGCACTTAACTACCATAGCCTGAACAATACAAATTAACATAATATACAATATAATCTTTATGATACTTCATACAAGGACCTCTTAAATATATAGCAAGCAAATAGAATCTGTCTATAAGCATTTTTCAGGTAGAAATATCTCTCATTGGGATTTTATCAGTAGATGACATTTCTATCAAATCCTTTGTTTACACTTCTGAGAGAATAATGCAGAAATTATGCTCCTGTTAAATCATATCAAACGCATCTTTCTATATTCTGTGACATTATATTACTACTGGAAATGCTGAAATATGTTTGATTCTCTTGAATCCCTGAGTGATCAGCCACTGATGTCTGAACTACAGAGGTACAGTACATGTTTACAATATGTTTTTCTATCTTTTATGATAAATAAAAAGCAGGATATAGCTCTCTGTGTCCTTAATGCTAAATGTTCTTCATTCTTTTATCTCAGCTTTGGTGTTTTTACCTGTATTTGGTGTTTTACAGATCAGTGATTCTCCAAGACATTGCAAATCCAGTGTCTTTGTGTGATCAGTCCTATCACACTGATTACATTAATATATTTCTAATACTTTTTTTTCAACAAAAGGCACATGAAATCTGGCTAATGAGTCCACCTATGGATCAAATTGTTCCCTCTCACTGGTGCTGATGGCTTTCTGCTGTCTCTATTTTTAAATAAAGACAGTCAGCCTCCTGCAGGCCTCAGTATCTGGGCGTCAGCGGCTCCATCTCCACCACCAGATCGCGAGGCCGTGGAGCCTTACTAAACTCCACCGCCCGCGGAACCACTGTGGACCAGCGGTCTAGAGGGGGATAAGAAGAAGGATTCTGGTTTGATCTGTATGAATAAGTTAGTGTGCGCTCCACATGAATATATACTTATTTGTCAATGCATTTATTCATGAGAGCACAGTGAAAATCTCACCTCTCCGCAAGGCTTTGACGCTCTGCTGCAACCCATTGGCTTGGCAGGTCTCATTCTTGCCTGGATCCTCGTTGATTATTGCCAGGTTCTGATTCCAGTGGCACCAATTCACCTCATCCACCCTGATGAAAACAAGACAACATTCGGTTGAACAGTTTCCTTTAATGTGCTATAGGCGCTGCTGAGTGAGTGTGATATGAGTCATGCATTATACCTGAAGCACCAGCGTCGATCAGGTGTGCCGTCCCAGTTTTTCCCAACAGTCACCATCTCCCCGGCTCGAAAAGACTTGCGAAGGCAGACTGGGAAAGAGCGCTCGATGTCCAATATGGTCGTTGCCCACTGTGAGTATGGGTCATGATTAGTAAGGGTATCTAAGACACTCAAAAATCAAAAATATGTTTTATTACTCAACTCCTGGTAACTAGTAATGCAGATGGATTTCGAATTTTGTATTATCAATTGTGATATATCGTCTTTTAGGGTTAGGGTTATTTCTGCCTTCACTGAAAAACTGGAAAAGTGAAAAGAAATGGTACGTCTTAAACCTGTAAACATCACCATGTTAACATACTGGTGTTACAGTTCAGCCTTACGGAACAGCACGGATGGTAATATTGTGTTGGAGTGGACTTTCTCAGAGATAAATAATTTACAACCCTCCAAAAATAAACCATCACTTTAGCATGGAGAGTTAATAAGATATACATGTTTTCGTGAAACTGACTCTTTAATTAATGCCTAAAACAAATATATACTTGTAGCTCACCTGAAGCTTCCAGATCTTCTTGCTCTGTTTGGACACCTGTGACACTGTCTCCCCCATCAAAGCGATCAACATGTTAAGCAGCAGGACAAACGTGAGGATGATGTAGGTAACCAACAGGATGAGAAAGACTGCAGGATACTGCGCACTGTGAATCATGTCAAGTTCTCCCATCCCAATGGTCAGCTTAAAGAGGTCCAGCAGGAAAGCGCTGAAGGTGTCTTGGTCCCTGCAGTCGGGGTAGGTGGGGCAGCCCCCCTCACACTCTGTCCCCGGGGGAGGACACACCGTCAGCAGGGCCACCAGGGCTGAGGGAACAGAGGAGCTGGGTTATGTGTCTGTCCAACATTCGGAGAAAGACACATATTATTATTATTATGAACAAGGACCATGCATAAAGATACTAGATGCTATATGCCAAATTACAGCTAAAAGCTCATTTCCATCTGCAGTCCCTGGACACATAACAATCAACAAACGTTACAAATATTTCATAATGCCTTTCACATAGATCAAATACAGATGTATACAATATAAATAGAAGAACATTTGAGGAGATAGCACTCTTTTCTTTCTGTTTAATATGATGCTACATCCAGGAGACATTTAGCTTAGCATATAAACTGCAAACACCATGTTAGCTGTATGCTCTGCTATGCTAAACTAAGCTCAATGGCTACTGGCTGTAGCTGTAGCTTTATAAAGTTAGTGGACATACATTAGAGTATTAGTGCTATCTCTCCTTTCCCAGAATATTTAACTATCCCTTTCAGCAATGCTGATCTCTAAAGTTAGGTGACCAATCCTACCTGATGCATAACCAATCATGAAGAGCACATATACCAGCAGGAATCTGAAAAGGTCTTTGAAAAGAATCTGTGAACCAAAAATAAAATCAGCATTAAGACACATGGAAATTATGATTATCAAGAGAACAGATGGAACGTTGTCACTCAATTATTGCTGAATTTCCACAGCAGTGGTGAAAAGTAAGGTTAATTCATTTTCATTTGCTAACTGTGTCCTTTATCTAACCTTCTGGATCATGATGCTGTAGGTGCCAGTTAGCTTCAGGCCTCTGGTGAAGTAAAGCGTGTTCATCCAGCCAAGGACAAGTGCAAACACCATCACAGCCACATAGGCCTTAATACCAGACAGGTAGAGAGCAGCTGTGACTACAATCAGCACCGAGTAGATGAAGCTAGAGGGGACAGAGGAAGAGTTTGTCTTGAACCAACTCAAATGGTTAAATCTGTGATATTGAATTCATTATTAACAGAATAACATGATTGTTAACAGAATAAAGGCAGCCATATTGCTATTAATGTACATCAACACAGTTCATAGAGGGGCTCAATACTCTCTACTCTTTGTTTGGATCATTAAATATGTAAACTGTGAAACATGCCAGGTTATGAGGTAAATAAATTAATTCCTTACTCAATTTAGAGATTGCAAAATGCGCCTTGAGTAAAAGTCAGCAAAATCTGCGCTCGAGGTGAAGAAGAGAAGGAGCAAGGACAGAGGATGGAGACTTACTACAGTAGTTGAAAAGATCCATCCATAAATAAAGACTTCACCCCAGGGCACTTCTTCAAAAAGAGGTCCTTAATCTGCAAAGAGCAGGAGAGACATTTCCATAATGACACCGACATCTTTTACAGGTTTGAGTTTGATGCAAGAGACTTGGAGACATCAGTGAGCAACAAATGATCAAACCAGAGAGGCATCAGAGCAAATTGACTCACGTTGGTGAGGAAGAAGAATATTCCTGATGCCAAGGTGATGATCTCCCCCGCCATGCGCATGTAGTCAGAGGATTTTGTGTAAGGGAATGGAGGCTGAAAGGAAAGGAGGAGACATTTAGATATACTCCATATAAACATTATAGCGTTAAAACATAGTGAAATACACCATATCAGTTTATAATGGTGAGTTCAAGAATTAGTTCAACATTTTGGGGACGACACCTATTTACTGTCTTGCCGAGACTTAGATGAAAAGATTGTCAATAAGGGCTATGTGAATTAAGAACAATGCATAGGATGATCACGTAACACCCCATACAAAATAACTGTGTGCATATGTGTAAAGAAAAGGTTAAACAAATAAGATATAATGTGTTAACAAGAGAAACCTCGACAGAACAATGCTAGCTGTTTCCCCCTGCCTCTGGTATTTATTTTTAAGCTCAGATAGGCAGCTGAGGGCTGTAGATTCCTATTTAATGTACAGATATGCAAGCGGTATCAATCTTCTATTTACTTTCGGGCAAGTAAGCAGATGAAAGTAACTCAAAACATTGAAACATTCATTTAATACAAAATTGTTAACATTGAGAATGCACGTGTTCTGCTCTGGTACATAAACACTTGATTTAGAAAAACACTTTGAAGCTATCAGATGTAGCCTACAACAAAAGTGGTCTTCAGATAAATCATACATACAGTACAGGCTACTGTATATTAGGGGTGGGCGATATGACGATATATATCGTTGTGACGACATTAGGTCTCCACGATATGCTTTTTCCGAGATATCGTATCTATCGTGATAAAAAAAAAATAATTGAAAAATAACTATAAAAAAAATAAACTGATGTGAAAGACATGCTCTAAAGCTGTCTAGTCAGGATTCAGACAGTATTGCACTTTATTTATTGTCTTGTTTGATTCTGTTGGCTTATATGTTATTTTATCAATGAGGTATTTATATAGTTTTTCCCTTCAGTTATGCTAAATCCTTTGATTGCACTTCAAGTCTAAAGTTTACATTTGAATTGTTTGGCACTGACTTTTCCTCATTGATGTTTTATGTTTTACTTAGTTATGTTTTACCCTCCTTTTCATGTTTATTGATGTTCACTGCTAGTGCTACCTCAGAAAGTTCATTTTTATACTGAGAAACTGTGCCTTGAAGCCATATCAAAATGTTGAATTGTTCATTCAGGGATTCATTTCAGAAATAAAGCCAGCTTGAAATGCTATTTTGGTCTGTTACTCCTTTTTGTTTTAGTTTCTGTTACCTTGTAGGTGGTTGTTCTGTTAAGTAACTTGAAAAATAACCATAATAACCAACATAAAAAAATATCGTGATATATATCGTCTATCGTGATACTGCTTGAAAAATATCGTGATAATATATTTTTCAATATCGCCCACCCCTACTGTATATACATATTTACTAAATGAGAAAGAAATAGCATTTATGGTCAAATAAAATGTGTTCACGTGGCATCCTGACAATTAGATACTGCATGGTCATATTAACATTTCAGATCAATCTGCTGCTATGAGATCTGATGTGGAAATATTTTCACACCCAGTAGCTTCACACCCACCTCTCCCTGTGAAGGTTGGTAATAAGCCACTACGGTGAAGATGATCATGGTGATGAGGTAGGAAACCACGCTGATGTAAAAGGTGACGGCACCGAACTTCTGCCATTTGGCCCTCAGCAGCTCGTTGATGGGCTCCACTGCCAGCATCTCATGGCGGTTCTGACAACAAGAACAGAAATAAACACTGATATAATGTACTGGAAATAAAATAATAAACACAATCTTTTATCACACAGCAGTTTTATGTTAAATACAAGTGTCATGCAAGGTGTCTTGTTGCTCTTAATGCTATGATCTTGAGAGACACTGTGCTGTTTCTTTTCATAGTTTAATTGAATGAATAAACCTCTTATTCACCTCATTGCGGCTGTTGTAGACCAGGATTTCCAGCACAGACGGTTCCTCTCCACATGTGTCCAGTGAAGATAGATCATAGAGGGAGGAGTACACTGGTCCATAGGCCCAGTCCTTAAACTTCCGTGACAGATGACGAACTTCCTCATCTTTGATTTCCCGTCTGATAATGTGCTGAAAAACCTGGAGGAACATGGAGAACATTACCTACTGAACTTTCACCTAACAACATTTTGACCTGTGGTGATGTGCTGCACATTTCTCTTATTATAATGATGCTGCTTCACACACTGCTGTATCATTATCCCTACCCCAATCTTGCCCAGCTTGGCGGCCATCATGAGGGGTGACATGCCATCGTTGTTAAAAACCGTCTCCAGGCTGCAGTCTGGGTAGAGTTTGGCGCTCTTGATTAGCAGCAGGTCATACATCTTTGTGAGAAAACGTGTGTTGTCCTTGGTGTTGTCCGCAATGTGCACTAGGGCGTGCAGCACTGTGTTTCCACGTGAATCCTGGCGCCGCAGGTCGGCCTTTTTGTGTGGATTCTCAGTCAGGTAGTGCACTATGTCAGGCTGGTTAGTGCATGCAGCCAGTGAGAGAGGCAGCTCACCTAGGAAAACAGACACAGAGATATAACTTCATACTGAATTTACAGGAGATTAAATGAATTGTATTTCAGATTTAAAAAAGGCAAATGAACAGGAGGGTTAATTAAGAACTGTAGCCGGTCTCTGCATGTTTTTGCAAAGCTTACTAAACTTGGATCAAAGATTTGACTTAAATCCCCGCTATGAAAACAGCACAAATAGCAGTTGTTTGAGGGCGGGGTTCAATGGGGCCAGAGTGCCAAAAGCAGCTGCTGAAAATGAGCCATTGCCATGGGTGACAGATTACTTTGTCACCTCACATAGAAACGCTCCTCTTCATGGATTTGCACGGGTGCATGCAGAGTGTTAGCATGAGTCTAAATCCCATTAGCCATCAGCACTGCCAGGTTCCTGTTCACCTCAGTGCAAAGCTCCGCAGCAAATTACTCACACTGCGCCCGGACACGCTGGGATTTGGGAATGACAACCGTGCTAAGTGCAAAATAGAAATCATCTCCTCTGTGATGATTGAGAAATATAATGCTTGAATGTAATCAAATAAACAATTTTTAAAATGGGGTTAGGTACAAATATGAAACAGAGTCCCCAACAAGCTACCTTTCTTTCAGTGATGTTGAAGACTAACATCAACATCAACCTTCAATTATTATCTTCAGAAGGCTTTAAAGGAAATAGTGTTATTAATAAAACACATAGTTATGTACAGTAGTAGGTTGTGCCCTAACAGACACCACAGAGGGCAGTGTTGACTTTAGTTTACAGGCATGATGTATTTTCCTCTCTTACTGTTAGAGACAGAGGACGGTCAGCAGAGACTGCTTACTTGTCCGCTTGGCAGCACACTGACACCTTTCATTGGACAATCTCCTATGACATAATGCTTTTCTTTTCATGTGTTTTTGGAGCGCCTATGATGACAGTTTCTCGTACGATACTTCAGAAAACATTTGGCTATGAGGTGGCCTTCACCTCTGGACCACAGCAGTATCCTGACTGTGTTTGCTCTGCCAACTTTCTGCCACGTTAAAGGAAAAAGGGTGGGGTATCATGTCACCTCATTTGGCTAGTTTTCTTTACCAGGAACGTGTACCAACAATTTCCCTCTTGGCAGCTGCTATGAGGCAAGTCTGTATCTTAGAAGACAGAATACCACTTGTGAGTGAAGCGGGAACTCAGAGCCAGGAAGGAAACTAAAAGAGTGACAAGTGAAGTCATAGAAACCACATCCGCACAACATCATTACTACCATATGAAAAGAAAAGGCAGAAAACAGATAAACAGTTTTCTAGTTGTCTCCCTATAAACGTCTGCCTATAGTGTTTTGTCACATAAAGACGGAGTAGAAGGTCTGCGGAAAGGGGAATAACAGAAGCTGAATGAACATTTTAGTTTCCACATTAGATTTATGAGCTGCAAAGGTCGTTACCAAAGTAGAAGTAGCCCCCCTCGTCTCTGGGCTGGAAAAAGCGTCCCCTCGCCTGGGCATGGACATCAGCGTCCTGCTCCACCAGCAGCTCCACATACTGCTTAGAGCGCCGCTCTATAGCGATGTGGAGCGCTGTCTGACCTGAAAAATACAATTATAAACAAACACTTTAAATATCATTAGTTTTCCAAAGTGATGTTTTGTGTGCTGTTTTCAATAGAATACATATTAGTGAAAAGAATGCGTTTCGCAGAAGTAGTTAAGAAAAGGACATGTTGAAAGTCATTCTGTAAGCAATAACGGCACAGTTATAAAAGAGAAAGGGGGGCCTCTGATGACCAATCATAGGCTTGAGCGTTGATGTCATCAAATAAACTCGCTAAGAGCCATGAGAGGTTAGAGCTATTTATGAGCAGTCATACTTACGTAGAACGTATTACGTATGCTATCATAAAAATCTAATGAAAATTACAGATTTTAGGGCTAACCTAAAAGAGGGAAAAGAGAGACACCATAACATGTTTGAAAAAGCTGTTTTTAAAACCTATTTTTTGAAAGGTGAAAAGTATTCCTTCACTGTTTGGTCAAAAATAATGTAAGGGATTTAAGCCTAACAAACGAGGCCTGGATCTTCTCATTATCATACAGAGCTGTAATAGTAGCTGTACATATACATAATGTAAATACAGTCCTTAGCTTTCCCCAGGGCCTCAACCTCCAGCCAGACAAGCTTCAATACAGTCTATGCTCTCAACAAGACACCGTCTGTGCCAGCTTCAGCTCAGTGGAAGATGAAGGGACCATCTTGTATAAAACTGTAGTCATTATTGGGTTGTGTCCTTACCTCTGTAGTAGACGTCCCTGAAGGGCGTGTTGATGAACTCTCTGAGGTTTCCGGTCTTCTCTGCGATGTCCACCAGCAGAGGGATGGTGACATTCTGCCCGTCGTAAAGGTTCAGCAGAGCTTTGGGCAGACATGTCTTACCTGTGGACGGCTCTGATGGAAAAATGAAATCAGAAACAAGAACAGTTTTAGTTTAAGTGCACCTTTTCATTTTAAGTATAACTTCATTAACAATACCAATAATGTTTTATTAGAATGTATATCGTTTCAAATCATTCATATGAATGTCAGTGTTGCTTGCTGTTTTAGGTTGGTTTGGTTAAGTTTACATGTGTTCTACTAATTGCAAAAGCAGCACATTTCAATCGATTTTTCTTTACTTGTATCTATTATTTCAATTGTTTATGAATTACATGTAACTATGTTTATTTATTCCTTTGCGTTTAAAGGTTTTTTAATGTTAATTAATGTCTACACAATCTTTGCAACACTTGGTATTCAGGTATTTAAGCTGGCTGAATATAAGCTCTTAATAATAGAATCATTGCTATATTTTAACTAATTCCACTATTCCACAATCTTTCCTCTGTTCCCCTGGAAATGACAGCAGTACTCGTGTGTGTTCCTGCTGGGAATATAGTAATAATGAATAATAGTTTTGGGAAATGTCGCACGCAAATAATGAAATATATCAAACTGTCAATGACAGAGGTCAAGAAAGCCCTTCACTATTTTTTGTTTTTTTGTTTCAAAAGAAGAAAAACAGTGTAGGCCTGTTTAACTCCATGAAGGAGATGGCAGTTTGCTGTGATTTCTCTCTGCTGCTTGTTATAAGCCTGTAAAAAGTTCTTAGACACACAGGAAGCCTTCCTATAGGCCTGCCTCTAGCAGGACACAAACACAACTCCACCTTTTCCCTCTCATATCCTTTGAGCCAAAACAAGCAAAGAGGGGAGCAGGGGAACAAAAAAGGCCAAAGGTAAAAGTAAAAGGCTTTGCTCTCTCGCCAGAATAAGACAGGGAATTTGGACAGAAACTGTGTGAAATGAATCTGTGTAAAAGAAAACTGCCCTCCTATCCAAACACAACTTTGTTGATTATGTGATGCAAGTGACAACCTACACATTTTAGACTCACCTTTAAACTCTTCATCAGTTAACCTCTTTTCCTGACTTTGCAGGTACTCCAAGAGGCCTTCAAGGGCCTCTGCGTCTGCGTGTGACACGCAGTCGAACAGGAGCGAGCGGTTGAATATTTTCATTACTCTCGGTGGGTCAGAGCTTTGAACATCATCACAGGTTGTCTCAGATTTACTGAAGAGACACAAAAACAAGACATGTTGTCATACATTCATGGTAAAATGCATATAAGTTATTAAAACAAAATCGTTACTTGTTCTGTTTTTCCTTTGAATCCATGGATTCTGATCACATGTCATTGAAATAACATTTAGACTTGAATGGATGTTTAATGAACAACAAACCATCTATTAAGCAGAAATCCACACCCTTGAGTGTTCCAGAAGAAAGACCTCTTTGTTTATGGGACAGGTAGAGCAGCCTAAATATTACCTCAATGGCTGCAGAGAGACCAACAACATGCTCTCTGTTCGACCAGTGAATGGCCTGAATGTGTGTGTGTGTGTGTGTGTGTGTGTGTGTGTGTGTGTGTGTGTGTGTGTGTGTGTGTGCGCGTGTGTGTGTGTGTGTGTGTGTGTGTGTGTGTGTGTGTGTGTTTGTGTGTGTGTGTGTGTGTGTGTGTATATGTGCATACTTTCTTATGTGGCACACCTCTGTTTACAGAGTGGAATTGGTAGGAGTTTTTTCCTTTTTTATGATACCATTTTTCCAACCAGCTCTTTTCAGTCTAGTTTCACTAAGTCAGGAACCCCTAAACTATCAATTCTAAAAGGACACACATTATGAGATTCGGGAAACACACCCTCTTGGGAGTTTCTTCCTGCGTCTCTTCTGGTTGCTGGTGTTCCTGTATGTCCCGTAGTCAAAGAGCGAGTCCATTGGTGCTTTCTTGGGGCCTTGCACCACATTTGAATCATATATGGTGGATTCCAATAGGTCCATATGGGTGGAAATGCCCTTTTTGAAAGCACCCTGGAACTTCATCCGCAAGTTCTGCCTGCTTTCTGCGGGCTGGCCGGGCTGAACCAGCTCCAGGGCTGAGTCCTGACTCGTGTCCTGACTCGTCTCCTGAGTTGACGGGGAACCGTCCCCGTTCTCAAACAGGTGAGAGAACTCAGACAGGGCGAGCGCTGCATCGCTCTCAGGCTGAGCGGCCCCGCCATCGCCTGTGTCCACAGAGAGGGCAGCTGATGAGAGGGTGTCGGCCTTGGACAGGACGGGGTGGCACCTTCTAAAGAGAGCAGAGCGGCCCTGGAATAAACAAAATGTTCTGGGTGAGCTGCACCGCCTTAAGGTAGTCAAGAAAGTCTTGTACACATGGAAAAATCAGTCTAAGAGTTTTCTCGTTAACACACAAAAGTTATGTAGCCTATTCATTCAGTGTTACTAAGGCTAAAGCATTTGGCCTCATGCAGGATTCAATAAACGAACTAGTTGTTATTCCACTTTTTTGGTAACCATTAATTTCTGGGACTCACCCATGTCTTCTTATTTGTATCTCATTTCTTAGGTTAGAGATGACTTAGTCGTATATGAGTAGTCAAATATCTTACATTAATTTATTCTTCTTCAAGTTACTGCACATCATGTTGCGAAATAATTGTATATCAAGTCACTTACCTTGTGAGATACAAAAGATAAACATAAGGAGAACCAAATAAACAATCCAGAAAACACTAGCCACTTTAAAGAGAGAAAAAAGGGGCAAACAATAAGATTTAACTAACATTAAAATTGCATTGACACTACAATTATCAAATGAATCCCGCAAATCCCCGGAAGTTTACAATTTAAGGTAGACTAGACATTTGGCTTTCAACCCCACCATACCTCATTCATCCCTTTTATCACAATGGTGTGCCAAATTCCTCTTCCCGGGAAACTGGAAAGGATGCTGAAGCATGTGGGCGTCCTGTAGAAACAAAAAGAGTCACCATCAACTGACACACGAGAGAGAAATATAAAATCTGCAGGTCCTGGGTGATATAAAGGAGCTCTGACGTTTGGGGTTGGGATATAAGGAAAAGGACAGGTCTGATGCCAACACTAATAACATGCCTCTCATTGGTCAGAAGTTACTGTTTCCTCTTGCAGGCAGAATCGCACCACCTGTATGTTTAACACTGGATATACTAACTCAATACGACTGCTTTTCTGCACACACAAACACAAAGGTTACTGCTACATTATCCTATGTAGTCACAAGTTCCCCCTGAAGCTTCCTTACAAATCATATGCCTTCCTGGGTTTGTTCATGACATTGACAAGTTATCTAAGCCAGACTTTGCTGCAGAGGAGAAACACAAACAGGGCGCAGGGGTCCCACTAAGGGGGAGGCATGACTCACAACCCTTCCTGACACACAGGGATTATCATGCCTTTACACCTCAATGGGCATTTGATAGTAAAAATACAGAGGAACACAGAGAGTTAGTTATTAGGGGAAGATGTCAGGCAGAGAGGACCAGCTGAGTATTAAACCTGTCACAGTGATAAAATAGGATCATAAAATACAAAAAGAAAGAGGACCCAAAGGCAGCTCAGATCTTATCCACTTATTGGGTCAGACAAGTGTACATCCTCTTGTCACTAAATGTGGGTGATGTGGCTTCACAGATATAAGACTTCCTGCCCAAAGTCACTGCTGCTGATGTGACACTATCCAGAGCCAGAGAGGCTGGACGTTCTTTCCTGGAGCCTACTGGGAATAACAGTAACAACAAAAACAGCTCATTCATACAACGCTATTAGATTTGAAAGATCTCACCATTCATTAAAAAAACACAAACAATCATATGGATTAACTGGGCAAAAATATAAACTTAAAAGAAATGTTTAGAACTGAGTAGAACACTGTGTTAAATAATAGAAACTTCTTTATAACTCATACACTAATACGACCTCAATCGTATTTTTCTGAAGGCATTTAATTAACGAAAGTGATCAGGAGTGTTACTTACCTTGATCTTATCTCTTGGTTTTATTTGGTAAACTAGTCCGAAGCTTTTTCCAAAAGTTTGAAACTTTAGTTCTCCCTCTCAGTCTCCTGTAAGAGGCTCCTTTGCTGTCCTTGCGGGTTTAATGTGACACAAAACGCTTTGACTCCAACTAAATCACAGTTATCCCTCTGACTCGAGCGTCGGAGTGCCGGTAAAGTCCGCCAGAACAACGGAGGCTTTCACAGGTCTTGGGTGGGACAAGTGACCGCTGCGTGCAAGGGTAGGAACCACCGCTGGAGGGGGGTTGCAGTACCAGAGACGGCCGCTAGGCGCTTACTCAAACAAAACAATAAAGGTATCTCTGAGCCTCTCTCGTCATCGTGGAAAGTTTATACATTTATCTGTCATGTCAAGACCTTTTGTTTTCAGCATTCATATCTTTTAAAGCTTTTGTATGGTAACATATTAACTTCTTTCTACATGGTTGTGAGAAAGTATTAGTTGTACTGCAAGACAAAGATCCATTACATGAGTAAATGGAAAACACATTACGTTATTATAATGTAATGTACTAGTCTAGTAATAAACATTATTATGAGTACAAATTCTATAAGCATATATTGTATTACTGGATTATTATTAGCAATGCAATGAAAATGCATTACCATTAGAACATACGTTATCAGAATAGGAATTAGAATAAACATACGTATTTACTTTCCGCCATTGAAGATCTGAGCAGAGTTAATCAGTTAAAACAATTGTGGAAAATTGTATAGCTTCACCAACAAATTAAGAAAATTACATAAATTATTAAATATTTTTTATTGTAAATCATAGTTTACATACATTGAAAATAAAAGGTTTGTTTTTTTGCATTATATATTTGCACTGCAACATAATTTCAGCCACAAGAGACATTAGCTGAACATTTCAGCACATACACTTAAAAGAATACTGACTAACGAAAGGACACCGACAAAACCTTAATTTGAGGTTGGATTGCTCTAAATTTGTCCCATTTGAAATCTAATGTGCTTCATCAAGCATTTAAATTCTGTCTAATCACTGTGTTGAAGGTAACACAGTTTCAATGCAACACTTTACATCACATTGGCCGAAGAAGTTTAAAGAAAATACACATTCAGTGTAATGTGAGAACCTGAGAGAAGAGGGGACAGAGTATTGCTTTATAGTTAGAAAACATATTTACATCCTGCATAGCATGGAAGAAAGAGGCAGTAATAATTAACATCTGGTGCTTAATGAGCATGCCTGCTTTACACAAAGTGATACATATACTTTTTTTAAGGCAGAAAAGCAAAAAAGGCACTAAAGTGCTCTGTGGCTACATCTTAAGGCACAAGCATGTTTGAAAGAAACTGTTTAAACCAGGGTTCGTGCAGCATCTTGTAAAAAAGTTATCTTTTCGGAATAGGTGCCTGGAAAAAATAAACAACTTAACGTTAAAATTGTTGAAAAAGAATATGGACTTATTTTAATAACAATCTGCAGCTGCTTATGGAGACTTGCGTCAGAGTGAAACAACCATGAAGAATTCATAAAGAGAGAATCAGAACAGGAACACAGATGCTTAAAAGTGCACATATTTTTGATGTGTTTGAGTATTATTCATACACTCCAACACTGAGCTGTCAGAGGAGCTGAAGGGAGACATGAAGTCAAGATTTAGACTACAGGCTGCAGACTGTGAAAGGCTTTGTAAACTAAGACCAGTGGAGGGACGTCCTGCGGTCACACTGTGTAGTCAAGTTCAGCGTTCAGCTTAGTGTATATATCATAAATAGCATCAACAGTGGCAGTGAAGTTGACGAGGAATTTTCTGATTTTTTCCAAGCATTCCTCTTCCTTGACATCCCGACCCTTGGAAAGGGCCTTCATAAAATCTGTCTTATATGGAGAACCAAAAAGAACTGCCTGGAAGAGCAAATATAAAAATGTCAAATTCATACACAACTCCGTGCATTTTGTATGCTAATGTTACACAACTAAAAAAAGCAATGTCAAACATCAACTCTCTTAAGCATGAACGCCTCATAAAAGACTCACCTTGAAGAGCTGCTGCACGAACCAGCCATGGTACCTTTTCAGGGCTATTTCATAGGCCTTGGCAACATTGACTCGAATGAGGTTTGGGTTGCTATCATCCTTTTCACCATCCACCAGGCTCTGTAGGAAGACTTGAATAAATCGTAGACCCCTGTCGATAAAAAAGACACACACAGTGATTATGGGTGCAGACTAAAAGGTTACATGGTGGAGAGGAGGATCTGTGGATGTTTGGGTCACCTGTAAAATGCTGTTCACATTTGTTATATCATTTTTTCATAAGGATGTCTATATTGTAATTGTATCTTGCTGGCCTATATTGTCACACAACATCTCCTACAGTATATGCCTGTAACTGTTTCATCGTCTGAAGCATGGGGTCAGAAAGGACATACAGGCTGTCATATGTTGTACATAGAGAAAAGTCCATATTTATGATTTGTGGGATTGGACTAAATAAAGTAAACCTGCCTTGATTTGACTTTGCCCAAAAGTAAATGAACACATGCAATTCAATAATATACAAAACCTGAAATGTAAAGTTTCTCAAACCTTTTCAGCCACAGAAGAGCCAATGTAGCTCCAGTTTTGGGCCATTCTGTGCCGTGTATTTCCTTCTCTGCCTCCAGAATCTGCTGCAGTGTCTTGAATCGCACCGGGTTGGTATCGTAAACTGCCTTGATTTTCTATAGGTAAAACAGAACATGTATTATTCTATAACAAATCTGAAAAATTGATAAATAAAGCCTCGGATTAAACTCAGGTGACATGAAAGAATAAACATACTTACTGTGATGTTACTAGCTAAGTCCGCCTTTAATGGTGCAAAGATGGTAGAACCAAGGCAGTCTGTGGAGGAATGTTTACACAGAGAGTGACTGAGAATCTTGTGAGTTAAAACATATATGTAAACAAAAAAAAGTATTTAGCCGATATAAGAATACCAGCATTATTCTCCCTCCCATGGAGACCACCAACCTCTATCATTACAGAAGCTAAAAGGGTTACTGTAATAACTGTAGGTCTGTATGCATGGCTTTTTTGTTTTATTCGCAATCATGAACAATTCTTAATATTCAAACTTTTAAATGGCACGTGCAAATAGTTTAAAGCACCACTGACATGCATATCAAGTTCAGTAGCTCTAGCTCTAATTCACATAGTTACACAAGTCACATGCATACAACATCATTTAAAAAGTAAATACACTTCCAATAATATCTTGATGTTAGTAAATACTACTATACATTAAAACTGTGGCACAACACCTGACCTTTGACCTTTTAACCACACAGACTCTTTGGTGGCTCTGTCTTTAAAACTCCTGTTGCACCACAATAAATCTCATGTCAGGCTTAATTAAAGGAATACTATGTATAAAAAGGACGCACAAGACATTTGGAATTATTCAAATTGTGAAACCTGTACAGATATTCGATTTCAACACCGGATGGGATTATTTTAACTGATTTCCATGGTGTACCGTGTAGCTTTAGTTACGTTTTAAATCAAGCAGACCTAAAGTAAAACACTTAACACCAGGCTTACAAGTGTTTTGCTGCCTGTAATGGGAAGTGTGCTCTGTTGCACCTGTAACACCCAGCAGTAATGTGACAGGATGCTGGAGTACACCTGTACGTCATGGCAGTGAGGTGAGAAACCAAACCACTGAATCTAGGTGGAAACATGATCAGGAGGAGTTACTCTTTAAAGGTCCCCTATTATACTGTTTTTCATCAATATATTATAGGTCTCGGATATATACAAAACATGTCTCTGAAGTGTTTAGCTCGAAACACCAAACAGATCACGCATTGTAGCATCCCATAATCCCCTCTGTTTCAGCCCTGTTGCAAAAGAGCTGATTCTCTGTGTGTTACTTTAGATGAAAATAAGGAGCCCCTCCCCACGCCCCTCTGAGAGATATTTGGTTACAAAGAACACAATAGCCGCATTCACACCGCAGTACTTTTCCCACAAAGGTTCATCAGAACTTAGTTCCTGAGAACTCTTTAGTCCTCATGAACTAAATACAGATCGCGTTCACACCGGAATAAATCCCTCAGGGAGGATTAGGCAAATTAAGCCACTGACGTCACTTCTTCTTCTTCTGCTTTGGATTTACTGGCAGGCCGCAAACAACTTCACGGCGTATACTGCCACCCGAAGTCCCCGGCCGGAAGTCCCCGGAGTTGGGGAAGGCTTCTACTGAAGCCTTCTGAGTAAATCGCCAGAACGCCGACACCTCCTCATCTCCACCACTCCCATGTTTTCTTTTGTGTTGCCATAAATTAGTCTCTCTGCGTTTGTGCGCTGGGCTAATGCTAATGCGAGGATAATAAAATGGCGGCTTCACAAAACATTTTGGAAGTTTTACGGGGCGTGGTTTGCAATCCGCCCAGCCAATCAGAAATAGGAACAGTTTTCTCCCACGAAAGTCCCTGCTCTCTAGCAGGGACGGAAAAGGGGGTAAAAGGTTCTCATGAACTAATTTTAGTTCCGGATCTTTTTGGTGTGAACGCGACATTTCGGAACTATATCGGAACTAAAGTGAGAAAAGTACTGCGGTGTGAACGCGCCTAATGGTGCTCTAGGAGGAGATTCAGGTGATAAGGTGGGGGGGGGGGGGGGTTACCTTGGTTGGTGATTGGCTAATGGTTAAACAAGCCAAAAAATCGTTATGACATCATAAAGTGGCCAAAATCTGATCAGCTCATTTTCAGTCAGGTTTTTATATAAATGGATCAGGACAAAGAGAGAGAATCTTTGTTCCTGAAACTTTTAGGAACAAAGAGGAGACACACGCTGATGTATAGAAGACATGAAAAAGTAGATTTCGCATAATAGGTTACCTTTAAGTGAAATACTGGGAACATTTTCCAATTTTTAAAGCACTCATGTGGCCTACAATAGCTCCACAGTACTGGATAAGGCTTTCATACTCTGCTGTTCTCACAGACACTTCATCACAGTATTATCATTAGGTGTCCTTTAATTAGGCTACAGGAGTATTTGGTGACAGGATGGTGAACAATGACATCTAGAGTCCCGACCCCACGCGACTCCTGGACAACCCGCTGACACAACAGACAGCTTTTATCTCCTGAGCTAGTTAGTCGAAACTACTCGTGAAAAAGTGCCTTTTGTGCCGATGCTATCTACAACACTGAACATATCTTGTTTCTTGGATGTCCCTAACTTGTAAGGCTCTCTCACTCTCTTTTTGTTACACACAGTGCATCTTAAAAAAACGAACAATTAAACATCAGTCAAATGTAATTGGAAAAAATAGAATTTAAACAGACTAAATAAATATGTTTCTGTTAACAAACACCATCCAGTTCTCCACTTGTTATAGATCCTGCATTGCAACACAGGTAATTGTTCTGTATATTATTCTTAAGCTTGACATACCCATGCAAGTAGTTTTCTAAGGTCAATAAGAATCATAAAAACATGAATTGTCCAGCATTTAAAACAGGTGCAAAACTAACAGGGGATCCACTGTCCATGCAGCCTCAAAGAAGAGGTCTAATTAGGCAGACTAATTGAAAACACCTGTGTGAATGAACTATACCAGTGTGCAGGACTTTAATGGCTTGTAGGAAAGTTGGCCGAGCAATTTCTAGGTCAGAAAAAAACAATGGCGACAAGGAGGAAAGAGTTTAATATGGACATCAGACTTGGTTCCTCTCTAGGGTTTCACATGGCAAATTCAATAGAATGCCTTTGGCATATTAATACAGAATGAAGCAGCACAAAGATGCTCCGGTGCACCATGCCGCCGGTGAATGGGCGAGGGGAACTCAACACCGTACTAATCAATTTTCACAACTGAAAATCCAGGCCAGTGGGCTAAATTATGCATGATAAAGGATTGTGGACAGCTTGATGGTGAGAAATACGATACCAAAAAAAGATTATCATTTGGAAAGAGCAAGATCGTTGTATTGGGTTTGATGGAAGTGTTGTGACAGATTGTCCTCACAACAACTTATGGGTTTATTAATCAAAGTTGAACAAATCCCACATGAATGATGCATGACGTCTGATAAAAAGTTCATTGTAGGGACTTCTGTCGGATAAAATCCTGCATTTGTGTGCATGTTTAGACAAGTTAACAATATTCAGCTCAAATCATACAGCACTATGAATCTACATGATTGAAATATACTTATAACACTTAGACTGTGTCACCAATCTACAGCTGCAATGCTAAATCGGTAGATGGAACAATAATCAATTAATAGTTTATTATTTTGAAAATAGATCAATCATTTGTGGATTTCTTCCAACCAAAAATGGCCAAAATGTGGAGATTTTCTGCTTTAATTTGAAGACATTGCCTTGGACATTTCTCTATTTCCTGACCTCTTATAGACCAAATGATTCAATGAAAAAAACCTCCAAATTGATTTGCAGATTACCATAATGAAAATAATCATTCGTTGCAACCCTACATCAATCTTTCCTAAACTGTACAATCACTGAATAACCCTAACAACTCAATCATTAGTGTATTAAATGCCTCTACTCGCTGCACCCAACAGTATATCCTGTATATCCTGTACAGTTGTGCGTATATATATGGCCTCTAACTGTGTCACTTACCGAAGAATGGTGGAAGGTATGACACAGCCTCCAGAAACGGTCTTGTTTCCACCTGTCTGTCAGCAGGCATCTGTCTGAACTGGTGCTCCATTAGCAGAGCCATCTCTTCAGTCCGGACACACTCTAACCTTTGAAATTATGATATATAGCAATAAGCTGTCAACCCTTCACTGCGGAGCAAAACAGTGACACCAGAAGAAGCTATGTGCCATACCCCCACCCTGACTCACACACACACACACACACACACACACACACACACACACACACACACACACACACACACACACACACACACACACACACACACACACACACACACACACACACACACACACACACACACACACACACACACAAACACAGTGAACTGTGTCTTATACAGGCTCCTCCAGTGGTCAACTTGCTAACTGGGTCATCGCTCCGTGTTTAACAGCCGATAAATGGCGTTTAGTGCACAACACACAAGAAAGTCAGATGATGTGTCCGATCAGCTGACCCAACACTATTCTTCCTCTGCTTTTAATCGCATGTGCTTTACTGCCAACGAATGGGGCTTTGTGGAATATCTTAAAGTATCTGCATTTGCCATTTCGTTACACTCAATTAATTCAGTATATCTACGGAACAATAATTATTGAACAACACAGAAGCTTAAAAGGTAACTGTAGAAACTGTAGTGCAAGTCAGTGCATGGCCTTTTCTTGTTTTATTTGTATCATATGCAATTTGACTCTGAAAAACTGTTGCTTTCACACAATTCAGACAATTAAAAAAATATAAAGTTTTATTTTTAAATAAGACACAAAATATTGTATTTTAATAACAATAATAATAACAATACCAAAACAGCGGTTTAATACAATATTTGAGATTTTTCTAGATCATAGTAGAAAATAAATAAATAAGCAGAACTATAAACTTTGTATGAATTATTATTTTTTAAATAAGATTGCCACATATTTTTTACGAAGGTGCGTTTCGCAATTTCCTCCAGTAGACAATTTTGAACTTTACTACACCCCGTAGCGTGAGAGTAACCAGGAAGTGTGGCGCGGTAACTAAGGAAAACTGGCGGATCCATGGTTTGAATAAGGATTTGTCTGTTACAAAATACAAAACCTGGACTGGTTTTAACAAACATCAATAGAAAGCAATTCAGTGTGCTCCCGGAAGGGTGAGTAGGTATTATTTATCGAGCTGAAATGGTCATAAGTGCGCATTTGTTGCTTGGTAGTGACTTGAGAGCTTTTAGATTGACCAGGACAAGCTGACGTTAGCTCACTAGTAAACAATACATCACCCAACGTTAATGTAAGCGAGGATACTTTTAAAGTGATTTCTTCTTATGTTGTGTGTTCATTATGATTCAGGTCTATGGCGTTGCCGAGACTGGCCGGTCAGATGGCCCGGCAGCGGGAGCAGGAGGCCCGGCAGCGGCAGCAGTGGGAGCTGCACGCCCGGTACTACAGAGAGCAGGGGGTCCGCAGCCAGAAGCAGGAGGCCTGGAGCTCCAGACACTCCTACCAGCACAGGTGGGTCACTTCCTGCACCACAGCTGGATCTATAAACAAATCTTGTACTTGAGTAAAAGTAGAAGTACCAGAGTGTAGGATTACTCTCTTAACTAAGTGTTGATTATTATTTGCGTCAATAATCCAAATTTGCAAAGTAAGTAAAGATATTAAATTGACCTCTGATTTGTAGGGGGGTAGAAGTACAAAGTAGCACAACTTTTAAAAAGTACAAGTAACCCAAAATGGTAGTACTAAGTACATTTACTCAAGTACAATACTTGTTTTACTATCGTACAGTAAATGTACTTAGTTACTTTACATCACTCTTGGATCCACATCAGTTAACAAGTAATGCTCACTCTCATAATTTAATTAAATAGAGAAGTCCCTCCCTTTCCGGGGGAGCTCCATGGGACCTTATTTTCGGAAAAATCATGTATTGAAGTCAATGGAGAGAGAAAGATTATCTTTTGATCCCATTTGAATTGTGCCACGAATTACACATAGGATGTTTGTCAATTTAAAAGATAATTTTGCAAGTCAAAAAAAAAAAAATGTGTCGTAAAACTGTGAAGTAATACATTTTTTTCTGTGAAACCGCTCAATGAACTACATCTCCCGTCTCGCACCACACACCAAAAAGGCCGTCACGTTGGCACATTTCACCTCTTTCTTTCAGAATGAGGCGAAAAGTATTAAAAGAGGTGAAAATCACTACAAGTCTGGGCACGTTGAGAGCTGTACATACACAAAAGGGGAGTTAGTCGGTTCGTAAGAGCCAGCATGCGGGACCGGGTTTCTGGGATTTGTAGTCTTTCTAGTTGCGTATTTTTCATAGTCTTATATTTCAACAGTTTTACGACAAACTGTGACTTTGATGACATGGAAATGATTTTTTAAGATTGACAAACATCATATGTGTAATTCATGGCACAATTCAAACCGGATCGAAAGATAATCTTTCTCTCTCCATTGACTTCAATACATAATTTTTTCCGAAATAAGGTCCCGTGGGTCTGAAGTAGATGGGCGGGATTCACCTCTCTATAGAGTGAAATGAGGCATGACTAAAATGCAGGATCTGTTTGGTATTTTGAAAAAAAAACTTCACAGACATGTTTTATATATAAGTTATGGCCCTACAATATATGTTTCAAATATAGCATGATAGGTCCACTTGATTTCAGGTCTCTTCCTTGTAACAATAAAATACTGTTATTTCATTCTAATTTTCCTTAAGTAGATTTAGCCAAGTACGAACTTCACCTGTGATTCCATGTTATTGTTCATTATTAAAAGGATTGCAAGCTATTTCACCTGTTTGACACCATTTCTCTCTCCCTGTCCTCACTTAGATGGCTCTGTAAGTAAATAACCTTTGTAAAAAAAACGTTTCTTTTATGATACCAATATATCAAAAGAGACAGTATTCTACAAACTATTGCTCCCAGTGAACTTGTACTTATTTGGGAAACACATTAGCTGTTAGTTTGGCACAACACAAATCACTTTGTCTATATTTTTTTATGAGAGATACCTAATGTGTTTCATCTACAAATGTCTAAATACATTTAACAATATTTGAGAGCAATAGTATGGAAGTCAATGCCTCTTTTTCAGTGTTTTGTGTTTTAATATACATACACACAGTCCATGTTTTCGTCTCAACAACTAAATATCAATGTGTTTACCCTTACATCTATGTACCCTTATATAAATGTGCTGTGATATATAATGTGTCTGTGTGTACAACATGTGTGAACATAAAGGGCGTAAAGAAATGTGTTATCTCTTCTAGTGACAGAAAGAGAAGCCAGTGAAAAACAACTTATTTCTTTCTTCCTCCGTTTTGTCAGTATGTCAGCATACCATAGACAAAGATTAAAAGAGGAAAAGATGGCCAGCCTGGAGCAGCGCAGAAACCGACTGAGGACCATGCTTCAAGAGGAGCGAGAGCGTCTGGAGGCGGAGCTCCGAGGTGTCGTTCCTGACAGGAGGTCAGCGGCAGGTCAGCTGGTGCAAAAGACTGAGGAACTCCGTACAGCAAGAGAGGAAAGGAGAAAAAAGGTAGTTGCATTTAATCAAAAGGTATTTGTCAGTGCTGATCATGGTAGTACTCTGCCATAAGTGTATAAATCCTGTTCTTTCCTTTCTGTTCCATCCCTAGCTTGCACAAGAGCTGCTAAGGGAGCACTGGAAGACAAACAGCACAGAGTTGCGAGAGGTAGCTAACTTGAAGTCTCACTGTCGATGAGGTGATAAATGGCCTCAGGACTCTAAGACCGTCCTGTGCGTCTGAAGAGCTCTGCGAGAGGAGAAAACAGACACTTTTCGTCAGGATGTTCACTTGATCTGGAAACTAATAGGCCTTGTGATGCAGATATTCCATGACTTTCTGTTAACCTGAGTCCAGTGTAGACTCCAGGGAATAAAATGTTCTGGTATCCCTTCCGCTAAGAGTCAAGTTAATCAGTATCCCTGTCTCGTGTATGTCCTTACCTTTAATCTGTCCACAGGTCGAGTCAGCATTACATAAAGATCATGTTGTCGGCCAATGGCAGGAGCAGATATCTGAGAGGAAACAGGTGAGGCATTCATCACAACAATGTTTTTATAACTGTCTCTGTAAAATAACTGGAAGTCCTTGTTGGACATACAGTAATCTCCAAATCTCCTACAGGTCAAAAACACTTATTCGTTATAACTGAATTTTACCTCGACCAAAATGGCCGTTTACCACTTGTAAGCATCCCCTCCCTTAAGTCAGTGATGACACATCGGACCCACAAGGCATGAAACTCTGCTGTTATCCTTTGACGTGACAAATTATTTATGTTACAAATCAATATTTAATTAAACTGGGCTCATCTGTGAACACAGTATCAAGTCTGACATCTACTTACATTGATCCCCTGAGAATGCTATACTTAAGAAAGTGTAAACACCTACTGTAAGTGACTCTGCTCTTCAAACATTCAGGAAGAAGTGGCAGAGAAGAAGGAGAAAAAACGCTTTGAAAATGAGTACGAGAGGACCAGAAAAGAGGCTCTGGAGAGGATAAAGCAAGCCGAGGAGAAAAGGAACGCAGAGGAGCGGAAGAGGGCAGAGGAACTTCGCAAACAAATGGAAGAACTGAAGCTGAGGGAAGAGGAGGTATTCAGAAAACTTGGACAACGTGTTTCTGCTTGGTCAACATTGCAGACGTGAAAGCTAATCTTGTTTTTTTCTGTAAGGCAACTGGCCTGAAGAAGGAGCAAGAGGCTCTGCTGGTCAAACAATGGGAGCTGGAGAAGGCAGAGGGGGAAAGAAAGACTGTTGAGGAAAAGAGAAAGAAGTGTGAGATGGGGTAAGGGCATCTCTTCCTGCAGATAACGAATCACACGTTATATGATGCCGTATTCTGGTGAGGCATGGGGTTCATTGGATGTGTGTTCCACCAGGCAATTCTTGATCCGTCAGTATCGTGCTCAGCTCAAGAGGAGAGCCCGGCAAGTGCAGGAGGAACTGGTTGGTCAACTCCACCCTCTTTTGATACAATATATATAGTTCTCCATCATCCAACTTGCCCTGGTTTTCACACCTTTCTCAAATCCCCCCTGTGCCCACCAGGAGGCCGACCGTAAGATCCTGGCAGCCTTGCTGGAAGGACAGCAGGAGGACACGAGGATAGAGACCACGCGGAGGGAAAGGGCCATCGCTGATGCTGCCTGGATGAAACACGTGATTGAAGAGCAGCTTGAGTTGGAGCGGGAGAGGGAGGCCGAGTTCGACATCCTCCGCAGGTGAGCACCACGATTCAATAAGCTCTGACTCTGCAGGAAAGGACTCCAACACCAACCTATGTATCTCATCCATCTTAGAGAAGAGGCTCAACGTATGTGGGAGAAGCGAGAAGCACAGTGGGAGAAGGAGAGGAAAGCCAGAGAACGACTCATGCTAGAGGTGAATTGTTTTGAAATGAATCCTTATTTTAATGCTTTTCAAATGGTATGACTGCTAAACTTCTTTTTCTTGTAAAGGTGCTTGCTGGGAGGCAGCAGCAGCTTGAGCTTAAGTTGCAGAAGAACAGAGAAGCTCAGGAGGAGTCCCTAAAGAGACGAGAAGAGCTGATCCAGGATCTGGAGCTGGAGAAGGAGACCAGGCAGCAGGAGAAGGAGCAGGAAGAGGGGCATAAGACGGCCCGGATGGAAGAGATACATGCTCAGGTGGGCTGCACAGTGGTTTGGGATCTCATAGCATAGCACGGTTTTTTCAACATAAAGAACAAATCATAAATAAATATGTATTACCACTCATTCCAGCCAACAACACAGGATTGGATATGTTTTTTTTTTTATCATAAAAACAGATATTAAGTTGTTTTTCTGTATTTATACTCTAGGTGGAGCAGCGGCACCAACAGCAGTGGGAGGAGCGGTGCAGATTAGAGGAGGAAGAGGAGGAGGACAAGGAGGCTCTTCAAATCCAGGAGGAGGAGCTGAGGCTAGAGATACAGAGGATGGCCGATCAAGGGTACCAGGAAAAGGTAAAAGATCAAGCCTTTTTTATTTATTGTCATTACAGATTCAACGAGATTCAGAGTGCAACCCTGTCCCAGTGTGTAAAAACTAGACATAACTAAAATTAATTAATAATTAAAAACACGGCAGTAGGACAGACAACATAAGCAATCATACGGGGGGATAAATAGTTAAAAATATTGATATAAAAATAGTTTAGAAGTGCCTTCAAAGTGTGTATATGTGTGCAGATGGTTACGGTTATTGCATTAAGTGTGGTGGTTTTTTCTGTCTGTTTGTCCGTGACTTGAAGCTCCTGGTTCTCCTCCCAGAAGGCAGGAGAAAAGATGAAAGTCCCGCTGAATGTTCCTATTTCAAGTTTTAAAATGCTGTTCAATATTAATATACGCTTGTGCCTTTCAGACTCGAAGCAGACCTCGATCAGCGTGGACATGAGCCACCGACAAGACTGAAGTCAAACAAATATTGCGAGATGTATATTTGTACCTGAAATGAATTTTAAAGGATACATTTTTCTTTCTTCAAGTGTGTCTTGAAACAATGCTCCCGTGACTATATGTGAATCTAAATAGTTAGCGGGCACTGTAATGGTTCCTTCTGTTCCTAATGGCCATGAGGAGATGTGATGGGACGGGGGACTCAATCCAGTCCTTATTCAATTGAAGTATTTCAAACTTAATCCAATCAGTAAGGATTGTTTCTTTTTGTGCTTATTGTCTTTTCGCTCCATTCAGTGGTGGTGATTTACTCCTTGTGTCACTAACTCCTGAAGCTTAGAATGATCTTTGATTTAATTTAACATGCCTTTTTTGTTCAGATCGAGGACTGTGAACGTTGTCATCCCAGCCTGTACATTGAAATCTAGGGAGGATGAACTGTTAAGCAAATCAATAGCTCTTGTTTTGAGACATATTGTGAAAATGTGATCCTTTAATGCCTATTTATAGAATGAAGCATTTGTGTCAGTTATGAGGTCAAATATTGTGCCATCTTGATGTTAATTATTTCATTCTTGTTGTTCGCATATGTAGAAAATGATTGATTTTTTGCACTTTTAGAGCTGTATTTTTTCTATCCTGAACTTGTAGACTTTTTATAATAAACATTTTGCCACCAAATAATTTAAGCACTCTGTATGAAGGCAATGCATACATGAAACACACACACATGATATATTTATAAATTAAGTTTATTTAGAAAATAATTATATTTCCCAAGTGCAACTTAACAGCTGCATCCCCTGCACTCTGGTCAGGTACAGAGAGGGACATTACTTGATCAGATTTCCAAACCACGATGAACTCTGAAACACTTTGTGAGGATGAATGTGAGGTTGCACAATTATACAGGACACGTCTAGACTTCTATCCCATATGACGCACATTAAATACAAAACAAGCAGCATGGTAACAGAGCACCAAACACATGGACATACATACAGTATTAGCTCTAAATGTATTGTGACATCACCAACACTGCAATGGCACACAAGATCGCACAATACAGTGCAGCGTGAAGACACCCCGGATACTTTGAAAATACATCAACATCAGTTACTGATTAGACAAATGGGCACGGATAAATGTAAGTACACTGCAGAATGGATTTTTCTTGGAAAGGGCACAAACAACATAAAAAGCGTTTTCATTGCAACAAACAAGAGCATTGCAGAGCCCCCACGTGTGCATTAATGAAGTTTCCAACGTGTAATGGTCAATTTGTTTTAGGAGATTAGACAGTATGATGATGCTTGCACATTGCAGTTAGTGACTGACGCTCCTTTAGCTACAGGGTGTTAGCAATAGCATTCAGCGACAGCAGATTCATGACTCATTTAAGGCTTTCAGCATCATGTCTTGCTCTGGGCTGTTAACATGAACCAATGTCAAAATCCGGATCTACTATGCTGTGCTTCATTTGTTCTCTCAATCAAAAAGCTGATTTAAGGTTATTTGTAAGTATGGGCGAGTTTACTCAAATTGTAATCTTTAAACCATAACAGTCCCAGACCTGCTAGCTGCTGCTTGATTTAACATGATTTGTGGAAGTTGTTGTTTCACCTCAAGATAAATTGTGCTATTATAACAGCCGAGGATGCCTAAATAAAGTTGTTCTCCCTTTTACACTCAGATTTTGTTCATAGTTTGCTTGAAATATTTATTCATAAATTAAAAAACAATGCATGCATATACCACAAATACAAAAAACCAAAAGAATCATACAAAAGAAAAGAGGAAACTGAGATGCTTGCAGCGCTGTAAATGCTGCTAGTTGGTATTCTCTTTTGTGGTGATGGTCACAAGCTGCTTGGCGGCCTTGGCAATGTCATAAGCACATTGGATGACCTGCTGGGTGACCAGCTGCATGTCCGGCGCCGCGCAGCCCTCCGACGGCAGCGCCTTCCTGCACTCGCCCTGAAGCCGGAACGCACTGGAGGTCAACAAGCGCAGAGAGCCTCGAACAGTCTCCGAGCGCGGCTTCTGCAGAGGAAGGATTACATAGATTCATACTGATGGACTGAGATTGTTGAAAAGCAGATTTGTGCAAAGAGAGGTAGTGAAATAAACTTTGCAAACTGTCTTTTTTTAACCAAATGTTAAGACTATATATAATTAATACACAGGAATATAGACTATAGGACTAGATTTTTATTTCAGTAAAGAATCAAGTGAAATAATACATCAGGAATTGGCACAACTTAAAATGCTGTGCTGTAGTTGGAGCTTGAATCTCTGGTATTTGTGCCTTATGATACAATAACATATAAGAGGAACAACAATCTTCATACCTTTGGGAAGAGGGCAGCCATTTCTTTCACAGCCACATGTATTCTTTCTGAACAGGGTATGAAGCTGTGAAGAGAATAGAGTTGTGGTTGAGTTCAACATATTGATGTCATAAACCACAATATATAATTCACACCACACCGTGCATTATGATATCTAACATTAGGTTAACATTTTCAGATCATGCTATTTAACCATCTTTCCATTAATTGCAGACTTTTTTTTTAGCATTGTAAGTAAAGGCAGTTGTATTCCAAATAAATGTTGCTTGACACATGAACCAAACAACAGCCAAACAATGCATATTTCTCCTAAATAACATAAAGCAAATTCAAAATCAGCAAAACAAAAAAAAGAGACAGTTTGTTAGCAGGTGAGGCCGAAGGTAAAGGGTGAGGCAGAAACAGTGTGCGGGAGAGGAAAATGAAAGTGTGCCTGGGAGGCAGGGACAGAGGCCAGAGTACCAGGATGAGGGGTCAGGGGAGCGCAGGCTGAGCGGCTGAAGGGGGGGCGGGGCCTTCTCGGCCCAGGGCACCAGAGTGCTGAAACATCCCAGGCTGTGCCTGAGCCGACGCACACCTTCCCGCTCAGAGGGTCTGCTCTCAGGGTGAGGGGCGGGGCACCACGACACCAAAGCAACATCATAACAGCGGGGCAGAGTGGAAGTGGAACGAAGGGGAACAGTGAAGATAACAAACAAAAAAAGGGAAATGATAGGACATAAACGCAACTAAAAATAACAGAAACAATTACGAAGAGGAACTCAAATGAAGCAAGATAATGAGAGCTAAAAAAGAAATCCTAAAGTGATAAATGGATTTTCTCTTCAGATTCTATTCTCTACCTGTCGTGTTTGTTTTCCTGAGCAGCTCTCAGCAGCTCTTGGATATTCTTGGTGATCTGCTCTGTTTTGCGGATGACGTCCTCAGTGCTGGGCAGCGTGGGGTCTGCCACCAGCATCACATCGTCCAGCTCAGGGATGGAGCTGCCCTCCCCCAGCCAGCTCCTCAGCCTGCCTCTCCTGCAGTACCTACAGGGGAGTTCAGAAGAGATCATGTCTACAGCCAAAATGCCTGCGTGTTGATTTGAATCTAAAGACAAAACAACTCATCACATTACGTTTGGAAACCCTTCAAATTGTTTGTTGTATAAAACTCATAATATTCTTTCTCACTCATCCCTTTGTACAAACCATCATTGTGGGCTCTTACCCCGAATCATCCATCTCAGAGTCATTGAACGTGTTGTCATAGTCACTTTCCGGCATGCTGATTTGCTTCTCTAAATTCGAGGCCTAGAAGAAACAGAGGAGACAAAAAAAAGATGCTTCATGGATTGCAGTACCTTGCAAGACTCCCATGCCGTTGATAATGAAAACACAACAGCTGTGGTGAAATCAATAACTGTATCCCTGTGTTTGTTGTGTGTCAAATTGGAATATAGAGAAGTGAAAGCGATGCAGGTGGTCTGACTGAAACAAGCCAAAAGATCTGTGAAGCAAGAGCACATCATTAATTTAAAGCAGTCAAACAGAAACAGATGATGCAGAGTTCACTCATGTCACTGTGACATATTACTACTGCTGAGTGATAATGGCCTTGGTCTTTTCCAAGCACAAATAGAATTCGGTCATTCGACTCACTAGGATCATCATCAAATGTGATAATGTTGAAAAAGCGATAAATACATGGATGATAATGAACAGAAAGCCAATTGTAATCATTGGGAAATGTGCTATGCTAGAAATGTAAATCAGAACAGAAACCGGACCCGTAACTAAAAGGGAAGTAGACATCATTGTTGCTAACAGGAAGTCAAGTTTCAGATAAGTTCATATTTTAAATTAAATCAAATGCAACACCACTATTAGGTGAATTGCAGAACATAGGAATGCCAATATCACCCTGAAAACTGTGATTTGATATTTTTACTATACTTGAAGACTATCAAACTCAAATCTAAAATGTAGAAACAGGAAGCAGAGACAAACAGATACAATCGATCCACACCGCACCGATTGTACAACACGTTCATTCTCAATCCACGTCCAATAGAATCTAAAGTAAATCTTCTATTTTTATGCAGTACAAAATGCAATGCAGGAAACATAAGCTCGCTTCAGCAAATGCAATTAGCCCTCACATGTCTAGATATATCCGAGTTCTGACTGAACAGAAAATCTATCTCTTTAGACTGTAAACTAATCCTGAAACACAACATTGCTTGTGTTACTTGAGGAAGTGAGAGCATGCTGTTGGAAGCTCACTGTGCAAAAGAGCCAGGCAGTTGTTAGAGACGGTGAAAAAAAGGACTTCTCTTTTTTCGGACCAACTGAAGTATAAAATATACATTTAAAATATCAGCTTTAATTAATTTGTTCCCCTTTTGTTTTATAGACTGGTGGTTGTTTAAAAAAAAAAAAAAAAGACAATCAGTAAAAACAGACTTTGCACAAACAATTGTTTTCAACATCGTCTGCTGAACAGGCTTCTGGAGCAAAGACAGGAAGCATTAAATGAGCAGGTGTTTGCATCACAATTGCGACTTTTTGCTCCTCGTTCAGCGCTCAGAGGTTTGGCCTGCACAAAACCACACAAATCCAATTGTCTATAGCTGTGAGGATGATGCTGAGGATATGTGAAGGTGGGGGCAGCTGGTGGAGGCTCATGCAGCAGAGATGGAGCAGCATATGGAGGACAGAGGGAGGCGAGGGGGGGGGGGGGAGACAAGAATGGCTCCAAGTGGATTGGCTGCGTCCCACGAGATGTGGACCGAGTGTGGATGTACTTAACCTTTTGAGCACTCTCGTCCTTCGACCAAGACAGGGTGGATGGAAATGAGGGGAGGGATGAAGAGGTGGTCACAAAAGCGCCCCTTTCCGTCTAAAGACAGGGTTCAAATCACATTTTAAGGACACAAATGTCTTGAATTAAAAAAAGAAACAAACTAGATAAGACCAGATCATGTCCCAGAAGCCTCTTCAAGTCTCGGTCTCGGTCGGATACTGTATACTGAAAATGGAATTGATGGTGTAATGAATTTAACCCTTAAAATCAGGAAGAGAAAACGTGAGGGGTGAGATTAAGAAAATGCTACGTAGACAGTTTTTAAAGGAGCTTTGTTGTTTGGATTATGCTCCGACATTTATTTATGAATTTGTGCTGTAAAAATATAAGACTAAAAGAGCAAAAAGGAGTTCATCCATCAAGAGAACATTTGCAGAAAACTATGATTCACATGCTCAAATGTAAATGCAAATGACTGAAACAAAAAGAGAGAATCAAAACAGATGAGAAGACAAAGTGAGTTTATGAAATGATCATGCATTACAAAAACACAGAGTATTTGTATGGTAGTTTTAATGCTTCATCAACATAAACACAGTACAAACCTTGAAATGATATCATAATAACAGCGTCTTCTTTCGGTAACAGCTACGCTTGTCTGACAAACAAGCAGCACTCCAGAGAACAATAGCTTTTTTTTGCAGATAGTGGTTTTGAAAATGGATCTGGACAAGACGAGACTGGCTGTGTCTAAATACATGTCATTGTGGTTTTGATGACTCTTTCATGCTGCAAAAGTGGCAAATGATTAAGGAAAGCCATAACGAAATAAAAGAAGGTAGAGATAAAGGTTTTTCAGACAGGGGTGGAAACATGAGGGAAAGTAGTGGAAACAGGGCAGGAGAGGAAATGGCAAAGGAGAGCAGGGTCTTACTTACATGAGGTGGGAAGGGTTGCAGGGTGGGGACACACTCCTCTGGGTAGTGGCTTTCTCCTTTAGGGAGATAGGGCTTCAGGCCTGAGCCGGTCTCATACATAGACATGGGGCGGCTGGCCCGCGCAGACTGTCGGCGCTTCAGGGCCGAGGGGCTGGAGGGGCTTGGGGAGGCGCTGGGGGTCTGATAGATATTGGCTGGGCCGTGCCGCCTGAGAGAGATGTTCTCGCTTTGCAGAGATTGCAGCTGGAAGAGACGTTTAGCAATAAACTAAGAGGTGCTGTCGGCAAAGCAAGCTGTGTTTCCTGTTCTGATCCACTCAGCATTACATCTCAGAGTGAACTCCAATGTTTCCCTAAAATGTGATATTGTGATTCGACCGACTGCTACTGTCAGCACGCTTACTGGCATTTCATTCTGCAAAGTTCTTCATTTGTTCTTGTTGTTCCAATGATAGACAGTTAACAGTAAATATTTGATTATCACTCTCATATGCTCTTTTTTGACATGTCACCAATATTTAAGCTTTTTGAGTACCAAGAAAAGCGCTATATAAATAACATATAATATTATTATTATATATATGACTTTGAGCTGATTCAATGGTAATGACATGCGGAAAAAGTTTTCAGGTTAGAAACATGAATCTTTTCCCATAAATATAATTTCAAGATTTACTGTTACCTCCTGAAGATCATAGGAATAACATACATGTTGTCAACAAAAAAAAGCAAGACAAAAAAGGCAAAGCAAGCAACAGATTGTTTTGTAGGTTAGCAACAGAGGTGCAGTATGAGTCAAAGTACACACAGATTAAGTGAGGAATATAGGAAGATAAGAGCCATTAAAAAAAACAATGTCATGATGATTTTTAGAGGAAGAAATACTGGCTAATTATTGCAACTACTTGTATTTATATACAAAGTAAATTGAGGGTACTGGTCTGAAATGGGGGTATTATGGTTTAGTGTCCAACCTCTGCCAATCCTTTTCTTCATTTACTCATCTTTATTTGGGGAATCTGTTCACCCACGAGCCAACACGAAGCCAGGTCACATCATCAAAAGCAATGCCGTACTCTACAGTGCTGTACGTCAAAGTTAAGAGACAAATGATCTGCATTTTCCTTCAAAACTGCCATATTAAGCCATTTTAACAGGATTATAACCTTAATGACAGGTTTTTCTTTTAACAAAATAAAAAGATGTAACATGCATAGAACATCTGTTGCCAAAAATTACAATGTTCAGGATTTAGCAGGACACGGATTGGTAACTGAAGCACAGTGCATACAAATGTGCAGAATCTCAAAGTTGACATAGTCGATGTAACAGTATCAGAGTTCCAGGTTTGTATCAGCTGTATTCTTTTAAATATCTATGAAATGGGACCACTTAGAAAAACATGTCAAACAATAAATCCATACATAGTTAAAAAGGCTTTTACCCAAAACAAGAGCAGTCAATTATCCAAACACATTCTATGCAGTAAAAACAGGATATGTGATGAAGCAATGCACACACATACAACGGGAAGTCACTATGAAGGGATTCAAAAACACTGTTGATTACTTCATGCTTTTTCTTAAAACATGCTTGTTAGTCACATTAGACAGAATGGGTTTGTACCAAAAAGAGAAACCTATTGGTAAAATGTTTCTGTTATTAACTGGAGAAAGTAGGAATTTTGTTCTTTTCAAATCCAGAAAACAAATGAAAAAAAAAAAAAGAATCTCCGGTTTGAATCGAAGCTTTGAAATGAAATCGAACATGCTGGCCAAAACAGAGGGTGGACCAGCAGGGTGTCACAGCAGCCTTATCGTGCAACTCAGCATTCCTGTTCAGATATCGGCCTCCACACTGGGCAGGAGAAGAGCTCTGCTGACCGCTGTGGCCCCCCCTCAGTGCGGCCCCCCGGTGTTAGTGATTTTATTGGTGGAGCGCGGGGGATACCTTTTTCTGCATCAGCCTCAGCTCATCGCTCAGGTTGTTGTTGGCTTTCATGAGGTTCTGGATCTTGGCCTCAGAGGCAGAGAGCGCGTGTTTCACCTCCATGTATTCATGCACAGTGATGGGGCTGTCGGAGAGGTCAGAGTCCAGGCTCTGTGGGAGAGACAGAGGGGTTAAAGCACAGAGTGGATTTCAGGGTTTGATTTGTGAAAGTGATGCCACCATACCTTGGTCCTATCTCCTTTGTTGGTGGGGGAATCCTGGTCTGTGTCCTCGTCCGACGCCACGCTGTCGTAGTCAGGCTGGTCGTTGTCCTGGCTGTCACTGCAGTGCCTGACTGCCACGTTCTTCAGGATGAATTCAACATTATCTGGAATGAAGGGGCGCAAGGTGGAAAGGTCATATCTGCACTCCATTTCAGTATCAGTTACATGTTGGAATAAAGTCACAATAAGATGCTGACCTTTGGGGCTAGCTATCGAACTCCCTTGTTGCCTGCGCTTAGCATCACTTAATATGTCAATGACAAGAGTGGCAAATTCATGCGCATTGAATCTTGCAAGCTTTTGTCGTCCCTAAATAAGAAAAACAGAGACACGTCAGCCCAGAGGTATGCGATGTTACTTCACATTATAAGTGTGCAAAGGGGTAATGGTAAACATGTGCAGGGAAGCTGTCTGGAAATCGAACTTGCCTGATTTCGTGTTGATGAATACTCTGGATTCACAGGAAGAAAAGGCACCACAGTCGTCTCTGTCACCAGAGTGCTGTGATTCTGTGTTGCCAACCACACTACCAAATAAAAAGGGTAACAACGAGCTCATATTACACTCCAAGAAATGTATTCTCCGGATGAAAGGCAACAAATCTTGTACTGGATCATTCTCCCGTACCTGCATCAGTCTCTCGTCTGTCCACCTCATCGTAAACATCCATGGCCAGCTCTTCAAATAAATGATTACTCAGCTGCATGAAAATGAGAGAATGACACTTAAGACTTAAGTAAGGGAAGAACATATAGCTCAAATGTTGCTAAAATACTTACAGACTGCAGTTTCTTCTTTGCCGCCTTGGCCAGCTCTGATAAATCTAAACTGCTACACACAGAGCATAGCTTTCAAAACAAGCTGTTGAAATGATAGGTATACATAATGCCTCTTTCATTCTGAGCAATACTTACATGTTCCTTATCCATCAAAAGAGGGCAATTAAAAAAGGAGATTAAATGTGTTATTAAATTGAAAAAAGCACAAAGATTGTTCTGCCTGTGATGAATTACAGTTGCTTGGAGAAACGTTTTGATTTATTTGCAGCAATAGTGTTTGGTATGCCAGCTGCTTCCCTTTCCTTAAAACACAGAGAGCTTTCTCAGCAGCGTGTTAGGACAGGCCTCAGAGCCAAAAGACAACCCTCAAAAGCTGCCTCTCTTTACTCTCTTTGTTGGCTGGATTCAAGTTAAGCCCATTCCCTTAGATGTAGGTTCATTAAGAGATCAATCACTTCATATTGACACACATCATGTTGACTTACAGAGTGCTTTCTTACCTGTCAGCCATTTGTGGAACAATGAAGTGCTGGCTGTTTTTATGATCTGAAAGCAAAAACAAAAGTGCTCTGTAGGATCGCCAACAACATAATCAATACTTATCGGAAATGTAAACGTTCAAGATGAAGTGTGTTTTAAATATAGTACATACTTGGTTTGACAGGGGAAATGATAAACACTTGTTCTTATCTGCGTCTCTACCTAGCTTAAACACTAACTTACTCATTGTTGTGGCTTATTTGCCAAGTCAATATTTTCTTTAGCTCCAACCAACACCTCTGCGCATATTCTTTGATCCGCAGGTATTTCAATATCAAATCTCTCTCTCACTGCATACCTGGCTTTCTCCCACACAGGTAGAAGGCCAGCCGATCAGTTAGCTCATACTGAATCTCCACCAGTCTGTCTGCCAGCTCATGGTGGCCAGCTTCCCTACAAAAGGCACATCAAAAACATTATATACCACTGATAATAAATTGAGTTTGAGTTATTAAGGATAATTGAAAATAGCTAACCTTGCATAGTCAATGGGAGTTTTGCCATTGCTGTCGGGGGCTCCGGGGTCTGCTCCGTAAACAGTTAGCAGTTCAGTCTGAGATACTTGTCCTGCTTTTGCAGCGACATGCAAGGGAGTGTTCCCTTTCTCCTGGAGGAGAGGAGGAAACACCATTGTGATTTAGATGTAATAGAAACGTTATTGCAAAGATTACAATTAGAGACCATCTTGCTCTGGGATCACTCTGACATGCAAAGATAAATCTGGTCAGGGGCCTGAAGTCGGGGGGCCAACAGCCCCCATCCGCATAAACACCACCGGACTCGGGGACAGTTTTAACTTTAAGACTGCTAAACACCTGAGCTCTGCTAAGTGCCCCGATAAACATTCCTGTTGTCATCTTGCAATATACTAATTTATGTAAATAGTTATCACCGCAATAAACCGTATTTCATTTTGTCCTAATTTACATTCTTTAATTTCATATTCTGTTCTTGTACATATCCCATATTCTATTGACATGTATCTAGACTTTTTGCACTACTTTTTATTTTGTATTTTATTATATATGTTGCATTGTTGGAGGAGCTCAGGTCAGAAGAATTGCATTGCCATTTCTCCACTATAGCTTTGTGCTTATGACAATCAAACCGTTGAATCTTGAATCCCAGCTTTCTCCCTCCCTCCTCTTGGCTCCCTTGCTCAGACCACACCCATCTCAAAACCTTCAATCTGATCAACTACACACCTGGCATGTTTTGTGAGGCCAAATCTGGCCAGCGGCGTAAAGAGTGTGGCCTCTATTTCTTGAAACAAATCCAGTTTCGTAGCAGTTCATCATTTTGATGAAGACACTACTCAACAGGGCCTCTGTGGCAGTTAGTGCTTCAGGGCATGTGTCATGAGCACACTCTGCCCTGATGATACACAGAGTGTCGCCCTCGTGTATTTATGGTTTTAAAATGCAGCAGATGAATCTTACCGGGTGAAAGAAATTAGCTTGTGCTCCCAGGGATAGCAACCGCAAACAAGTCTCCAGATTCCCGGTGCGTACACTTGAGTGAAGTTGCTGAAAAAAATAAAAAAATACTATTAATATGAATTAACGAAGCGTAATAATTATAAAACATTGTGCCAAATATGAGTTTTTTGCTCAACTCATACCCACTTCTCCTCACCTTGCTTAAATCCTTGGCTGTGGAGCTGTCGTCATCCCGGCAAGGCATGCGATGAACAAATGCCAGCATTTGATATTTGGCTCTTATAAACTCGGATTTGTTTGGGCTTTAGGACAACATGAAACATATTCAAACAGAAAGAAAGAGGCCGTTAGTGAGTCAGAGGAACAGACTAAAGATTGAAGTTCAACAATCATTTATTTGGGTTATTTAATTAACATCTTCACAACAATAAAAACTCACTGCAGTTTGTCCTGAGGGTTGGCCTTGCGTTTCCCACTCATCAAAGAGGCCGGGTCCAGAAGAGAGTGCTCCCATATTGAATTGGCACCATTGCCGTATAATGTCTGAACCATCTAGGATGAAATGTAGAAGGAACCTGTATAATATATCCCAATGATTTATACTGCAGAAGGCTGACTGGCCTTTAACAGTTCACTTCCCGAACAAACCCTTTCTATATTTGGACACAATCAATAAACCCCAGTGGGATCAGATGTACAACAGATTGTGAGCAAAGATAAGAGGTCTGATGAATTTCAAACCACAGTCAAAGGATAACAGGATCTCAAGGCATGGTAGGAGAGGGGAATCGGCCTCAAAGCACTCATGAGCACGCTGTGAAAGTCCTAAAGATATGTAGGTTCGCACAGGTGAATATTAATATCTATTTCTAATGAATTAAATAATGACCTGTAGCTGTGTAGAAGGCCATGGTGTGTGTGTCAGGTGGCGGACTTGCGAGCTGTGTCTTCCGAGACTCCGGTGAACGCTGCAGCACTCGTCACAAATGAACACCCCTCTGTTCACCGAGGCCCAGCGAGGCTCTGAGAGGGAAGAGACAACAGGGAAAATCACACCTTCTGCAATCTAATTGATTCTTTGATAATTAAAGGAGGGGCTTTTGGGTACAATATGGGATCCTTCAGTTCTAACAGGTTTGATCTGCTCTAGCTTTAATTGTAGGTAGTCTTAGATGAGTTATAAATGTATCATAGGAAATGTCCTCTCTTCACATTCAGTACCGTTATTCAAATAACCGACATGCTAGGTTGTAGCACTTCTCCTTTTCTGTTCCTTACTGACTGCACTCAGAGAAACTTATAGTGTCAAAACAATGAGAGACACATGCATCAAGGATAAAGCTAGGAACAAAAGACCAAATCCAAAACGTAAAAGATCCTTCCAACAAGTATTGTCCGTGTTCAAAGCCTGAGACAACTTATTGTGCGACCCACACTTGTGTACTAGGTGTACTATCAATAGATACTTTTGGGTAAAGTTCCTTGAAATAGTCAGGATGTCAACAAAACTGTTTTATTTTATGGATGAAAATAGTCTCAAAAAATGTTTTACATTATTATATTATAATTATTATATTTGACTTCTTCATCAGCAACATGTCCCGTAATCTACTGGAACCGGCTCTTTAAGACCTTAGGTAGGTCTTTAATATTGAAATTTCATATTGTTTTAGAATATTATTTGTATTTATATATTTTTTTTTATTATGTTTTTTGGTTTTGAATTCATTTTGATTGAATTGGCCTGGTGCTGAGTGTCACAGGCAAGAAAGCAAATGCAATCATTCCTGAGAGCCAATAGTTGCTCTGGTTTTGACTTCCCTAATTTCTACTAATATATAAGAAGAACAGTTAACACTACATAGGGCACCAATACTACAGACAGTCAAACACGGGTTAGAACATGGTAACACTTTGACTTGACTTGAGAAGGTTTTAACATACAGACACAAACACATTCTAATAACTACAAGAATAAGAGTGCAACCCCCAGCTGGCTACAAGAGACATTTAAAGCCTGTTTAAACGCAGCCTTAGGTGAAGCCATGCATTGTGTAACGAGGAAGTGACTAGCAGTTGTAGGTTGAAGCACCTCGACCTAAATGTTAAGTAAGAGAGCAGCTTCCTCCTTCAAAACAAAAACACACAAATGCTATCAATACTTTTGGTGCTGTAAATTCTGTAAATGCATAGTTAGAGAAATATAGACATAGTATATACAAGATACAGTATGCTGTGCGACTGAAATAAATATGTTTAGTTAACCTTGACCTATTTATTACACTTTGCAAATGCCACATAGTTGTGCCGTCTGCAATTTGTACAGAGACTCCTCTGACAGCGAACATCTGAAGACCAAAAATACTGTAAATTCATACGATACTCAGACAGCCTGTTAAGCAGATTGAGTGGCTGGCACTGGGACAAGACAGTGAAGTATGTGAGTGTGTGAGCAGCAGCAGCTGAGGTGTAGGAGGAACAGCTGCAGGGGTTTTGGTCAGAAACTGGCACCTGGTCCCCAGTGTTCAGACTATCCTCCTCCTTACTCTCAGACCAAGACCTGGGAGTTGGTGCTGACATGCCTCTTTTACCCTTTCCTCAACAAGTGCTGCTAAATTTAATATCACATCTTGAAACTCTAAAAATATTCTCAGCCAACAACTGGTAGCAGCCGTATGGAGGGGCAATCCAGGCCAGCTGCTGTGAAGACCTGCTGGGTTTAACTAGTCTGAGTGACATGATGATGGACAAGGTACTGAAACTTGAGTATTGCTACATTTTAAGCACATTTGTTGTTTTTCTTGTGAAATATTAAAGTACCCAACATAAACGTTCTAAAACTAATTCTCAGCCTACTGTTACTGTAAATCCTAATTGCAATGTATTGTGGTTAGACAATAGAAAAAAATTGTCTGCATTCGAAAGCACGCAGTCAATTCACTCAGCATCCTGTTTTGCTTCCTGTGCCTGCCGAAAACATCACGTCATTTCATTATAACTGGGACTCCTGAAGGTTCCTCACACACAATGCAACTATAACTTGTTCAGCTTACAAACAGTATGTTTGACTGTAAGGGCTTGAGTCAAATGTCTCCAATGGCTAATACTATTGCCATAATGTCACAAACACAGGTTAAGCTCTCTTCATCTTAAATAATGAATCCCCTGACAATAACTACAGATACCAGAGTGCAGTGATTGTTTAAATGTGACTAACATTTTGGAGGTGGAATAAGGAATTTCTTTTTTTTGGGAGGGGCTTTTAGGGGGGGCCATATCTTTTCACACATTTTTTTTTTTAAGAAAGACTTTACACAGTTCGATTCAGAGGAGGAAAAGTCATGCCATTCAAAAATATTTTCAGTGACACTCTCAACATGGGAATGGGGTCTCTTTTGCACAAAACTCACCCTGAAAGGAGAGCACTGTACCCATTGACTTTCAATTATTTCAATCATCCTAGTGATAGATACAGAGCAGTTTCCTGCTTATGTCGGATCAGATTTTATAATGGATGATTACATTTCCAATTAAATGGAGACTTTTGCATGCCACAGACATTATTTAATAATTTTCCTTTGACGAAACAACTGTGCAATTACATTGACATGCATCAAAAATGTCAGCCTGATTATTGAAAGCAAGTAACACCGGATGGAAACAGTTAAAACAGACAGCTGCTTCAGGTCTAATTGCATCCCCAGCCAGGGACCTGTCAACAGTACTAAGAACTTGTCCCCTCAAAACACTGCTTATGTTGGAAAGTAGTTATAATCTGATGTAAAGTACAGTGCAAGGCTCTGGCTTAAGGTTACTTGGTAGTTAATAAATAACGGGTAACAGCTTCAGGGATGGGGTGAATTGTCTTACCTGGAACACTGCAATCAGCGCAGAGCTCAGTGTTTCGTATGCGTTTAGACATCCTTTGCTCAGCAACAAACCTCCTTTGAAACAGAGTATTATGTCCGATGCGTTTGGCTAACCATTGATCACTCTTGGGGGGATGCCTTCCGTGTTAGCTAGCTAATTAAAAACAACCCCAAACAACGACCTGCTACTTCATTTAACTGTTGCTAACCGTTTCGCTTGGCCAGCGTCTGAGTTACAACCATTATAACGTTACCTATCGAGAATAAGGTACAATGTTACTTGTTTGCAAAGTAGGCTGACTTAGCGCCCGATTAGCGAACTCGCCTGTCCCCGTTTGGTAGTTTACTCTTCAGTCGGTCTCTGGTAGACAGCAGGACTACAAATGAAGGACTACAGATGAAGGACTACAGATCTCTAGCGTTCCCAGTGGCAGCTGCTAATGTTGTATGATAGTGTGCCCAGAGTCAGGTCTCTCAGGAAACAAACGTCTTCCCGGAAATAACGCCTCCTGGACTATTTTGCCTGGGAAAGTATATCATAATTGTGGACCTTATTTCTTTAGAAATACCGTTAATAATGATACATAAATACAAATCATAATGCTTAGATAAATTTGCAGTGGCCTTTGGGCGGTACCGCTCGGTACACAACCTGATAGAAATGACTGAGGGCAAAAACACAAGTCAGCGTGGGTGAGTTTGATCTATGCACCTTCGTGACACGGTACAAAAAGAGTAATTTTAAAAACATAAAATAGGGTGACTCCTATTGGATATATATATTTACTGGAGGTCATATTTTGGAGCATAATTCGCATAATATATCACCATATTTATTTTTACTTAATAATAACTTTATTTCTAAAACATGTACAGCATTTCACAACTGAGTTCAGCCAGGACGGATCACAATTGTGTGGTTGTGTTGAAAAATATGTATCCGCAGAAGGTTAGTAACTACTTAATATGCATACGTTAATAGAGCAACTGCATCATGTTTTATGAATAACCTGTGGTTAATATAGTGTAAAACCTCAAAGAGTCGATATGCACATGCATCACACCGTGGTACGCTGGCGGTGAAGGGTTTCAACCTCCCCGACACGTAAAAGCGCCGATCTCATTTCTAAATAATAGGTGAGCTCATTCAAGCTATTGTCTGGAAATAGCTTTAGCTATGTTTATTTGGTTAATTCTCTCAAGTACGAATTATTTGAAAATCAAAAATGTAGCATCTGAAAGGCTTAAAAGTTTGACACGGGACGTTTATAGGATTATTACGTTTAGTTAGTCCTATTGTATCCCCCATTCAGAGACCCTTAATGGTTTCGTCCGAGTGGGCCTGACTATTTTTCTTTTTTTCCTCAAGGCGATGGTTTTATTTACAAACCTTGTTTCTCTCGTGTGTTTACCAAAGAAATAATTGCTATTACATATGCATTAATTTACATTGTTAAGGGTAAGGACAGCGGCCTTAATTGGATTGTATTGTTTAGCTTGTGAGTCTATTTCTTTGTAGGACACCCCTGTCATTATTGGGAACAGCTCCTGGCACTTCCTTGTTCAAAAGTTTTATTTTAGGGGAAGGCTTGGTGAAAAGTTGGACACCGGTTTAGATATTTCGACGTCAAATATTGAGGGCATGGATCATATTAATTGTACTTGTTGGCATGACTAGCGTGTAGCTATCGCGGTTTTCCCATGGCTGTGATTGTTAGAAGCGGGCTAGCGTTTCACTGAGCGGCTCCATAAAGAGAAAGATGTCCACGGCTAACGAAGAGATCCGAGAGAGGTTCCCCTTGCACTCAGCGGTGTGGGAGAATGACTACAGGACACTGGAGGAACACATTACTTTACCACAGGTTGGTTAAAACACGGAGTATGTTTAAAAGCTTAACACAAATGCATGCTAGCTAGAAAAGGCCAGGAGTTAGCTGTGACACATCCGTAGCCTTTCAGTCAAAGTAGGCCAGTCGTGTTGACAGATGCTCTAATGTGCCACACAGATAGCGCTTGAAATGTCTATGATGACATTTCTATTTACAGATCAACAAAGTTTACTTTCAAATATATATATATATATATATTCCACTACAGACATTTAGATGTATATACATTTAACCTATCTGTATGTACTAGACCTGTTTAGACTTTAACTAATGTCATGTCTATTATTTATATTCATACTATTATTACATGTTTATTCTTATTTATTTATTTTATTCGTATTATCTGTGTTTCTGTCTTGTTCTGTTGTTGCTATGGCACCATAATTTCCCTATCGCTATTGGGTATCAATAAAGCTCCATCTTATCTTATCTTACACATTAAAAAGCCTGTTTCCCGGGTTGTATATTGTTCTATTTATTACTTTAAAATGTACAGTATTACAAGTGTAAATCCTTAACAACCCTTTGAACATATTGCAAATTTCTGCTCCACACTATCTCTTATTTAAATCTGCACAGTTCTCAACTTTGAATATAGTATTTGTCCTATTTTGTTATATTTTACTGTACTCAGTTTCTTACATAATTAATATTTTGTGTTAACGTTAGATATGATAACATATAGCTTTGTTGTTGTGTATTATATATTGCCACCTTCTCAGCTTCATTCTTGTCAAACATCTAATATATAAAGTTACCCCTAGGTATTCATATTTTAATAAAAATAATTTATTTTATATGTTTTAATATAAAATGATCTCCTCTCGGTTTAGTATTTTATATTGGTGGAATATCATTATTGTGATCCAATCCGTATAACTTTTAATACCAGCATGGTTAATGCTGCTGGATTGTTGAACCAGGTTTAGAGTTTATTACACAAATATGGATATAGAAAAAGCTAATATGTTGGTCTCTTTTTGATTTTTCTCAGAATGACAGGGAGGCTGTTGATCCCAGAGGTCGGACCCCTCTCCACCTGGCTGTGTCGCTGGGGCACCTGGAGTCAGTGAGAGTCCTTCTGAGACATGGTGCTGAAGTGACTAAAGAAAACAGCATGAATTGGACAGGTTAGTCCCACAACTAAACTGGCAGCATAATAGATCATACAGTAAGAGTGTAGCATGAAAGAGTGATGTGAGGCCATGCGTGTTTCGTTCACTTGTCTTGCAGAAATGCTTTTTGGGGGATTTACGACTTGTTTGATCACTTCAAGCCCTCATCACATTAACCTACAAAGCATCTGCTGTTAATGGGGTTTCTTGTACAAATCCATATCCACTCCTCTAACTGCATTGAAACAGTTTCAACTTCCCTTGCTATTACTGTAATTGTGGCTGAGGTTTTCTAATGGGTATGTGTTGCTCCCAGGGAACAGATGCTGTTATCTTAAAAGGTTTAGTGGTTTGTTTATAATTGTCTGTCTCTCTGTGTAGCTCTGCAGGAGGCAGTCAGCACCGGAGACCCAGAGATGGTTCAGTTAGTGCTGCAACGCAGAGACTACCTCAAAGCCTCCACTGCTCTGGGAGGAGTGCCTGAGCTGCTGGCAAAGATCAGAGAGGTCTTACTTCATTTTTACAGTTCTCTTGTCAGCTTTCTCTCATAAGTGTTCCTGGAAACATTTCCCACTGCATTCATTAATTTCACTGTCTTTATTTTCATCTACAGTCTCCAGACTTCTATATGGAAATGAAGTGGGAGTTCAACAGTTGGAGTAAGTTATTTTATGTCTATGTGTGGCTATATTATATCATTAAAGTAAAGTGTATACTGTGTGTACAGAGTAGTATTTTCCTGCAGTACATGCTAGTTATCATCAATCAACTATTCAAGAGAGGAAAGTATCTCTCCATAATCTTTGCCTGTGCAGAGGTTATATCAGGTCATACAGGAAATACCACATATCTGCGCATTTGTCATGGTAGCATTTGTTTTGGTTTATTAATGATTGATAACGTTTTTCATGTGTGAGACATTCATTTGCTGTTGCTTCACAGTCCCTCTTCTGTCCCGGGTTTGTCCAAGTGATGTTTGTCGCATTTGGAAAAGTGGCGCCAGCCTGCGAGTGGATGCCACTCTTCTGGGCTTTGAAAACATGACTTGGATCAGAGGGCGCAGGAGCTACATCTTCAGAGGAGATGGTTTGTGCTTTAAATCGCCTGCACTAAGAGAAGAGTTCTTATGATTTGTGCTATTTCAGTGATATCACTTTCCCCTGAATGTATCTTTACAGATTCATATGCAGAGCTGATGGAGGTGAACCATGACGATGAGGTTGTGGACACTGAACGCTTCAACATATCTCAAGAAATCGAGGAAGTCACACTAGAGTCAATGCAGCCAGCTGAACAGGAAGTTGCCAAAAGGCTGACCACTCCTATTGTCAACACCTACTTGGACACCAAGGAAATGGCTTTTGAGAGGCAAGAGTCACATCTTTTTCTGTTGTCCTTTTTCTCATAACATGCATAGATCATACTTCCTTTGATCAGCCAAGAACAAACTCCACACTGACAGTTTTTCATAAGAGTTACCGTGTCATGTGTGTTGTTACTGTGCAAGCAGTGTTACCATTTGACTTTCCAGTATCGAGCTTGCATCTAACTGTCTGATACGCATCATTCACACTTATCTGATCAAATCTTATCTGACATGAATTTGTGGTGTCTTGTCTGACTTCACTAACACAAGTGAGGTAACCCTACAAAATAACAACTTCAACAAATATATATTATGAATGTGAGAAAATAATGTTAGTTACGAATAATAGGCCTTTCTTGAAGTGGACAATTGACCTTAAACAGAGGTGTAAGTTGGGCATTAGTGAACCCTGAACTTAAAGTGGACCTATCATGCTATATTTGAATAATATATTGTAGGGCCATACCTATATATCTAAGGTATATTTATACGTTTTATTTTTCAAAATACCAAACAGATCATGCATTTTATCCATTCCTCATTTCGCTCAATTTAACACTGTCTTTCATGCTCGGATTCTGTGAGAACAGCACCATCTACAGGCCTGAAATATGTACTACAGCGTCTCCAGCGCTTTCGAACGGCAATGTCCGTGGCTGTCTCCTCCTGATTGGTGGAGTTGGCCCAATAGCCGTAGCGCCACTTCTGTGACGTCACAGAAGTGTTCAAATCTGGATCAGTCTGTATCAGATCCGTTGCAGCCCCTTTTTAAGAGATTTGGGTAATAACTACAGCTGTGCTTAAACTGCTCCACATGTTGACCTTTGAACATTGCTGATAAGATAACTTCTTTCTTATTGAAGCTGATAGTAGTTTATTGAGGCTAGGAGGAACATATCTCATTTAAAACCAAACTTAACAATGCAACACACCTAAAGACTAAGATAAGAGAACTATCACAGATTGGTGCAAACACCTTTTTAAATGCCACATTTGAATCCATTAACAGGCTACTTCAAATTCCCAAATCTTTATTTGCATTCTCTTTTTCGTGGAAGTTATTCCTCCTAACTGAAGGATGGTGTGTTTGACCTGTAGTAATGCTTTTGCTTTTGCAGGAACAAATCTGGAATGTGGGGCTGGAGAGCTGACAAAACTGAAATGGTCAATGGATTTGATTCAAAGGTTCACAGAAGTTTTATACTTTTTATTTTCATTCTAACTAAAGATTAATGCCGCTTTAAACTGTGTAGCCCATTTTTGATGTATTACTTTATTTTCTGGTTGTTTTCTCAGGTTTTCAGTGTGAACAATGTAAACGTGGTAATCCGGACAAGGACGGAGCATCTCACAGACGAGGAGAAGGCCAGGATAAAAAGTAGGTGGAAAATATGCTTCTATATTAAGATGTTAAAGTTAGACTTTTGTCCACAAGAATAACAAAGCCGCATCTACGGAGCGTGAAGGAGAGTACTAAAGTCATCGTTTTCTGTTTGAAGGTGAAAGGAACATATTGGAGTCTCTGCTTGGGACTGTGGAGCAGCACATAAGTGCACAAGGGGTAAGCCGTGTGTTCAGTAATTACATAAAGGTGATGTGTTCTCCCACCGGTTCGCTGATAAAATACGAATGCTTCACTTTATAGGACCTGACGCTTGAGTATGCAACTGCCACCAATCCCACTGCCATCACTCCAGAGGAATACTTTGACCCTGACTTTGACCTTGGGAACAGAGACATCGGCCGACCCATTGAGCTGAGCATTCGAACGCAGAAGTAAGAAACACTGCCTCATGGCAACAAACATCATAGTTGATTACAGTATTTGTCTCAAGTCTCAAGTTGTGTGCACATTCAACATTCAGCACATTCATTTTGCTTTATTTTTGGTCCCACGTAGGTTCAAAGGTACATTATGGATGAGCGAGGAACATCCCCTGTCCCTGGTGGAGCAGGTGACCCCCATTATCGACCTAATGGCTCGGACCAGTTCCCATTTTGCACGTCTGCGAGACTTCGTCACCCTGAATTTTCCTCCTGGATTTCCTGTTAAAATAGGTATGTGACATCCAGATGAAGTACATAGTAAGTCTAAATGTCTAAGTGGAGACCATGATAAGTTCTTGAGGAATTATCTAAGTAACTCAAATCTAACTCACCATTACTAAAGGCAGCAACATTTAAAGTAACTCACCATTTGGCCATCAGTTTCTGACAGGAAGCATTTCATTTGTTATTGTACTCATTTTCTGTGTGTTATAAAAAATTGCTTTCAAAACCCAACATTCCCAGCCAAGTCTTTATGCAGTGTGATATCTACACAACCTGTTTCTTCGAGGTTAAGATGGCCAGTCAAAGAAATTAGACTTATTTTTCCTTTTCAACCAAAGCTCTTGTTTGTAGTCTCTTTCCCTCTCTTAAGTCTGTTCTAACGTGATTTGTTGCGTCTTCCTCTGCTGCAGAGATTCCCTTGTTTCATGTTCTGAATGCCAGGATTACATTTGGTAACGTCAATAAATGCAGTACTGAAGAGGAGGCCATCGCTACACCAGCAGCCACGCCAACATCCTCAGGAGAAGAGGAAGAAGCTGCAGGTAGGAATCTAGAAGGTTAAACTATTTAATGTGAACGTGTTTTTTTAAATAATCTCACGTCTAGGATTCCTAAACTGCTTTTCTTTTTGTTTGTATCTGTGCAGCAATGCCTCCCTTTCAGGTGTGTCCTTCAGTGTTTGACGTTCCCGCCACCTACCACCGCAGAGGAGGAACTCGACACGCACCCGTGTCCAACAACGACGAGGAGCTGTTGCAGTACGCCATCCATCAGAGTCTCCTGGAGTCTCGCATGGTCCCTGGCGAGGTCAGAACAGTCTTCACTCGACTCTCTGGCCAAAACCTAGAAAACCCAGATCTGTCTTACCATGTTCCCTATGTTCTACTTGCATCCTTTTAATGATCATGATGTGTGTGTCTTTGAAGGATGGAAACTCGGAGGATGCTGATGCAGAATTTACTGACGTCATGCCCAGTAGCCAGAGTGACAGGTAGGAACACAGGGTAACATTGCAATGACTTAATTACATGTGGTAAAAGGAACAGTGCTTGGTAGTTGTTTGTCATACAGGGATTTAGACGACACATATCCACCTCTTCTATTTCCCAGTAAAAGCCACATAACATATCTGGATCTGGCTTTCTCCTGCTGTTCTAGGAGTATCCCAGAGGGGGTGCTAGTGGAGTTTGGAGACACCCCGAGCCCCGTCAGCTCGCCCTCAGCCTCCAGCGCTGACTCAGAGCTCCGCCTGGCCATGGAGCTCTCTGCACGGGCCCAGGAGGAAGAGGAGCGGCTCAGGAAGCAGGAGGAAGAGGAGCTGGCCATGATCTTGCAGCTATCACTTACTGAAAAGTAAAAGGAAAAAAGAGGGAATAATAATAATAATAATAATAATAATAATAATAACAACACAACTTTTCCAGATCCTGAAGCAACTACCACACCTCAGAATTCCTCCCTAACCACTGTAGTCATCTATGCAAGTGCAGGTTCCTTTCTGTAGCTGATCGTTCTTGCACAGGCAATGTCAGACTCTCGCTATCTAATATTTTCCAAAAGGTATTTTTGGTAAGAACATAATCTTTTATATATTTCTATCTCAGCATATTGCATCTCCATCCTCAAGGTTAATTCATGGACTCTTTCAGATCATTTTGGGTTTGGTTCTTCTAATTATTTATTTTCTATCTAAATCAGAGTAACAAGGGGTCAAATCAGTGTAATTAAGGTCCAGTGAACAAAGTGACTTCCTAAGTTGTCTTCATGTTGTGCTGGCACTGAGATCCAGAGCTCTGTGTACATTTAGATGGTACATGTTGCCTCAGTCCCTGGTTTCTAAATGGCTAGAATGAAATCAGTAGAAAAGCGTCTACTCCGGGACAGATTTGAGTGTCCTCGCTGTGAAGCCTTCCTACAGAGTCACTTTGAAGAGGACCGTGAGCTCACTGAAGAACGGAAATCTCAGGGTTCCAGTTTTACACATTTTCCCTTTACTCTGGAGTTAGTTTGTACATCTATTGGAAGTTGCCGCTTGGTAAATCTGTCTTTGGTGCGAAATCAAAAAGTTCATGCATATCTGCCATATCATTAGAAACATAGAGGTTGGGTTCATTGAGGCTTATAAGTAAATGCATTTTCTTGTATTCTGTTAATTCACACTCTGCAGATGGCTGAACAGACACATGTTTCTATAAGAAACGTCAAATCAGCTGCATGGTAATGTAACATCTTAGCTGCAAAAAGGATGGGGGTTTAACTTTCCCGGCCTGGTTTTTATTGACTTTGTTCTCAGATTTCATGGTGAGAATGGAAATATTTTTGTTAACTCACTGAGCAGCTTCAAGCACCTCAGTTTAAAACCTCAATAGCCGTCATGCAGTTAAAAAGCAGTCACTCAACCAATGCTGCAGAGATTATTCCGATTCCTCAAGGCTAGCCTTTTGTAGCCACGAACAACTCTTGACCTCTGAGCAAAAGAAGAGACAGCACGGACGCTTGAGATGCCCACCATGTGCAGGATACGTTTCTTCAGCATGTGCCAAGGGACTGCTTTGTTCTGACAACGCTTGGTGGGGGAAAGAGGTGGTGAAAAAGTATTTGGTGCCACTTAGACTAAACTTTTGAACAGTTATATTTCCTTTTTTGTACCTTTTTTTAAAAACAAGATTAAGAGGTTTCCGTTGTACCAGGGTGATGCTGAGTAACATGCATTAACCACTATAGTTGTTTCCACTGACAGCCAACCACTTATCAGCGCTCTCTCTGTGAAGCTGCATCTCACGTTCAGGGGCTGCAGCTGAAAAACGACTTATGTAACAAGCAAGTTTCCAAACTGCTGAACAGTCGACTTTAAAAAGGCTAGCTTTTGTTCATTTACTGCAGGTCTTTGTAATGCACCGTTTCAGCTGCAATTTCTTTTTTTAATATGTTTAAAATGTTAAGACATTATCTCGATTTAAAAATGTTTCTAAAATAAAAAGCACTTTATTTCCATAAGGATTAAATTGACCTTGTTCATGTGTTTGATTATGTGTTTGCTGCTGACATCACAACCTTATATTTTTCCATCATATGGATATATATATATATATACACTGAATGCACTAGGTAGAGGTATGTACATACAGTAGATTTCATGTTGAGTTTAAATAAACTCAGCATCAAGCACATACTGTTTACAGGATACAAATCTACTATGTAGGAAGAATCACAATAATAAAAATCGTCAGTGATGATATTTTTATTATTGCGAGCAAGTTTAGAAGACAATATTTCTAAATGTTTGCCTCGATCTAATTTCATTATGTGTTTTTTTCGATCAATATGTTTCTCTGTTGGTATCTAAATTGTAGAGATCCTTTATCACAAAATCAAACAAGAATTTTTATTTTTACGTGTCACACAATTAAAACAATTAATTAAAAATTAAACAATTAAAACAATTAATTTTCTGCAAAAATGTAGGCAATATCAACATCTCACATTATAGTCCCACTTAAATGGTATGAATGGTTGAAGTTGAAGTTCTCTAGTTTTACTGACAGTATGTTATTTAAAATCTATCAACATTTATACATTAGAATAAATGACATGTGATGCATATAATATACAGTGTGAAACAGCCTAGATTATTGGAAATTGAAGTCGCCAAATATCTCAATCCAATTTTTCTCTGTCCTTCAAATTAAATAAAGAATATTCAGCATATCAAATTAGGCAAATGTGATTGATGAGGCATCCAAACAAACAGTAACTCAGAGATGGGAGTAGTACTCAGATCTTGTTCTTAAGTAAAAGTACCAGAGTTTAGGAATAGTCTGTTACAAGTAAAAGTCCTGCATTCAAAATCTTACTTAAGAAAACGTAGAAAAAGTATTAGCATCAAAATATACTTTTTCAAGTACTCATTATCCAATGTCAGAATAATATATGTGTTTTGATTATAAATATTGAAGTTTTATCAAAGCTGGTAAAGGTGCAGCTAGTTTGAATTACTTTGTATACTAATACAAAGTAAACTTGTGAATTTACTCCGGGTGTAACTAAAGTCTTATTTAAGTGTCATTAATCCAAATCTGCAAAGTAATTGAAGGTATTAAATAAATGCAGTGGAGTACATTTACACAATTAACCTCTGTATTGTAGTGGGGTAGAAGTACAAAGTAGCAAATAAATTGAAGTAAAGTACAAATACCTCAACATTGTACTTAAGTTCAGTACTTGAGTAAATGTACTTAGTTACTTTACACCCCTGCAGTTACTCTAAAATAACGTGATTTAGATTTCATGACGAATGAAACCCCAGTAATGATATAATTGTGCACACTGGGGGTCTCCTGGTAGCGGTGGCTGCAGAGCTCGGCTTCCCCCTCAGGTCAGCTCCTGTCCCGGGGAGGTGGTGTCGAGGCACCGGGGCTCAGCTGCTCGGTGCACCGAGAGCACAGTCTGTCTCGCGGTCTTTATCTCCTCCAGGTTCCGGGGCTAGTTTCACCGGCGAGAGATCGGTTTGTAGACACAGACAGCCATGATGATCATCAGCACCAGCAGCACTGCGAGGACACTCCCACACGTGACTGAGGACAAGAACACAATAACCGACAATAACAACAGATAACCAGGCCGTAAGGTGAAGTATTTACTGGTTTCACTGGTATCAAGTGTCCTGCTTCATTATAAGAAGTTGTCAATCTAGTATAGAGACAAAAACACGACTATAAAGTGCACACACGCCACAACAGAGCCAGTATGTAAACACCACTGTACTCACTGCCCGGTAGGCCTTACATCAGTTTCACAGTTTGATGCTTACTCTCACCTAAATCCTGCTTCTGCAAAACAACATAAGCTCTCTCGGTGAGTTTAGAGTCCTCGGATTGTGCGTTAACTAACACACTGAAGCTCATGATGAGAGCCTGACGGATGAGGTGCAGCATCAGAGCGGGGCAGAGTTCAGTAAAGTTAGAACGATATTGGCAGATTCGGATTTCACGGATCAATAACTCATGAACAAAACATTATTCAGACACAAATTACGTCTCCTATGTACCGTGGTAAGGTTGACAACGAACTACAATCACATGTTGATAAAAAAAAAGCCAATATGCGCCTTCCTCCGAGCTGGACACATTAAATTGGTCTCTTTCCGCAGCCGGAGAAGAAACAAGTGCTCAGGGACCGTCTGCAAAGTGCAACTCCGAAAAAAGAGAATACAATAATATTCAATAATATTCAATAATGTTACTATTATACAGTATATTACTACCAAACTCACTACACACATCAATAGTCTCCTGTTGGTCATACTACAGCAGAGAGTTTGGAAGATTATGGTTTGGAATAATTTTGGTGAATATTTATTGTGTAAAATCTTCAATAAATATGGTATAATCTTCAATAACGTCACTATTATATAGTATATTTTTTACCAAACTCACTACACACATCAATAGTCTCCTGGTGGTTGGAGTACAGCAGAGAGTTTGGAAGAATATGGTTTGGAAGAATTTTGGTGAATATTTATTGTGTAAAATCTTCAATAAATATGGTATAATCTTCAATAACGTCACTATTATACAGTATATTTCTACCAAACTCACTACACACATCAATAGTCTCCTGTTGGTCATACTACAGCAGAGAGTTTGGAAGAATGTGCTTTTGAATAATTTTGGGGAATATTTATAATGTAAAATCTTCAATAAACATGGCATCATCTTCAATGATTTTCCGATGGAGCCATTGGATTTGTGAATATAAGAAATGTGCACTGGAAGTTTTTGGTGAGTGTACAGCTACTGGTGTAGTAATACTGTAGCTGTTTTTACAGCATGTATGCTTTGCTCAAGGTTTGCACATTTCGAGTTAATCAACTATTACTTTGAAGATGTATGATTACATTTATTCAAATGCATACAACTAAATCATATACTGTGACAGAGTTAACACTAAAATGTGTATCTCATGCAGCCCCATTTTGTAAATGCATCTTTGCCTCAGGATTGATTTAAAAATGCTTCTTTTAGTTTTAATGTCTTCATGTTCTTCATCTATGTAACCGGCTGTGTCTGACTCTGCGTTGTGTTGTGTAGAAAGACGACGACCCAGACGTGTAGCTTCATTCAGGATGTACATTTATTTTCACTCCTGACGAAACAGCGACAGAAAGAAAACATTTCTCCAGTCAGTACTCTCTTTAACGTGCCCCTCTCCCACAGAGATCAGTATCAAAAGGGCATAACGTAAAAAGTAACACAACATACCTGACGAAACAGCGACAGAAAGAAAACATTTCTCCAGTCAGTACTCTCTTTAACGTGCCCCTATACAAATTAAACAACACAGAAATACATTGTGAACACCCGTGAGACACTACAACAAAAATAAGTAATAAAAAGTAACTTAAAGTGCCTTTGTCATGCAGGTGATTTAATACAATATGTTGTGTTCATTAATAATAAAGCATTTTATTTTAAAGGGAAATTCAAAAACATGTCATAACGTCATGTTATTTTACCATCTGTCCAGATGGCCAAGTTGGCAGTGAAGGAATTTCGGAAAATTCCACAGACGTTTCACATCAAGTCATCAAAACAATGTCTTCAACATCTACGAAGAGACTGGCAGAAGAAATTCTCAAAGGATCAGGTATTAGCCAAAAATATGAAATGAATATATGGATGGGTTCCTGTAAATTGAACAGTAATACACCGGTTATTTTTTCAGTTTCAAAGGATGACTTCTGTTCCTTCTGTGGAATTGAGGACCTGCCCACAACTGCTGTTGGTGCTGTTTGGGTGAGACTAAATGATGAATTGTGTTGAAACTCCAGAAGATAATCTGAAAAGTAGATAATATATAGATCATCTGGAGTTAGATTTCAGGAATAACATAAAAGTAATGACATTTTGTATATTTTTATGCATTACAGGTTTCCTTTTGTTTTTCTTATAATTTGTAATTTTTTTAGCACAGTACAGATAAACCTGAATAACAACAAGTATTTATATATAACAAACAAAAGTATAATCTCTATAAATTATAAATGAATATGCCTGCTTTACAAGTGTCCTTCACTTTACATTTTCTTAATATCTTTGTTGTATTTATCCCCATGTAGATTCATTGTGAAACTTGTGGAAGATGGTTTCACACGCAGTGCCTCGAAATGACTGCTGCACGAATACCCAAAAGAAATACCCCGTGGTATTGTGTATCCTCCCAAACTAAAGAGGCTATAGGTGAGTTTGTGTAACTTTTACCAGAGGTACCAGGATTTGGGGAGGTAAGGCTTGTAGTTTGAACTACTACCACAGTAGAAGTACTGCGCTTACAAACGGCATGTGGGGGAAAATCTAGCCCAGCCAGTGATTTGACATCGGCGAAATGAAAGCTGTATTTTGTACAAAACAAATCCAGAAGAAAGCTTTGCTAAAGATTTTGGTTAACTGAAGTAATGATTAATAATCGCCTGTCCATAGTTTTAAATTGTTATATTCTTAGTTAAGATGTTAAATATATTTTCAATTACAGATTAAAGTAGTCACAGATGTTCATGATGTTTTCCATGTCTGACATTATATTGTAGATTTGTTCATTAATATTGTACAGTAAGATAGGTGAGAAGCCTGAAATGTTTTATTTTTCAATGTTAACTTTATTTTGTCACAGTCTGCTCCATCATTCATTACATTACATTGCATTTAGCTGACGCTTTTATCCAAAGCGACTTACAATAAGTACATTCGACCAGGAAGAGACAAACTTGAAGAAAACAGAATCATATAAGTACATCAGGTTTCATAGAGCCAAACATTTCAAGTGCTACTCTGGCTTTAGATAAGCCAGTCCTTTGTTAGTATATAAGTGCTTTGTTAGCAGTTCTTTTTTAGTAATTCTATCGCTCAAAGTGGAGTCGAAAGAGATGAGTTTTCAGTCTGAAGAAGATGTGCAAGCTATCTGCTGTCCTGATTTCAATGGGGAGCTCATTCCACCATTTTGGAGCCAGGAAGCAAACCCACGTGTTTTTGCTGATGGGAACTTGGGTCCCCCTCGCAGTGCGGGTGCAGCGAGCTGTTTGGCCGATGCAGAGCGAAGTGCACGTGCTGGGGTGTACGGTTTAACCATGTCCTGGATGTAGGAAGGGCCAGATCCATTCGCAGCATGGTACGCAAGTACCATTGTCTTGAAGTGGATTCTAGCAGCTACCGGAAGCCAGTGAAGGGAGCGGAGGAGCGGAGTGGTGTGGGAAAATGTTGGAAAGGTTGAAGACCAGACGAGCCGCTGCATTCTGGATGAGCTGCAGAGGTCGGATGGCACATGCAGGTAGACCAGCCAGGAGGGAGTTGCAGTAGTCTAGGCGTGAGATGATGAGAGCCTGGACCAGAACCTGCGTCGCTTTCTGGGTCAGCTGGGGACGTATCCTCCTGATGTTGTAAAGCGTGTATCTGCAGCAGCGGGTTGTAGCAGCAATGTTTGCAGTGAAGGACAGTTTGTTATCTAGGGTCACACCCAGATTCCTTGCAGTCTGAGTCGGGGAAACAACAGAGGGGCCGATGTTAATTGTTAGGTCAAGAGTGGGACAATCTTTTCCCGGAAGGAAAAGCAGTTCAGTCTTGTCAAGGTTGAGCTTGAGGTGATGAGCAGACATCCACTGACTAGACAAGCAGAGATGCGTGCAACGACCTGGGTCTCTGAGCGGGGTAAGGACAGAATTAGTTGGGTGTCGTCAGCGTAGCAGTGGTATGAAAAAACCATGCGGGCTAATGACAGACCCGAGCGAGTTTGTGTACAAGGAGAAGAGGAGGGGACCAAGAACAGAGCCCTGAGGGACCCCTGTAGTTAATTGACAAGGGTCGGACTCGGACCCTCTCCAAGTTAACCTGTAGGTATGGTCTTTGAGGTATGAGGTGAGGAGGGAAAGTGCAGAGCCTGAAACTCCAAGTTCTTGGAGAGTGCTATGGAGGATCTGATGGTTCACCGTGTCGAATGCAGCAGACAGGTCCAGAAGGATGATGACAGAGGAGAGGGAGGCTGCTTTAGCCGTGTGCAGTTCCTCAGAGACAGCAAGGAGAGCAGTTTCTGTTGAGTGACCTGCCTTGAAACCAGACTGGTGTGGATCCAGAAGGTTGTTCTGATGGAGATAACAGGAGAGTTGTTTAAAGACAGCGCGTTCAAGTGTTTTAGACAGGAACAGGAGGAGAGAGACAGGCCTGTAGTTTATAACATCATACGGGTTGAGAGTGGGTTTCTTTAGGGGAGGGTTTACTCTTTCCTCCTTGAGACTGTTTGGAAAGTGACCAGAAGTTAGAGAAGTGTTGATGAAATGGGTGAGAAACGGTAGAATATCAGGAGCGATAGTCTGGAGGAGGTTTGAGGGGATAGGGTCCAGAGGACAGGTGGTAGGACGGGCAGAGATAATGAGGGTAAGAACCTCACTTGGAGAGAGAGGGGAGAAGAAGGTCAGTGTGTGGGTGTAAAAAGCTCATTTTTCCACCTCCGCAATATCGCCAAACTCCGTCCCTCTCTCAGCCGCCCCGCAGCTGAGCGACTCATTCACGCCTTCATCTCCTCCCGCCTTGACTATTGCAACTCACTCCTCTTCGGCATCAGCACAACATCCCTCAACAGACTCCAGCGTGTCCAGAACGCAGCCGCCAGACTCCTCACCCACACCAAATCATGGCATCACATCACCCCGGTCCTCAAAGAACTCCACTGGCTTCCCGTCTCACACCGCATTCACTACAAACTCCTGGTCCTCACCTATAAAGCCCTCCACCATCTGGCCCCCCCCCTACCTCACTGACCTCCTCATCCTCTACCAACCACCACGGTCCCTCAGATCCACCTCAGCCGGTTTGCTCTCAATCCCCAAGGCCAAACTCCGGAGCTTCGGGGACAGAGCCTTCTCTGTGGCAGCCCCGAAGCTCTGGAACTCCCTCCCCCAAGACCTCCGTGAGTCTGATTCCCTCACCCTGTTCCAGTCCCGTCTCAAAACCCACCTCTTCAACTCTGCTTATCCTTAAACCCGCCCCTCCCCCCTCTGAACCAACATCCTCCTGACTGCTTTTCTGTTTTTGTTTTTGTTTGTGTTTTTGTTCTTGTTTTGTTTGTCGACCTGACTCATAATGTAAAGCGTCTTTGGGTCTAGAAAAGCGCTATATAAATCCCATTTATTATTATTATTAAAGGTGGGTCTGGTGACCCAGCGGTGAGTAAAGGTGAGTCAGAAAAAGAAGAGCGAATATCATCAACCTTTTTTTCAAAGTAGTTAACAAAGTCGCTTGACAGAAGGGAGGAGGGGGAAGGGGCTTTATGGGGGTCCAGGAGGGTGGAAAAGATAGAAAATAGTTGTTTGGGATTGGAATAGGAAGATTGGATCTTATCTTGAAAGAAAGTGCTTTTTGCCTGAGAGATGGAAGCAGAGAAAGAGGAGAGGAGAGCCTGATAGGTTAGGAGGTCGTCATGGTGTTTGGATTTCCACCATTTCCGCTCTGCTGCCCGAAGGATGGTTCTATTAGCACGCAGTGCGTCATTTAGCCAGGGAGCAGGAGGGGACTGACGAGCCTGCCGAGATGTGAGAGGACAGAGAGAGTCCAGACAGGATGAGAGAGTAGAGAGGAGAGTTTCTGCAGCAGAGTTTGGAGGCAGGAGTTGGAACGAGTCAGAGGAAGGGAGAGCTGAGAGCACCGATGAGGCAAAGGTAGAGGGGGAGAGGGAACGAAGGTTACGGCGGACAGGTGCAGAGTTAGAAGAGATTAGTTTGTTATGTTTGGAAAGGGATAGAGAGTGATCGGATGTGTGAAGCGGGTTTACAGAGAGGTTAGAAGTAGAGCAGTTCCTTGAGAATATGAGATCAAGGACATTGCCAGCTTTATGAGTTGGTGGGGATGGAGACAGTGAGAAAGCAAAGGTGGTTAACAGAGATGTTAGTTCAGATATTTTCCCTGTCTGGAGGTTGAAGTCTCCGAGAAGTACAGCGGGAGGGCCAGTTTCAGGGATGTGTGAGAGGAGATTATCTCATTCCTCCAAGAAGTCCCCCAAGGCGCCTGGTGGACAGTAGAGAACAACAATGGTTAATTGTATAGGATGGGTTACTGTGACGGCATGGAATTCAAAGGTGGAAGGAGTGAAGTTAGGTAGCTTGAAGAGGGAAAAGCTCCAGTTGGGAGAGAGCAGGAGACCAGTGCCACCTCCTCTGCCAGTGGGTCTGGGTGTATGGGAGAAGGAATATGCTGTGTAGAGAGCTGCTGGGGTGGATGTTTTGGATGGAGTGATCCAGGTCTCAGTGAGAGCAAGGAAATCCAGAGACTGCAGGGAACCGTAGCCAGAGATGAAGTCAGCCTTAGGAACAGCTGGCAGTTCCACAGGCCCCCTGAAACTAGATGTTGGATCTCAGTGGAGCATGTGGGATAGATGAGAGCAGGCCGGTTATATCGATTAGGAGATACACGGGGCCAGTGATAGTTACGAGAAGACACATGAACAGGAATGGAGAAAATACACATGATTACAGCATGAGGGGCTAGAAAACTAAATAAAATAAAATAAAGCACCAGCGATACTTAGCTCAATCAAAGTAGGATTTGCCTCCCGCAGGACTCCAATGTCTTTGTCAGTCTTACTCCCGCAGGACTCCAATGTCTTTGTCTGTCTGACGCTCCAGGAAAGAGCTACCTAAAATGGACACCTGATTGCTGTGGGGCCACGCCCCTCTAATTAGTTAACTCTCTACAGCTGATGGGCGACAGCAGAGTCTTCCTGCCTATTGTAATGAAGGGTTGAGGCGCGTGACCCACTGAGACCTGTGGAACAGGTTCAGTTGAGCAGATCTGAGATTTTAAAATCTCTCAAGAGCGCCGTTTTAGCTACAATAACTACAGAACAATTATACAGAGTAGAATAAATGAAACAGAGAAGTCTAGATGCAAACATTCACCAGTAGTTTTCCATTCACCTGTCTCACCTGTTAACCACACCCACGTTTTTGCTCACTCTCTTTCTCTTCTGCACGCATTAGCTTTACTGCCAGTATTTAAACCCTCACCAGACACACACCCGTTGCCAGATCGTACTTTGCTTTCATGCTAGTCTTTCACGCGTTTGTTTGCCTACCCGGTTCCGACCCTGCCTGTCCCCGACCTGCCTGCTCTGCCTGATCCCTGAATTTCAATGTTTATTGAAGATTTTACACTATAAATATTCACCAAAATTATTACAAACCATATTCTTCCAAACTCTCTGCTGTAGTCTGACCACCAGGAGACTATTGAAGTATGTAGTGAGTTTGGTAGCACTCCACTCTATAATAGTGACGTTATTGATGATTATACCATATTTATTGAAGATTTCACACTATAAATATTCACCAAAATTATTCCATAACATATTCTTCAAAACTCTCTGCTGTAGTATGACCACCAGGAGACTATTGATGTGTGTAGTGAGTTTGGTAGAAATATACTGTATAATAGTGAAGATATTGAAGATTATACCATATTTATTGAAGATTTTACACTATAAATATTCACCAAAATTATTCCAAACCATATTCTTCCAAACTCTCTGCTGTAGTCCAACCACCAGGAGACTATTGATGTGTGTAGTGAGTTTGGTAGAAATATACTTTATAATAGTGAAGATTATACCATATTTATTGAAGATTTTACACTATAAATATTCGCCAAAATTATTACAAACCATATTCTTCCAAACTCTCTGTTGTAGTATGACCAACAGGAGACTATTGATGTGTGTAGTGAGTTTGGTAGTCATATACGGTATAATAGTAACGTTATTGAATATGATTGTATTCTCTTTTTTCGGAGTTGCACTTTGCAGACGGTCCCTGAGCACTTGTTTCTTCTCCGGCTGCGGAAAGAGACCAATTTAATGTCTCCAGCTCGGAGGACGGCGCATATTGGCTTTTTTTTTTATCAACATGTGATTGTAGTTCGTTGTCAACCTTGCCACGGTACTTAGGAGACGTACTTTGTGTCTGAACAACGTTTTGTTCATGAGTTATTGATCCGTGAAATCTGAATCTGCCAATATCGTTCCAACTTTACTCAACTGCGGGGCAGCTGGAGGATGAGGAGGATGGAGATGGAGATGGTGCTGCTTTCCTCGTCCGCTGGAGCATCCGGGTCCTAAAGCCCTAGAGTTGTTACCGAGTCTCTGAGCAGAAACGATTAGTATCAGCAGTGGTGGAAAGTAACAAAGGATATTTACTCAAGTATTGTATTTAAGTACTCTTTGAAAACATATTTGTACTTTGAGTATTTTTATTTTAAGCTATACTACATTTCAGAGGCGCCTTTTACTCCACTACATTTATTTTAACAGGTAGGCCTATTTCAAGTCTACATTTGTTCTACATTGATCAACCACAACAATACAAATACTTATTCATGAATAAAAACAGGATATAATAATAACCATGATACTGTGAAAAGATCCATTCTGCTTTTACTTTGTGTACTTTAAGTATATCTTGTTGCTAATACTTTTGCGCTTTTACTTAAGTAACAATTTGAAATACTTTTACGTATAGCCTACTTTATAACCATAGTATTTGTAATTTTACTTAATTAAAGGATCTGAATACTTCTTCTTACAGCGATAGAGAGTAGTAGTTGTCAATGGGAAGAAAGTTAATTGACAACTATTTTCACAAGTAATCCTTTATTTGATCAATTACAGTTTTTCTCGATTGCTAACACACTAAAATGATACATAAAGCACAATTATTTTAACTGCACTCAAAGAGCAAAACATCGGCTCAAAACTCTAAACACGTTTTCAGCTTTTCACACAATTTGCAAATCAACATTGCACTTTTTGCAAACCACTGCACACGTTTCTCCACGTAAGACACAGGAATCTGATGAAAACACTGATATTCAAAATGCCTCACACATGGACCAAAAATCAAGAAACACGTTCCACCTGAGCAAACACCTGATAGCATAATTGTTGGCTCATCAATCAGGATGTTAGCACTATAAAAGACCACAGGTGAGTACTTTCTTACAGCAACAATGGAAGCCAACATGGAAGCAAGAGCAAAAGCAAAAGCAAGAGCAAGAGGAAGAGCTGGGCTGAGAGTGAAAGGAGGAGGAGGAATGAGAGGTAGAGGTAGAGCTGGAGGGAGAGGACGTGGACAAAGAAGAATAATCTCTAATGAAATGAAATGTTATCAACCATGGTTTGACGATGAAAGAGGCTGGACAGAGGGTTCAGCCTAATCTAAGCCGATTTACTGTTGCCCCTAATCCAGAAACTTAGACTTGACAAAAGGTTAGTTACCAGTTTTTAGCTCTGCATAATTCATGATATATCAGTGCTTATATCTGTTGTGTGAAACTTATTCACTTCATTACTGTAATTGAATTGTTGGCATGTTGCATACTATAACTGTACAAAAATCCTGCACAATGTACTGTGGTAAACTTACTTGTATGCAACACAGACACTGACCAACCACTATATCTTTGTTGTTTTTCTGAAGGACTAAGAAACAAAGAGGTGCAGGTGGAAGGCCAAGGATTTTCAATGAGGCGCAGGAAGCAGCAGTTACAAACTGGGTTTTGGCAAACAATGCATCACACTTAGAGAGATCCGAAGCATAGTAACTATGTGCTGAGATGCATGTTGAACAATGTTATCTTTTCAACAACTCATTTGTATTTCTTCATTTACTGTATTTCTGTATACTCCAGCAATCTTTCTCTGCAGAAACCTCTATGTACAGAGCATAGCCCATAAAAGATGAAAGTGCTTTACATTATGCTCAGCAGTGTATATCTGGGTGGTCAAACAATCTAGTATTATGAATGAAGTGTGTTATATTTGGTGCAAAAGTTTGCATTTGGTAAGTGTTTATGTAGTTTTGAGTGCAGTTCTTCATTTAGCAGGAGAAATTAGGTGTTTTGAACTTTGGGTGTGTGGTTTTGTGAATTGTGTTGAGTGTTCTGAGAAACTGAGCAATTAAAAAAAAATTGTGTTAGCAATCGAGAAAAACTGTAATGAGTGCAATTTAAATAAATAAAAATACAAGCTAAATGATCTTCTTTTTAAGATGAAATAAAGGATTGTCCAAAAGTTTCTTTTAACTGGAAGTGTCCTCAGCCTCCTCTCAGGCGCAGGTTCAGGAAGATGGTGCTATTCGCTCGGACGTTGTAGTTGGAGAGTTTCCCGTCGTTCATCTCTCTGCTCTCGTGGATGAGCCTCTGCTGGCTCACCGGGACCCGCTCTCTCTCCTCCACCCTGCTCTTGAAGTGGCTCACCGTCTCATCCGGTTTGATGTCATACATGCTGCTCACTCCCTTCTCGTTTGTGAGGAACACCTGGATTATGGCCGGTGTGGTCACCAGCAGGTTCACCCTGGCCCCGGAGCGCAGGCCGTAGGACTCGAGGGTCGCAGAGTCGTTGTTGAGAGTTGTGCTGGAGCCGTTCTCAAAGACCAGCTTCTGGGACTCACATGCAATATCTAGTTTCTGCTGGATGAGTATTTTCAGAGAGCCCACTGTGTCATGCGGGCGCACCCCCAGGGTCTGGGGTCTTCCATTCATCAGACTGATGGTTAGATCCATGATGAAAGTGGCCTGAAAGAGAGGTAAATACATTGAGAGGTGGAAGAAAAACTAAGAGTGTGTACTTAATTAAAAGTTGAAGTACCAGAGTGTAGGAATACTCTTTTACAAGTAAAAGTTGTGCATTCAAAATGTTACTCAAGTAAAAGTACAAAAGTATTAGCATGAAAATATACTTAAAGTACCAAAGGTAAAAGTACTCATTATGCAGATTGGCCTATTTCAGAATAATATACAGTAAGTTACATGTTTTGATTATATTTTATTGATACATTAAAGTGTTATCAAAGCTGGTAAAGGTGCCAGGGGTGGCGCCAGGCAGTAGCTTGCAGCTGCTACAGCAACACCAACAATTGGCCTAGCAACTGCTAAGCAACCCCAAGAAATATGTTTTTTTTTTAATATGTGAAATTCATAATTTGAAAAATGATTGATTCGAAAATTATATGCTACAAGTACTTCTGGGTGTGTGGTGAGAGAGAGAGACAGAGAGAGACACAGAGAGACACAGAGAGATAGAGAGAGACAGTGAGGTAAAGGACTCTCAGTGTTTAGATATCTAAACACTGCACTCAGTGGGTCTCAAAACTGTTTGATCACCATGTATGTAAACAAGTATTTCCAAGGCGGCACACCTTTATCATTATAATTCTAAACAAACAAGAGAATAGGCTAAATGAAAAACAGGTATGACAGAGACTGTTGCATCAGAAAATTCAACCGTAGTCCCCGGTACATTATGGGAAACCCTACATGTTTGAGCACCCTTTATGAAACGTCAAGCTTCAGCCTATTAAATAAATGGTGAATTTAATCCAGGTGTAACTAAAGTCTTATTTAAGTGTTGATTACATTTCACACCATTAATGTAAACCTGCGAGGTAACTAAATGTAATAAATAAATGAGTAAAAGTACACTATTTACCTTGGAACTTTATTAGTACAAAGTAGCAAAACATTTAAATAAATAACTCGTCCCTCGTAAAAAGAAATAAAAAGTACAGTGAATATATTCTATACTGTACATGACTGACATTTTTTGCCCCAGAGAATAAAGTATCACGGTACATTTCATGACAGTGCTTCATACCTTGAGATAAATTTAGAAAAACCCTCCAGAAATCCTCGGTCTTCTTTACAATGACGGAGCTTACACACACGTCCTATGCAGGTTGAAGCTTGCCGCTGGTGTCTGACGCTCGACCAACAACCAATCACATGAATCTTCTTCTTCTTCTTCTCTTTTTTAATGGCGGGTCGCAAACAGCTTTTGGTTGCATACCGCCACCTACTGTACACGAATGTGTATCATCATGTCAGTCCTCTAATAAACCAGCATATCAAAAAGAAAACCATAAAATAAAATAAAATAAAATAAATAAAACAAAACAAAAAACAAATCATCCATGGTCTACTGTTAAATTATTTTCCCTATCCCAGTTTCCCTCAAAAAGGTGAACAGTGCTTTTCTGATAGCTCTTACTCCTTCTCCTTCTGTTCCCAGAATACCCGCTACATTCCACTCCCTCTTTGCCTCTAAAACTGTATCCCTTAATTTCCCTCTTTCAACTCTATAGGTGACACAATGTAATAAAATATGTTCCACATTTTCCCTAACTCCACAGTTCCCACACTTGTCACTGTCACTTTTCCCCATGACATACAGCGTACCATTTAATGCAGTGTGATTTAGTCTGAGCCTAGCTATCATTACTTCCTCCCTTCTGTTTCTTTCTTTATAAATATTAATTGTAATTGTCTTTTGCACTTGATGGTATTCTTTGCCTTTCTGGTCTTTCTCCCACCTTTTCTGCCAGATCTCCATCCCTTTCTTCTTAATAACTGCTTTTCCTTCTCCTTTTCCAAGTTGAACTGGTAATGTGATTTCCTTTTGTAGTGCACTTTTTGCTAATCTATCAGCACACTCGTTCCCTTCCACCCCCTCATGCGCAGGCACCCAGCAGAACTGCAGATCTATGCCGCTTCTGTGAAGTCTTAACAGGCTGTGATTGATTTCTATGAGTATGTCTTCTCTGGCAGTTGTTGTTGACTGTATGCTTTGTAAACTGGATAATGAATCTGTGCATATCACCACCCTGTCTGGTCTGACCTCTTCCACCCACTGTAATCCTATTACTACTGCCAGCATTTCTGCTGTATACACTGAAAGATGGTCTGATGCTCTCTTTGATATTGACACTTTAAATTCTGGGATATATATACCAATTCCGACACACTCTTCTTTGTTTTTAGAACCATCTGTAACCGGCTGTGTCTGACTCTGCGTTGTGTTGTGTAGAAAGACGATGACCCAGACGTGTAGCTTCATTCAGGATGTACATTTATTTTCACTCCTGACGAAACAGCGACAGAAAGAAAACATTTCTCCAGTCAGTACTCTCTTTAACGTGCCCCTCTCCCACAGAGATCAGTATCAAAAGGGCATAACGTAAAAAGTAACACAACATACCTGACGAAACAGCGACAGAAAGAAAACATTTCTCCAGTCAGTACTCTCTTTAACGTGCCCCTATACAAATTAAACAACACAGAAATACATTGTGAACACCCGTGAGACACTACAACAAAAATAAGTAATAAAAAGTAACTTAAAGTGCATAAAGTCGACACTAAAACACGGAAATTGCTTCTGGCTGAAGAGCCGCCTACCTCTCCCACAGAGATCAGTATCAAAAGGGGAGAACGATGCATGAACCCCGCGAAAAAAAGGGGAACAGTGTCACATACATAAGGAACGTAGGGGTACACGCTAAAATTATAGTTCCACATACTGATGTGAGTCCTACTGCGTCAGGTATTAACACAAGATGAAACAAGAATAAACACAGATTTTGTGTAATTATATAGACATATTTACATAATATATTATATACAAATGAGACATAACTGTCCCTGTTACACTCACCCCGCTAGAATTATGCAAAATTCTGGGTCGCAAAACAATCCACATATAAACACACTGGCCATTACAACAAGCAACAAAACCATATGAAACAGCAATAAGAGCTTCCTACCTAAAGGATAAGAGAATGAGGGACTCGCTTGGGCCCAGCAAGAACCCACAGTACTCTACAGACAAGGTGAGGTGCAGTTTACACCCCACACCCTGGCCAAACGATGTGGATGAGCGAAAAATAAAATAAAAAAAGGCTCAATACAGCAGTATATCACCAGAGCACAAATAATGGCTAACACGCCACATTTCACACATTAATAACAGCACGCGGCCTTATCTCAACCCTCAAGAAGGGACTCAAGTTGTGCCATGGACTCAATGAAGCGGCGCACAGGTCTAATGACTCTGCCGAATCGTGAGGTAACCTGGCCATCTACATGTGATGCTTGACGCTTATTGGCAGGGGGCCGTTGTGGCAGAGGAGCTGGGAAAGCCATTGGGGTCTCTACAGCAGTTGCAGGGTCACTAGAAACGGGGGTGACCAACACAGAAGGAGGTGGTGGGTGGTCTGGATGAACAGAGTCATCAAAAGGGGACTGCTCAAGGACCCATGAGGCGGTGCGGCCATCCTCCCCGTCAACATCCGAGAGGGAACCAGCTAGGGATGGCCCAGCTGTTGCAGCTGCTGTGTCTAACTCGGACACCTCTGTCCCATGCCAATCAGATGCCGGAGCGGTATCGGTCATGCTAGGGGTAGGTGCGGGCACAGGAGCATCATCTTCACCATCCGAGGCCTCCTCCAGCGGAAGGAAGTTGACTTGCAGCAGCAGGTTTCGGTGAACAACACGCTCATGTCCCTCTGGATCCCTGATCCGGTAGATATGGAGGGCTGGTTTTGAGGCCACCACAGTGTGCACAACAGGCATCCACTTGTCAGAAAGCTTGCATTTTCCCTTGGCGCCTTTGTTCGCCAGCAGCACCTGGTCACCGACAGACAGAGGTTGGCCCCTGACCCGTTTGTTATACTGGTCACTCTGATGTCTCTGCTCCGCTGTGCAGTTTTTCTGGGCCAGTGCCATGGCACAGTGCAGGTCTTCCAAGAGGGATTTCACGTAGGCATTGTAGTCACACACAGTCACATCATGAAGTACATTCCTGAACAGAAGGTCCACTGGCAGCCTTGGGATTCTCCCGAACATCAAATAGAAGGGCGCGAACCCAGTGGTCTCATGGACAGTGCAATTGTACACGAAAGTCATTGTCTGTATTATCTGCGGCCACTTCTGTTTGGAGCGAAGTGGTAGAGACCTCAACATGTTGCCCAGGGTGCGGTTGAACCTCTCTGTGCCGCCGTTCCCCATAGGGTGGTAAGGTGTGGTGTGGGACTTGTCAACCCCTGACAACTGCAAGAGCTCAGCAATCAGCTCACTTTCAAAGTTTGCTCCCTGGTCAGAATGAAGGCGCTGAGGGAAGCCATAAACACAGAAAAAGTTGTACCACAGCTTCTTGGCTACTCTCTTAGCTGTCTGATCCTGGCAGGGGAAAGCATGTGCCAACTTTGTATAGTGATCGGTGATCACAAGAACATCCACAGACTTGTTGTGACGGTCTTCAGCTGACCAGAAGTCGATGCACACAAGCTCCAGAGGGGCAGAGGTCTTAATGCTCTCCAGTGGGGCTCTTGCGGAAGGTTCAGGAGTCTTGCTGAGAACACATCTGTGGCAGTGCTTCACATGATTGCGGACATCCTTCTCCATGTCGTACCAGAAGAAACGCTGGCGGGCCAGAGACAGTGTGCGGGGCTGACCTTGATGGCCAGCATGGTCGTGAACACCAGATAATGCATCTGCCTTTAGCGACTCCGGCACCACGAACTGGGACCTCTTCTGTCTAGTCAAGGGATCTTTCGTGACCCTGTAGAGGACGCCATTCAGAAGAGTCAGTTTATCCCACTGCTTCAAGACTCTCAGAGTCGGCTGACTCTCATTGTAGCGTTCCCGTCTGGAAGGCCTGCGCTTCCTGTCGACATAGAGAGCGACCCTGGAAATTACTGGGTCCTGTTGCTGGTGTGACTGCAGCTCAGAAAGAGATAGGGAATGCAACGTGTCCTGGCCAGGTGGTTCAAAGGTGGTGAGGTGATCAACCAGGGAGGCTGCACGCTCCCTAGGAGCAGAGTCCCACTCGTCCAAGGAGGAAAGAAGAGAAGAGACCTCATCCTCAGACATTGAACCTTCAATGGCGTCAGAGTGAGATGGACCCTCCAGTGACTGTGGTTGGCAGGTGAGGCGGAAGGCATCTTGCACAGACCCATCACTGACGTCACAGACCTGGTCCAGTAGCTCCAAGTAGGGTTCACGCAGCAACCGTTCCCTCAAAGGTTTCACGAAAGGGTCTCTGCTGAGGGCATCCGCCACCACGTTCAACCTGCCGGGAATATGTTTGATTTCGAAGGAATACGGAGCCAACTTAGCAACCCACCGCTGCTCACAGGCGTCAAGTTTCGGCTTGGTCATGATATATGTGAGAGGATTGTTGTCTGACCAGACGGTGAATCTGTGACCCTTGAGCCAGTGGCTAAACTTCTCACAAACCGCCCACTTTAGAGCCAAGAACTCCAGTCTGTGTGCAGGATAATTGAGCTGGCTGCGACTGAGAGTTTTGCTTGCAAAGGCGATGGGTCTTGCCTTCTCCTCACCAGCAGAAATTTGGGACAGTACAGCACCCAGACCATCAAGGGAAGCATCGGTGGAGAGGATGAAAGGCCTATCAAAGTCTGGGTGTGCCAGCACCACGCTGTTGAGGAGTGCGTGTCTCAGATCATCAAATGCCTTCTCACAGGCAGGGGTCCAATCCTGAGGAGTCAGTTCTCGAAAGGTGCCAGCTCTTCTCCGACCGAAAGAGCCCTTGGCTTTCCTCTTCTGCCCTGCAGTTAAGGCGTAGAGTGGCTTTGCGATGGAAGAACAGCCAGGAATGAAGTGTTGATAATACAGCACCATCCCGAGGAAAGACCTGACCTTCCGCTGAGATGGGGTGCAACCGTCGTCGTTCATGAGATCCTCCTTCCCGAAAGCTGAGATGACCCTCACCTTCTCTTGGTCGACTGAGACGCCACTGCTGTCTATCACGTGACCCAGAAACCCCACAGTCCTGCGAAGGAAGTAGCACTTCTTCTGAGACAGCTTCAGGTTGTTGGCTCTGAGCCGCGAGAAGACAGTCTCCAGCCGTTTCAGGGCTTCCTCCTCGGATGGAGCAAAGACAAGCAGGTCGTCCAAATAACAGAGGAGGCTGGAGAAGTTCAAATCACCAAACACACTCATCATCATCCGCATAAAGGACGCGGGACTGTTGCAAAGACCTTGGGGAAGTCTGTTGTACTCATACAGGCCTAAGGGTGTTGTGAATGCCGAGTACTTCCTGTCAGACTCATGGAGGGGGATGTTGTAGAACCCCGATGTGAGATCCATGGTGCTGAAAAAGGCGTTTCCACCAAGGGCAGCAAGACAGTCGGCCTGGTGAGGCAGCGGGTGGGCGTCCTTGACGGTCTTGGCATTAAGCCAGCGAAAGTCAGTGCAGATCCTTAACTCTCCTGACTTCTTCCAGACAAGGACCAGCGGCGATGCATACTCACTGACTGATTTACTGATGATGCCTTTCAACTCCATCTCAGACAGCACCTCTCTCAGTTTGTGATAGTGTGCTGGAGGGACACGGCGATAGGGTAGCCTGAAGGGGTGATCATCAGTGAGATGAATCCGGTGGACGAACTCTTTCGCTTCCCCACAGTCCAGCTTGTCTTTGGAGAAGACATCCTGGTAAGTGAGCAACAGTTCAGAGAGTCTCTTTTTCCATTCATCTGACACCGCACAGCCTTCGAGGTCGATGTCTGCCAATCCACAGTCTTTAAGCTGCTGAGCGTGGGTAGAGCTGGCATCTGAGTTGGGAGGAGGGTCAGCTGCCTGACTGGTCTGTGGCCTATTCACACCCTGAGAGAGGGGAAGGTCTTCCATCGCGACACAAGTAAACACATCGGCCACTTTAGCATTGCGGCGTAGTGTCACGGGACTCTTGGTTGGGTTAAGGACCTTCATAGGGACCCAACGATCTCCCCACATGGGTGCCACAACCCGTCCCACAATAATGTCTTTGGGGGCTGAACGGGAGGAGGTGGGCTCCACAATGACAGTGCTCCCAGGGGACACAGGAACACTGCCAGGTAGCTTTCCCCACACCAGATACTCCTTCTGTGGTGCTAGAGTGATAGCTTGCCGTAGCTTGACCGTGCCAACCTTGTCAGGCAGTTCAGGACCAGACCAACGAGTGATGCAGCTGAGCAACTGAAGAAACTGCTCACAGTCGGGGTCTGAGGTGTTGGACTGGATGAGCTCCCAGTACTTCTCATCAGACTTCATCCTCTGTAATATGGGCCTGATGACGTTGCTACCAATAATGAGTTCGTCTCTCTGCCCTGGGACAAGGAAAGTTGGCACAATGAATTTAGAACCGTAAACCTCAATCTCCAGGTCATAGATACATCTGGGTTGTGTCATAAGGCCACCACAGCCAACTAGGACCACCTTCTCTGGCACAGGCTGAGGACAAGGGAGGACACCAGCAGCTCTAAGATTGGACTCTGCCTCTTCGCTGAGTGTGCATGACATGCTCCCTGAATCAAGCATCCCCCTTAAAGTTGACTGACCCCCTACTAACACTGGGGTATAAAACAAGTCATTGGCTCCTTCAACTCTATGTGAACCCACAGCAATCACAGTTTTGTCATCAGGAAGATTACTACAGCAGTTCACATATGTTGATCTTAAGTCATTTTCCTCACTGAGGGTGTCACTAGTGCCGCCCATGCTATCCCTCTCACTGCACGGGCGGGCTAGTTTAAACCAGCATTGGAGGGAGAAGGTGGCATGGCTGAGGAAGGAGAGGCCTGTGGGCACTGATTTCTTATGTGACCAGGACTGAAGCAGTTAAGGCATAATCTGTAAAGCCTGCAGTGTGCATGGGTTGAATGGTCCCTGGAGCCACAAACCTTGCATGGAAAGGACTCAGATGCCTGCTGGTAACGGGGTCGACCATTCTGACGGTGGACTTGTTGGTGGTTGCCTGGCTGACCATTCTGACGGTGGGCTTGTTGGTGGTTACCTGGCTGATGGTAGTCTGGCCTTTGACTGGTTGTAAGGGAAGCGTTGCACATAGCCAGAACTCTGTCAAACATTGCAACTACCTGTTGAACACCAGCGTCGGTAGTAGGTGGGTTGACGGTGGTAGGGGCTGGGTCAGAGACAGCAGAGAGAGGCAGGGATAAGGGGGACACTTGGGGACTCACCCTAGCATGGTCTGGCTGAGGCTGACTGTAAGCAAGGGCAGTGGCCGGTAGAGAGTTGGGAGGGGGGTCTGGTTGGTGCGCTAATGAGGCCTGAGACATCCCCAGATTGACAGGGCGAAAAGAATCAGTCACAGGGCTCTGACTATAAACTGACAGACCCACCACATTATGAGACTGCGCTGCTGTTTTTCTCACATTTCTCATATGGGCGTCCAGACGCTCCTGAACCTCAGCCGTGGTCCACCGCTCAGGTGCCTTCAGTTGGAATGATATGGCGAGACTGGGGTCAGGACAGTGATTAATGAACATCAAGACCACTTCTGCACTGGGGTCATCTACACATTTACCTCGCCTCCGGAGGCACTCGTCCGCAGCATCTATTGACTTGTTAAGGCGTATCCAATAGTCCATAGCACTTTCACCAGCACGTGGAACAGTGCCGTAAAAATCTTTCATGGGCAAGTTAGAGTATGACAGCTCACTAAAGTTACCCTTTAATATGTCAAACACAGCTGTGGGCAGGTCGGTCGCACTCAAGTCAGGTCGGCTGCGGATTGACACTTTCACCACATCCCTGGCTTTACCTGTTAGTCTTGACATAATCAGATCAAACCTTTCTACGTGAGTGTCACATTTCACTCTATTCAGGTAACATCTCATCATGTCCTCCCATTCATGAATAGAAAATACATCAGCACGATCACCCCTGAAGTAAGGCGGAGCCTTGGTGTCTGACTGCACCACAACCTTCAATTGAGACAAATCAGCCTGGTGGGACGGGTGTGGATTGGTGGGAGACTGAGGCTGGGCAGCACTGGGCTGGTGCATGGTGCTTGATATGTTCTCACCTATCTGTTTAGCCAAACTTGTTATCATTTCCCCAAAAGCTTCAACAGATACTACTTGTGTAAGTTTACGGTCTGGCTGCATAATAGGTGTGGAGCTTGCAGTAGGTGTTAATGTCGGGTTGAAATCACTAGCGAACCCAAATCTTTCACTACCTTTAAGTCGCTGGCCCCTCCCCAACCCAAATGTGACATCATGCCCACTAACATCCATATTGTTAATGACAACAACAAAAAAATCCCACAAAGCAATCAAAACACAGTTTAAAGCCACCCACAAGAGATAAAACACTAAAATAAAATAAAATGATAAAACACAGATAGACAGATATACTCAGTGATAAGTGTCCTCTCAGACTCAGTGCATCTCTCAATTTGAATATGTACACTGTCCCTTTAACGCACCTGCCGTCGCAGCAAGAGAGGGAAAAAAAAAAAAAAAAAAAAAAAAAAAAAAAGAGGAAAAAAAAACACACACTCCAGTCTTTCCTTCTTCCCGCCGGTGGGCAGCAGCTTTACCCCGGGGACCAGACGGCGCTGGTCGCGGATACAACGGGTCGTCACGGCACCAAGTGTAACCGGCTGTGTCTGACTCTGCGTTGTGTTGTGTAGAAAGACGACGACCCAGACGTGTAGCTTCATTCAGGATGTACATTTATTTTCACTCCTGACGAAACAGCGACAGAAAGAAAACATTTCTCCAGTCAGTACTCTCTTTAACGTGCCCCTCTCCCACAGAGATCAGTATCAAAAGGGCATAACGTAAAAAGTAACACAACATACCTGACGAAACAGCGACAGAAAGAAAACATTTCTCCAGTCAGTACTCTCTTTAACGTGCCCCTATACAAATTAAACAACACAGAAATACATTGTGAACACCCGTGAGACACTACAACAAAAATAAGTAATAAAAAGTAACTTAAAGTGCATAAAGTCGACACTAAAACACGGAAATTGCTTCTGGCTGAAGAGCCGCCTACCTCTCCCACAGAGATCAGTATCAAAAGGGGAGAACGATGCATGAACCCCGCGAAAAAAAGGGGAACAGTGTCACATACATAAGGAACGTAGGGGTACACGCTAAAATTATAGTTCCACATACTGATGTGAGTCCTACTGCGTCAGGTATTAACACAAGATGAAACAAGAATAAACACAGATTTTGTGTAATTATATAGACATATTTACATAATATATTATATACAAATGAGACATAACTGTCCCTGTTACACATATTCTTCCAAACTCTCTGCTGTAGTCTGACCACCAGGAGACTATTGAAGTATGTAGTGAGTTTGGTAGCACTCCACTCTATAATAGTGACGTTATTGATGATTATACCATATTTATTGAAGATTTCACACTATAAATATTCACCAAAATTATTCCATAACATATTCTTCAAAACTCTCTGCTGTAGTATGACCACCAGGAGACTATTGATGTGTGTAGTGAGTTTGGTAGAAATATACTGTATAATAGTGAAGATATTGAAGATTATACCATATTTATTGAAGATTTTACACTATAAATATTCACCAAAATTATTCCAAACCATATTCTTCCAAACTCTCTGCTGTAGTCCAACCACCAGGAGACTATTGATGTGTGTAGTGAGTTTGGTAGAAATATACTTTATAATAGTGAAGATTATACCATATTTATTGAAGATTTTACACTATAAATATTCGCCAAAATTATTACAAACCATATTCTTCCAAACTCTCTGTTGTAGTATGACCAACAGGAGACTATTGATGTGTGTAGTGAGTTTGGTAGTCATATACGGTATAATAGTAACGTTATTGAATATGATTGTATTCTCTTTTTTCGGAGTTGCACTTTGCAGACGGTCCCTGAGCACTTGTTTCTTCTCCGGCTGCGGAAAGAGACCAATTTAATGTCTCCAGCTCGGAGGACGGCGCATATTGGCTTTTTTTTTTATCAACATGTGATTGTAGTTCGTTGTCAACCTTACCACGGTACTTAGGAGACGTACTTTGTGTCTGAACAACGTTTTGTTCATGAGTTATTGATCCGTGAAATCTGAATCTGCCAATATCGTTCCAACTTTACTCAACTGCGGGGCAGCTGGAGGATGAGGAGGATGGAGATGGAGATGGTGCTGCTTTCCTCGTCCGCTGGAGCATCCGGGTCCTAAAGCCCTAGAGTTGTTACCGAGTCTCTGAGCAGAAACGATTAGTATCAGCAGTGGTGGAAAGTAACAAAGGATATTTACTCAAGTATTGTATTTAAGTACTCTTTGAAAACATATTTGTACTTTGAGTATTTTTATTTTAAGCTATACTACATTTCAGAGGCGCCTTTTACTCCACTACATTTATTTTAACAGGTAGGCCTATTTCAAGTCTACATTTGTTCTACATTGATCAACCACAACAATACAAATACTTATTCATGAATAAAAACAGGATATAATAATAACCATGATACTGTGAAAAGATCCATTCTGCTTTTACTTTGTGTACTTTAAGTATATCTTGTTGCTAATACTTTTGCGCTTTTACTTAAGTAACAATTTGAAATACTTTTACGTATAGCCTACTTTATAACCATAGTATTTGTAATTTTACTTAATTAAAGGATCTGAATACTTCTTCTTACAGCGATAGAGAGTAGTAGTTGTCAATGGGAAGAAAGTTAATTGACAACTATTTTCACAAGTAATCCTTTATTTGATCAATTACAGTTTTTCTCGATTGCTAACACACTAAAATGATACATAAAGCACAATTATTTTAACTGCACTCAAAGAGCAAAACATCGGCTCAAAACTCTAAACACGTTTTCAGCTTTTCACACAATTTGCAAATCAACATTGCACTTTTTGCAAACCACTGCACACGTTTCTCCACGTAAGACACAGGAATCTGATGAAAACACTGATATTCAAAATGCCTCACACATGGACCAAAAATCAAGAAACACGTTCCACCTGAGCAAACACCTGATAGCATAATTGTTGGCTCATCAATCAGGATGTTAGCACTATAAAAGACCACAGGTGAGTACTTTCTTACAGCAACAATGGAAGCCAACATGGAAGCAAGAGCAAAAGCAAAAGCAAGAGCAAGAGGAAGAGCTGGGCTGAGAGTGAAAGGAGGAGGAGGAATGAGAGGTAGAGGTAGAGCTGGAGGGAGAGGACGTGGACAAAGAAGAATAATCTCTAATGAAATGAAATGTTATCAACCATGGTTTGACGATGAAAGAGGCTGGACAGAGGGTTCAGCCTAATCTAAGCCGATTTACTGTTGCCCCTAATCCAGAAACTTAGACTTGACAAAAGGTTAGTTACCAGTTTTTAGCTCTGCATAATTCATGATATATCAGTGCTTATATCTGTTGTGTGAAACTTATTCACTTCATTACTGTAATTGAATTGTTGGCATGTTGCATACTATAACTGTACAAAAATCCTGCACAATGTACTGTGGTAAACTTACTTGTATGCAACACAGACACTGACCAACCACTATATCTTTGTTGTTTTTCTGAAGGACTAAGAAACAAAGAGGTGCAGGTGGAAGGCCAAGGATTTTCAATGAGGCGCAGGAAGCAGCAGTTACAAACTGGGTTTTGGCAAACAATGCATCACACTTAGAGAGATCCGAAGCATAGTAACTATGTGCTGAGATGCATGTTGAACAATGTTATCTTTTCAACAACTCATTTGTATTTCTTCATTTACTGTATTTCTGTATACTCCAGCAATCTTTCTCTGCAGAAACCTCTATGTACAGAGCATAGCCCATAAAAGATGAAAGTGCTTTACATTATGCTCAGCAGTGTATATCTGGGTGGTCAAACAATCTAGTATTATGAATGAAGTGTGTTATATTTGGTGCAAAAGTTTGCATTTGGTAAGTGTTTATGTAGTTTTGAGTGCAGTTCTTCATTTAGCAGGAGAAATTAGGTGTTTTGAACTTTGGGTGTGTGGTTTTGTGAATTGTGTTGAGTGTTCTGAGAAACTGAGCAATTAAAAAAAAATTGTGTTAGCAATCGAGAAAAACTGTAATGAGTGCAATTTAAATAAATAAAAATACAAGCTAAATGATCTTCTTTTTAAGATGAAATAAAGGATTGTCCAAAAGTTTCTTTTAACTGGAAGTGTCCTCAGCCTCCTCTCAGGCGCAGGTTCAGGAAGATGGTGCTATTCGCTCGGACGTTGTAGTTGGAGAGTTTCCCGTCGTTCATCTCTCTGCTCTCGTGGATGAGCCTCTGCTGGCTCACCGGGACCCGCTCTCTCTCCTCCACCCTGCTCTTGAAGTGGCTCACCGTCTCATCCGGTTTGATGTCATACATGCTGCTCACTCCCTTCTCGTTTGTGAGGAACACCTGGATTATGGCCGGTGTGGTCACCAGCAGGTTCACCCTGGCCCCGGAGCGCAGGCCGTAGGACTCGAGGGTCGCAGAGTCGTTGTTGAGAGTTGTGCTGGAGCCGTTCTCAAAGACCAGCTTCTGGGACTCACATGCAATATCTAGTTTCTGCTGGATGAGTATTTTCAGAGAGCCCACTGTGTCATGCGGGCGCACCCCCAGGGTCTGGGGTCTTCCATTCATCAGACTGATGGTTAGATCCATGATGAAAGTGGCCTGAAAGAGAGGTAAATACATTGAGAGGTGGAAGAAAAACTAAGAGTGTGTACTTAATTAAAAGTTGAAGTACCAGAGTGTAGGAATACTCTTTTACAAGTAAAAGTTGTGCATTCAAAATGTTACTCAAGTAAAAGTACAAAAGTATTAGCATGAAAATATACTTAAAGTACCAAAGGTAAAAGTACTCATTATGCAGATTGGCCTATTTCAGAATAATATACAGTAAGTTACATGTTTTGATTATATTTTATTGATACATTAAAGTGTTATCAAAGCTGGTAAAGGTGCCAGGGGTGGCGCCAGGCAGTAGCTTGCAGCTGCTACAGCAACACCAACAATTGGCCTAGCAACTGCTAAGCAACCCCAAGAAATATGTTTTTTTTTTAATATGTGAAATTCATAATTTGAAAAATGATTGATTCGAAAATTATATGCTACAAGTACTTCTGGGTGTGTGGTGAGAGAGAGAGACAGAGAGAGACACAGAGAGACACAGAGAGACAGAGAGATAGAGAGAGACAGTGAGGTAAAGGACTCTCAGTGTTTAGATATCTAAACACTGCACTCAGTGGGTCTCAAAACTGTTTGATCACCATGTATGTAAACAAGTATTTCCAAGGCGGCACACCTTTATCATTATAATTCTAAACAAACAAGAGAATAGGCTAAATGAAAAACAGGTATGACAGAGACTGTTGCATCAGAAAATTCAACCGTAGTCCCCGGTACATTATGGGAAACCCTACATGTTTGAGCACCCTTTATGAAACGTCAAGCTTCAGCCTATTAAATAAATGGTGAATTTAATCCAGGTGTAACTAAAGTCTTATTTAAGTGTTGATTACATTTCACACCATTAATGTAAACCTGCGAGGTAACTAAATGTAATAAATAAATGAGTAAAAGTACACTATTTACCTTGGAACTTTATTAGTACAAAGTAGCAAAACATTTAAATAAATAACTCGTCCCTCGTAAAAAGAAATAAAAAGTACAGTGAATATATTCTATACTGTACATGACTGACATTTTTTGCCCCAGAGAATAAAGTATCACGGTACATTTCATGACAGTGCTTCATACCTTGAGATAAATTTAGAAAAACCCTCCAGAAATCCTCGGTCTTCTTTACAATGACGGAGCTTACACACACGTCCTATGCAGGTTGAAGCTTGCCGCTGGTGTCTGACGCTCGACCAACAACCAATCACATGAATCTTCTTCTTCTTCTTCTCTTTTTTAATGGCGGGTCGCAAACAGCTTTTGGTTGCATACCGCCACCTACTGTACACGAATGTGTATCATCATGTCAGTCCTCTAATAAACCAGCATATCAAAAAGAAAACCATAAAATAAAATAAAATAAAATAAATAAAACAAAACAAAAAACAAATCATCCATGGTCTACTGTTAAATTATTTTCCCTATCCCAGTTTCCCTCAAAAAGGTGAACAGTGCTTTTCTGATAGCTCTTACTCCTTCTCCTTCTGTTCCCAGAATACCCGCTACATTCCACTCCCTCTTTGCCTCTAAAACTGTATCCCTTAATTTCCCTCTTTCAACTCTATAGGTGACACAATGTAATAAAATATGTTCCACATTTTCCCTAACTCCACAGTTCCCACACTTGTCACTGTCACTTTTCCCCATGACATACAGCGTACCATTTAATGCAGTGTGATTTAGTCTGAGCCTAGCTATCATTACTTCCTCCCTTCTGTTTCTTTCTTTATAAATATTAATTGTAATTGTCTTTTGCACTTGATGGTATTCTTTGCCTTTCTGGTCTTTCTCCCACCTTTTCTGCCAGATCTCCATCCCTTTCTTCTTAATAACTGCTTTTCCTTCTCCTTTTCCAAGTTGAACTGGTAATGTGATTTCCTTTTGTAGTGCACTTTTTGCTAATCTATCAGCACACTCGTTCCCTTCCACCCCCTCATGCGCAGGCACCCAGCAGAACTGCAGATCTATGCCGCTTCTGTGAAGTCTTAACAGGCTGTGATTGATTTCTATGAGTATGTCTTCTCTGGCAGTTGTTGTTGACTGTATGCTTTGTAAACTGGATAATGAATCTGTGCATATCACCACCCTGTCTGGTCTGACCTCTTCCACCCACTGTAATCCTATTACTACTGCCAGCATTTCTGCTGTATACACTGAAAGATGGTCTGATGCTCTCTTTGATATTGACACTTTAAATTCTGGGATATATATACCAATTCCGACACACTCTTCTTTGTTTTTAGAACCATCTGTATATATTTTGAGGTAATTGTGATAATTATTCCTGAGGTACAAACTTGTTTTGAGTCCTACTTCATTTATTTGCCACTCTCTTTTCTTTTCTACAATACTCACATCTATATTTACTATTGGAAAGAGCCATGGGGGTACACTACTGAATGGATTTGATGGTGAAAACTCTAACTCATGCATGCCGTATGTCCTTATTTTTTCTTTATTTGTCCATCCAAACCCACGCCCCTGAAACTTAGAATATTCCCAGCACTCCTGTAGTATTTTGTTTGTGATATTTCCTTCCCCACTTCCTTTTAACCTGACCCAATAAGCAAGAGCAATTTTCTCTCTTCTTAGCTCCAATGGAGTCTCTCCTGCTTCAACTAATATTGCATTAGTAGGGGTTGACTTAATTGCACCTATACACAACCGTAACGCTTTATATTGTAACCTATCAATTTTTAGTAATGACGTTTGTGCTGCTGCTGCATATATTAAACACCCATAATCCAGTGTTGTCCTCATAATTGCCCGATAGATGTCGATTAATGCCTGTTTGTCTGCCCCCCAGTCACATCCAGCCACTGCTCTTAATAGGTTCAACACTTTTTTGGATTTTGTGTCCAAATGTTTAATATGAGTTTTCCATGTATATTTACTATCTAACCATAGCCCCAGATATTTAAATTCATTGACCTCACTCATCGGCTTTCCATATAATGTAAGCTTCTCAGTCTCCATCTTGCGTTTATTCGTAAATTTCATAAAGCAAGATTTGCTTGCTGACAGCTTGAAACCCCAGTTGTATGACCACGTCTCCACTTTCTTTATAGCTTTCCCTATTTTTTCAAACACATATGGAACATTTCTTCCCCGTATCCATATGGCCCCGTCATCTGCATATAGTGCAGATTTTATGCATCCATCCAAATTACTAAAAATGTCATTTATCATAACATTAAATAATATCGGGCTGATTGAACTCCCTTGAGGAATACCATTTTCTATACTGCACTCTTTTGAAACCTCTGCCCCTACTTTAACTCTGAATGTTCTGTCTGATAAAAAAGCCATGATCCAGTTATACATTCTCCCTCCAACACCCATTCTACTCAATTTGATGAGCAACCCATCCCTCCACATAGAATCATAAGCCTTTTCAATATCAAAATATACTATTGCCATAACCTCTTTCATTTTCACTGTCTTTTCCACCTCATTGCTTACTCTAATCAAAGCATCTATTGTGGATCTTCCTTTACGAAAACCACTCTGAAAATGACTTATTAACCCTCTCTGTTCTAAGACGTGTGATAGTCTATGCACTATCATCTTCTCCATCCATTTACATAAGTGTGATGTTAATGCTATGGGTCTGTAATTATTGGGATTAGCAGGATCCTTCCCTGGCTTATTAAATGGCAATATAACTGCCGTTTTCCAACTCATTGGTAAGACTCCGTTTCTCCAGATTTGATTAAATAGTCTCAGGACTAATTTGAATGTTTCCTCTGGTAGCTGCCGGAACATGGCATAGCATAGCTGGTCTTGTCCTGGTGCTGAGTATCCTGTACCTTGCAAAGCTATTTTAAGTTCTGCTATTGAGAAGTCTACATCAAGAGCTGAATTATCATCCCGTCTCTTTTCCCTCACATTTTCATTTTCTCTTAATAAACACTCTTTTTGCTGTCTATGTTTGTCATCAAGGTGTTCCCCACTATGCACTGCAGCAAATGCCCTACCTAAACATTCTGCCTTCTCTTCATTTGACACTGCCACTTTCTCCCCATCAATCAAAGCGGGAATTTTAACCGACTTCCTTTTCCCATTCATCCGTTTAAACATCGACCATACATCCCCTAACTTTACTCCTCTTCCAATGGTGGAACAATACTCTCTCCATGACGTCTTTTTTGTGTATTTTACTGTTTTACGGGCTACTGCCCTTTTCCTTTGATAATCTCAAATATTGTCTTGTGACAAGTTTTTCTTTAAAGACCTAAATGCCTTGTTTCGTTCTTTAATAGCTCTGCTACATTCCTCATTCCACCACGGAACCACTTTCTTCCTACCCTCTGTTGTTCTTTTAGGTATAGTTTTATTTGCTGCTTCTTTAATGTGCATTGTGACTTGATTTGAGCACTCCTCTATACTTCCTTCTAATGTTAACAATTGCACTGACTCCTTACAGTAAAGCCTAAATGTTTCCCAGTCAGCTTTACCAAAGCACCACCTGGTAAATACACTCCCTTCCTGTCTACATACCTTTGTATTGATGATTGTGAAAACTGGGTAATGATCACTTCCTATGGTAGAATCACTTTTAACATACCATTCACATGATTTAACTAACCTATCCGTCACCAGTGTGAGGTCCAAACATGATTGTGTCCCCCTATTCACGTCTATTCTTGTTTTTGTCCATCATTAAGGCAAAACAGTGATCTTTCCTCTAGCATTTCTTCTACGACATCCCCATTACTGTCTGTTTGACTGCTTCCCCAAAGGCTGTTGTGAGCATTAAAGTCACCACACCATACTTCCCTTCTATGAGCCGTCCCTGCTATTGTCTGTAAGGTTTCAATGTCCAGATTTTTACACGGGTTATAGAAATTGATAAGCTTTATGTTCCCTTCTTTCCTTGGGCTGCATATTTCTATTATGACACATTCCTTGTCGTCAGGGGATGGGACTACCCTATAGGCCAGCCCATCCTTTATGAAAGTAACACACCCTCCACCATTTTGATTGCTAACTCTATCATATCTGATAGAGCTGAACCCTGGAATCATAAAGTCTAGATGAGGTTTTAACCAAGACTCTTGCACACAAATTACATCTGGCAATGTTTGTAACTCATAGACATATTTTTTAAACTCCTGTCCATTAGCTATGAGGCTTCTAGCATTCCACTGGAGTATGTGAATTACCATTAACAACGTGCTAACCCTCATCCTGGTTGTCCGTTTCTCCCACATCTTTTGTTGCTAGTAATTCATGTATCTGGTCTGCTTTTATATCTCTAATGTTAAGGAATTTCTCCGCTGCCTGCACGATGGTTTTGATTCTGTCACTTTTCTTCTTCATCTGTGCTGCAACATTAATGGTATGGCAGATGAATGTCATAAAGTTGACTTTCTTTACCACGAGAATGCTATCATCTTCTTTAATTTCCACAGGTACTTGGCTTTGATTTGTAACCTGCCTTTCTGAAATGTTGCTACCACTCTGTACTAAGTTTCTTTGAACCCTTCCACTAGAAGCCTGATTGTTTGCTTCTGTTTCCCTAACCTTCTTTAGAGCTTCTGCATATGAGACTTTACTGAGTACTTTGACCCTCTGAGCTTCTCTGGCTTCTCTCTGCAGTAGACATCCACCAAACGCCGCACTGTGCTCTCCTCCACAATTACAGCATTTCATCTTTGCCTCTTTTTCACATTTCCCATACTCATGTTGGCCTCCACATCTCGCACACCTTAGTTTTCCTTTACACTGCATTGCTGTGTGTCCCATTCTTTGGCATGCATAGCATCTAAGTGGTTTTGGGATGAATTCCCTCACACTGTAGTTCATGTATCCTATTTGCACAGATTTCAGTATATTTTTCTCAAACTGAATAACTACTGAAAGTGTTTCCTTCAATGTGCCATCTCTTTTGCTCATAAGTCTGTTTGCCTCAATAACTTTTCCTCCTTTAATCTCCTTTTTAACATCATCCATAGACATATTAAGTGGAACTCCAGATATGACTCCTCTCAACATTGCCATTGCTCCTGGGATATGAGCCTTTATTTTTTCCCCACTGAGTGTCGTCATTTTAAGTATTTTTCCCTGCTGTTGCTTGCTGGTTGCTTGTATCAAAACTCGTTTGTTGTTCATAAACTTGGCAAATTTGATTTTACCCATTTCTTTCTCAATTGATTTTGTCAGTTGAATCGGGTGGTAATGACCACCATCCCGGTTGAATTCTATTATAACTTTCCACTCCTGCTCTAGTTCTGTATTCGAAATTGCTTGTTTTTCATTTTGACTGCCTTTTGTTTTTTTGTTTAAGCCTGCTCCACTCGACCAATCCGACCAATCCGACCAACTTTGTGTTCTTGGTCTGCTAACTTTTTCCCTCAAAGCCCTTTTCTTCCTCACAGCTTTGGTTTCCTCCCATTCCATATCAGCTCTTTGGGTCCCATCTGAGCTGGTTGACATGATGATACAGTCAATGTACAGTTTATGCTAACCAGTCCAATGCTACCGTTTCTGTATGTTTCGATGATTTCCGACTCTCTCTGAACTTTCTGCAGCGTGTCTCCAACTTCACTTTCTTCTTCCGGCTTCCTCCGTCCGTTTCTCCCTCTCTCCGCTCAGCTGGAGGAGGCGGAGGAGGAGGTGGAGGAGGAGGAGGAGGTAGCGGGTTAGCTGACTGCTAGCTGCCTACCAGCTGCCGAGCAGACAATCACATGAATCTCCCGCCCCGGACACACAAGTACGCAGTTTGATTGGCTAGAGCTAGAAAGGATCCGTCCAGCGTCACGTTCTCGTTCTAACTCTCGTTGTAATCGGAGCGGCTCGGTTGTAATCGGAGCGCTCGGAAGCGCAGTCACGTGGCAGAATGTTTACGTTTGGGATGGCGAGAAACTAAACTATATTAAGTATGTAAATACTTGTTAGCGGTCTTGCTGTTGAAAGAAGAATGACAACACTGTATATTAAGTATGTAAATACTTGTTAGCGGTCTTGCTGTTGAAAGAAGAATGACAACACTGTAGATCAGCAACACTATGGTTTATTTTGTATTCACAGGCAAGTCAACGTTGTTGCAGTAAAAGTCCCAAGATAGCTCCTGGTGCAATAAAATGTATGTTGCATGTTACTGCTGTAGATGTGTTTACCTTTATATCCCGTTGGGTAGTTTAATCTGAAGCAATGCATCATATTCTATAATATAATCATATATGTGTAGCTTTGTCTCTGTCGTATCTTTCAAAAGTAAAGTGAAACAGCTGTTTTCAGCTTTGTGATGATGCATTTTCCAGCTGATCCAAGAGGCTTTTTAAACACCTTACTTGGCTTAAGAGGGAGGGGAATTTTCTCAACACATAAAGGAACACTTTATCCTTCAGTGTATCACAAACATTACATCAACACATTTGGAGATCCTAATTTGAATCCAGTCTGTAATTTTGATATTAAGGTTTTAATAATGAAATGAGGTCATGAATCGAGTTCAAGGTTAAGATCATCTTTATTATCCTATGTACAAAAATTAACATACAACATTAATATAACAGTAACGAATAAAACAAAATAACATTATGCAACTCTGATCTTCTTGCTGATAATTTTCAAAGTTACTTTTACATTTGCTCTACTTCTCCTGCTACTGTTTGCTCTACTTCTCCTGCTACTGTTTGCTCTACTTCTCCTGCTACTGTTTGCTCTACTTCTCCTGCTACTGTTTGCTCTACTTCTCCTGCTACTGTTCGCTCTACTTCTCCTGCTACTGTTTGCTCTACTTCTCCTGCTACTGTTTGCTCTACTTCTCCTGCTACTGTTTGCTCTGCTTTCAACTTCTCTTTCAACTCTGCTCTTTACTCTGCTTTCCCTGTTTCCTCTGTTCTCCTCTCCTAGTCTTCTCCTCAGACTATCCTCCTTTTGCTGTATCCTCTCCTCTCCTGTTCTCCTCTCCTCATACTCTCCTCCTTTTGCTGTCTCCTCTCCTCTGTTCTCCTCATCTCCTCTCCTCCTCAGACTATCCTCCTTTTGCTGTATCCTCTCCTCTCCTGTTCTCCTCTCCTCATACTCTCCTCCTTTTGCTGTCTCCTCTCCTCTGTACTCCTCATCTCCTCTCCTCCTTTTGCTGTTAGATATTTAGACTGTAATGACAGCTTATGATATACTTTTTATAACTACATCAATCACATGCAATGGATTAAAAACGTTGTTTTACTTACCACCTCTTTACAGCTCCATTCATCTCCAAGCTTCCAACATTCACCTGGCGGTGGTGCCTTGGATGAAAACAACTTTTGATATGATACAATACAACAACAATAGTTAACACCTATCCACAGCAGTAAGCACAAAGAGAAGACTAATGGTCTCTTTTATACCAATTTCTATTGGAGTGAAATGAACTGTGCCATGTCACATAGGATTGGAATGGATGATTGGCTGTGTTTTGTGAATATAGAGGAGATGGCAAAAGTAAATATACTTTGTTCTTACCTAAAGCATCTATCCTCCTCTTCGTACCCCTGCCTGCTCCTCCCGCATTAGACTGGGGACTTAGCTTTTAAAATCTTGTTCAAGCTGTCCACTCTGTAGTTGGACCTCATGACCTCAGCTTTATGACCCCCCCGGCCTGAAAAAGGGTGTCTACGATGGCTGGTACTGAGAGGTGTTATGGTCCTCTTCTGCCTTTTTTGTTTGGGGGGCGTGAAGGTGAGAGCAAGACTACTGTCATGTGGGGTGTGTTGCTTTACGTCCTCCAAAAGAGCATTTAGTCTTGATATCACTGTACACATGAACGTCTCATCCTGTAGGTGGTATGTGTGCTCAGTAATTTCCCACAATATTGTCCCACACTGCTGTCGTTTCCTATCTCTTGAGGACTTTGAGTGGTTACCACTGCTCTGATTACAACGAGAGTTAGAACGACGTCTCTTCTCGATCTTCCCGCGATCTTCCCGCGTCCCGCCCCGATTACAGCCGAGCCGCTCCGATTACAACGAGAGTTAGAACGAGAACGTGACGTCATATTTACATTAGACGGACCCTTTCTAGCCACCTATATAAGGTATATTTATACGTTTTCTTTTTCAAAATACCAAACAGATCATGCATTTTAGCCATGCCTCATTTCGCTCTATTTTGCTCTCCTCCAACCCTGTCTTTCCATGCACTGCAGCTGACCACGCCCCCCTGCAAAGGAGGGGCCGAGTTACCAGCGTCATGTTACCATGCTGTTACCATGCCACGGCAACCTCTCATTCCCCTGATTGGTGGAGAGTTGGCCATATAGGCGGAGGCGGAGCTCCTCGTCACTGACGTCAGACTATTTTCAAATCTGTATCAGTCTGTATCAGATCCGGTAAAGCCCCGTTTTTAGAGATTTTGGGTAGTCTGTGGAGGAAAACAGAGAGGGTTGTGTTTTCTGACACTTCTTGGTGAGTTCCCTGACACACCGGGGACACATATTCATGTATAAAAGACGTACAAAGGTGCATTTTGCATGATAGGTCCTCTTTAAGATATGACGTGCCACAGCCTTGATATTCAAAAAGTGTCTCAGCCACTTATTGGATGCCTTTGATAATAACTACAGCTGTGCTTAAACTGCCATGTCATGGCCATTTCTACTGATGATAATTCCATCGTTGAGGTATACTAAAATAGATTTATGCTGTGCAATTTTCCAAACTCACATTGTTTTTTTCATACAGCATCTCTGTAAAGTATGTGTATTCACCGGTATTCACTCTCTGTCCTAAACGGCTTGTTGGATCTTATCATGTGGGTATTTGTATGTCAAGTGTTTGTATAATTCTTCCCTTTAAGGTAGAATTAAGAAGTTTAGAATGTGAAACAACTCACAGAATTCTGAAACATGACATGAGGTCTCTATAAGGGTGGTACACTTTGGGACCGATCAGTAAGTAGTACGTTGGTGACATTAAAAAGCTCTACACTAGCTATGTTCGTGTGATAAAAAAAAGCCTTGAACCTTGACTCCATTACTACTCATCATAAATAAAAAAAGCTGCACCCTAGTACTGAACCTTTTTGGCAGGAAGTGCAGGAAGTGGAACATTATTTGTTTATCTAACAATAGAAATGTATGTTATTAAAAACCTAGAGCAGATATATCCTTTAACAAGAACATGAGCAATACAAGTGAATTGTATGTGTTTATTGCCACATCAAATAAATGTATGCAATATGAATAGTGTGGAAGAAAAGAGTAAATAACAAGAAACCACCAGATAAGCCATCATCTAGATCTCTATAGATTTCATAGATGAATGAAAAAACACAAAAAAACATTAATTTGCAATGAGTTTTGTCCTTTAAAATAAGAGAAAACGGATCAAAAATCATTCTTTGAGAAGCCTAGTCTACATCAAAATCACCCTACAGTAGCGCAGTGATCAATGTTGAGGATTTAATTAATTCATTGAAATTTCAGCCTAAACTTATCAAACAATGCTAAACAGAATATAAACAGAATCAAAAAAGTAAATACATGTATGAAAAAGACAAAACAACTGTTAAATTATTAAAAGCAAAACTTCTCTGTGACATCACAGCAGTGGCTGAGATCCAATATCTATTCTCCGATACATGGGCATAGTGAGGACTTTTTCACTGGGGGATATCATTCAAAACAAATCAAAGACAGCATAGCTACTCACTGCCATTATGGCCATGGCAAAGTGCCCAGAGGCCTCCTCCTCTCCAACACAAACTGACCCAGAGAGTAAAGCTGGTTCAGCACTGAATAAAGCAGTTTCCTTGATGGACAAAAGCCAGAGAGGCTTCAAGCTAATGCAAAGTTACCTTAGCTTCTATGCAAACAGTTCTGGAGGTTTAAAGTTTCATAGTTGATCTGTAAGTCCTCTTACATTGCCAAACATTGGTACAAACCAAGGTGTTAACCTCTGATTGTCGTCCTAGAATCGGACATAAATCTGCCTAGAACTCCTGTTCCCTGAGCTAGGGTAAAAGCCCGTTGGTTAAAAAGGACCAATATTTAAAGTGTGCTGAAAACTGGATTAAAAAGTACATTTATGAAAGCTAAAATGCTGATGCAAACGAAAGCATGGGTGGGGTGGATGTGGGGGTCGCTATTGACATGGAGATATATCTTAATAGACTGTACATCAAACTGCTTTTTTAAATAGGATTTTAAAATGACATGAATTAGGGCAGCCCCGTATGCAAACACTAAAAAACACTCAAAGTATACAGAGATAAAAAAATTAGTTGAGACCCAATCCAGAGGCCTCCTGTCTTTTATCCTCTGTATGTTAACAGGCGTCAGCTGTTACTCTCCACTGATCAACCCTGAAACGTAAACCAGAGAGACAAGAGTGATGTTGTGAAATTGAATATTAATAACAAACACTTGTTCACAGTTTGGATCATCAGGTTCACTAACACCTACCTGTGCACATCATGGACGCACTGCAGCTGCTTGACCCGGTTAATCAATACTGTAATAAAAGCACTGTTAGTGTTATTCAGAAAACAGGTCCTAATCCAGACAATATGTATATTTTGTTTAAATGGAGTTTTACCAAAGAATTGCATCATCATCTGGGCATTAGGTCAGTTCATTGTAGTAGTTATTTACCATCTTAAGCTGCTCACTTACATCTAAAAAACAAACAGATTGTTTCAAACAAGTGGATTCATTTAATACACTAATGGAAATGTATCGACTTCTTCATTAAGATCAAATGCACATTATTTTTTGTGATTTTGCTATATTTCCTTTACCTGGGATGGAGACACCATCTGTCTTGAGTGACAGGTCGATTGATTCCTGCATCGTGTTCTCCAGTTCCTCCAGGATCTCCGACTAAATCAGCAGTCAAATATTTATCACTTATCATTGACATGTTTGGACATGTATGTTTGTGTTGCAGTGTTCATAGTTGAATTTCTCTTGAATGTAAATGATGACCAAAAGTCATGGATAAACATTGATAAGTGCAGCCTAACATGTTTAAGTGAAGAATTATTACTGTATGAAAAAATATAAAATGTGACAAACCATCAAGTCTCTGAGCTGTTTCATCATGGCGTTTTTAGCCTGATCAAACATGACGTCCTTTGAACGACGTATGTGCTTTTCAATAGTTCCCCTCATGTTTTTCAGCATGCCATGTCCTTTAAATAGTTTTGCTCCTACAGTACATAAAACAGAAAGATGTTGACATAAAAATGTTGCACCACAAAAATGTGAAGAAGTGTATTTCTATGTCTGTAGGGAGCTTCTATCTTACTGTCATAGCATGGTTTCATGGTCTCCTCGATTTTTGTTGTCAAGCTGCTGTAGATCGTTTTCTTACGCTCACGGATGAGTTTGTTGAGATTTGTTTTAATTTTTTCTTCCTTAGAGAGAAAATGTGAAGCAGATTTTATTATATTTTAAAATCAATAAGTTACAAACAAGGCTCATCTTTCCCTTTATTATTTTTTCCAGATTTTACCTGGAAAAGCAGTACATTATTCAAACTGATAGGACCTGTTCACCAGCTGGGGGTGCCCTTTGCCCAATATCAGAATATGCTATTGTAATCTTGAGTGTGTTTTCATGACTTGGGGAAGGGTCAGATTTACAGCTGCAGTTAATTTTTCAAAGCCATCTCCAGTTCATGAGTTATTCCAGTACAATGTATATGAATATGTTGACTGATCATTATTTATTATATTTAATTATATTTCTAACCCTTCCACTACAGTCTCCCTTGCCTGGACAAACATATCTGATAATGGACTAATGAATAGGGTCTTTTACCTCTGTCTTGAGAAATGTCAGCTGCAGTTTGACATTTTCGCACTCCTTTTTATTCATCAGCTTCTCTGTGCCAAGTGAAAACTTATTGATGACCCCGTTGAATGGTCCACTGCTTCTTTCATTTCTAAAACATATTAACAAAAAGAAATGCTTAAATTCATAAGGCCTTAACAAGTTTGTATTTCAATAATGTATTTAAATGTATTGTAAAACACAATTTATCCTACAAAGACTTTTATGTGTTTATTAAGTAATTTCTTACGGGAAGGTCTTCTTAAATCCCTCGTCAATGCAGTCGGTCAAACATGAAGTTAACTTTTTTCAAAAGCCCTAAGGGTCTCTTTCATGGGTTTCCTGACATTATAAAGTTCATGACTCAGGTTTTGTTCAAGTTCTATGGACACAGTCGTTTTTATGTCAGCCTGAAACCATACACAACAAATTCATTATTTAAAGCAATACATCCATAATTCAATATGGGATTTTGTCAAGCCCTATCAACAATCAACTGGATCTCTGGATCTGCTATACGGTTACGGTTCTGAGACTGGATCTCTCATTCTACAAAAATGGTGGAAGAACTGTCACTTACTTTTGCGGACAACAAAATACATGACGTTGACCTAATACTCACATTAATTATTGTTGAATAAACAGATTGTCTTTGCAATGGTACTAAATAAATACATTAAAAAAAAATTGTTATTAATAAATTGCAATTGATTTAAAATGCCAAGTTCAAGGAACTGCCTTGTCACTTTGATCATACATGGAAGTGGAGCCTAGTTTTCATTTAAAAGTTTTATTTTTCAATAAATAAATCTCATTCACATTTACATAACATTACATACATTAAATATAACACTGAAATGGTAAAAAAAAAAACGCAAATTATTATTAATAATATCAAATAAATGTCAATCACCCAAAATTACGTCATTGGTGTTACTGCTACACAAAACGCTTTTATTTTTGAAATAATGTACTGTCTCTGAAGAGCTTCCTGTAACAAGAGATCATTTGAGGCAGTGCAGTGGACAAAGACATAAGTCAGATACTTCTTACTTTGTTTGTTAAAGATGTCATTTTATCTTTCAATTTTACGTGGGTCTTTCAAGTCTGTCATTAGTGTTACTCATTTCATAGCCCTATAGGGTGAAAATAGAGAGGCGAAGTCCCTCCCTTTCCGGTGGACCTCCATGGGACCTTGTTTCGGAAAAATTATGTATTGAAGTCAATGGAGAGAGAAAAGTTATCTTTCGATCCCGTTTGAATTGTGCCACGAATTACACATATGATGTTTGTCAATTTAAAGATAATTTTGCAAGTAAAAAAAATAGTTTTGCCCTAAAACTGTGAAGTAAGACTTTTTTTGTGTGAAACATCTCAATGAACTACATCTCTGGTCTCGCACAACAACACACGTCACCAAGATGGCCGTCACTACTGTCTTGCCAAACAAGGGATTAACTACCCTCACTATCACCACAATGAAACACGTCCAGAAGAGTGTCATGCAAAGCTGCCTGCCTGCCTTTGATTCTCCCTGAACTGCCTGATCTTTTTAATGTTCAATGTTTATTAAAAAAAGTCTGACAAATTAATGATTGGGTAATTTGTTCAGCTCTAGCATGTTATTTTTTACTCTGCCAGTGTTAAAGGAATTGTTCAGGCCTTTCTGCAGCCCTGACTGTTCCTGAAAGCTTCTGGTGTTTTGAGATAGCTTGACTGTGTAAATTCAGAGCGTACACAATCTTTTTCTCTTACTGCTAACCATCAAACAAGTGGGAGGCCTTCGTCACATTTCCCCATATCTGAAATGTCAAAGAGCAATGAAGAAAAGATAAAAAGGTCAAGCTCCTTGCGGTTATATCCTTATATAATTAATCTGCATGAGTGATGTATATGGCCTTTACCTTCACCCTCTATAGAATTTAAGAGTGCACACCATTACAAACACTTATGGTTCTTAACTACATGCCAGAGAAGCTTAATGAATCTTAGGAAATGTCACTCACGCTGGCCTGAAATTAAAACTGGAGGCTTGCTGGAAAAATTAATCAAAACAAAAAAACATTTCATTACGGCATGAACTCAGAGAACGAAGACATTTAAACTGGATTAAACTGGCTTTATGCTTACATAAATCAAGAATGGACACTGATAGGTTTAATGTTTTTAATAAGGAAAAGCACCTTTAAATCCAGAGGTAGTACTAGTGTGATTAATGGCCGCACCGCAACACGTATCAGTCATGTTGTCCTTTAATATACTGTTTGTCGAGCTGTTCATGTCAGGTAGAAAAGATACTGTCTATTTAGCAGTGTCTCTTTTATGTTCCTCCTGCTCTCTACTTCAATGGCAGTCAGTGACACAAAAGGGCTTTGATCTGCACGTCCGTCAACCAGCAGCTCAATGGGGATCATATGTTGCAAACCACTTTCTCCTCTCGTCCTCTCGTTTACGTTCATACCTGTCATCCTTCAGGAGATTGCACTTTTTTTTTTAAATCTAAGAAGTTGATTATGTTTGTGTGTGTGTGTGTGTGTGTGTGTGTGTGTGTGTGTGTGTGTGTGTGTGTGTGTGTGTGTGTGTGTGTGTGTGTGTGTGTGTGTGTGTGTGTGTGTGTGTGTGTGTGTGTGTGTGTAGAGGCTGCTCTATTCCCCCTGTATGTTGATGGGTTCTGGATATTGCAAATTAGCTTGTTAATTAGAATATCTAATAGCGGTGAGCAGCAACAGCCAACAGCCATCACAAAGACATGAAGATCACCATATGGAGATTTACAAAAGAAAACCCTCTTATGTGGTCTGTTACATGTGTAACATTCGAGAAAGAAAATACCTGTTGTAATACAGATAGTGGAATTTAACGCAATATATATGATGTTGAGTTTGTTTGGTCATATTCATGTTTAACCTCCAGGAACGACAAGAAGCACAAAGATAAAATATGTTATTTACCATCATTAATGTATACACATCTTACTAGTACATAAACCAGGTTCAAAAAGAACTGAAATCACACAACAATCATCACCTTGCTCATCACATTATTCTATAAATAAAAATACAGTATAAAGCACTTTAGATTAATAAATGGAAAAGACACAAGTGATATTACGCTATGTGTCTACAAAAAACATTTGAACAGTCTCAAATTACATTGAAAACATTGGAGAGGCACAATATCAATACAACCTTTACACATTTTGTACATAAAGTGTAATATTTAGGCAGATTAAGGCAAAACAGGCTATCTGGAGTTAAATACAGGCATCAGATGGAGATCAAAAAGTTCATTTTGAATATAAAGAACCAACAAACTTACAGTTGGACATATTGTATTATCATAATGTACTGTAACTACGGGCAGGACTTCTGCTTTCTAAAATGCCAAAATAATACACAAAAAATCTAAGATTTAAGAAGAAAATAATTCTGAAAACGAACTGATGAACTTTGTCTGAGTGCCTCACATATCTCCATTACAAAACACTATACCAGCACTGTATTACAGATCTACTTCATGAATATGAAAAACAGCATTGGCGAAACTAAAGGAAGGCCTGAAGTTTAGTGCTGAACTGCTTTAGGTTTGGTCCCATCTTGTTTGTGTCTCCAGCAAAAAATGTGTTTTGACTTATTCCAACACAAACCATATTTAAAGGTGGTGTAATTTTGAGAAAACGGCTCGAGATACACTTTTTGTTATATTCCATGGAATGCTCTTAACATCCCGATAGCAATGAATATCTTAAGTGCTTTGACAATAAATACATACACAAATGTCATCTGTGGAAGCCGTAATACCGGCTAAAATGATTGGATGGCCTACCTGCCTGTCAGCCTTCCATTTGTGAACAAACTTATCTGGTGCCCTCATTGGTCATGTGCCCGTTTGTGTGTGTTGGAGGAGGGGCTCTGTAAGGAAGTGGCAGATTTTCTCCGTTAGTGTGTTTTCAAATTCTAGCGCACTCGAGCTGGTTTCTCCGAAATTACCTACCCCATCTTTAATATCTGTTCAAATTACCACAAAAACAAAACCTGGTTTGAAAAACATCAGCTGATTTGTTGTCCATTAGCGAATAATAAGCCCTATAAATAAAATGAATAATTACGTGAGAAATGCAAAACTCTGCCGCCATGATTATTCTAGTGGAACAATCTATATAAACCTCACTGTTGCTCTTACTGCAACAGTGAGGTTATGATTGTTTCATCTTTCGTTTTACATACAGGACATTTAGAATTTAAAAGGAGAAAACAACCTCATGCAATAGTAATAGTTGGCTGAATGTAACATATAGAAATACTTGTTTGTATTTTCCTTGGCATATAGTTCTTGTGTGATAAAGACAGCAGATTAAGGGGAAACCATTAAGTTTAAGTATTCACTACCAACTCCCAAATAGCACAAATGCAACACTTGTAAATGGTAACATGTGAAGCTGTAGATCTGATTGAGTATTGCTATTTCAGTTCCTCCTGGAATAACACATTTAGCAACATTTACCATTTTACAGAGTGTTTATGTGCAGTGAAAGTTGTCATGTTGGATATTATCAGCAGGTAACAGTCACGTTGTCAGATAACCTTCAGGTCCAGTCATCAATAATAACTTAGAACTGTGGTTTTTAAATAGAAACTACAAGCAAGGGATATTTTTCTTTCTACGGCACAGTGGCCATGTTGAGGCTGTCAGCGTGGATGTCAGGTAGGGTCCTCTCCGGTCTGAGACACACCGCCAACCTCTGTGGGAAACCAGACAGGTAGAGGTTAAATGTTAAAGGTCCCCTATTATACTGTTTTTCTTCAATATATTATAGGTCTCAGATATATACAAAACATGTCTCTGAAGTGTTTGGCTCCAAACGCCAAACAGATCATTGCAGCATTACCCAGAATCCCCTCTGTTTCAGCCCTGTTTCAAAAGTGCTGATTCTCTGTCTGTTACTTTAGATGAAAATAAGGAGCCCCTCCCCACGCCCCTCTGAGAGATATTTGGTTAAAAAGAACACAATGGTGCTCTAGGGGGAGATTCAGGTGATAAGGTGGGGGGGGGGGGGGGGGTTACCTTGGTTGGTGATTGGCTAATGGTTACACAAGACAAAAAATCGTTATGACATCATACAGAGGCCAAAATCTGATCAGCTCATTTCCAGACATGTTTTTATATAAATGGATCAGGACAAACAGTGAGCGAATCTTTTTTCATGAAACTTTCAGAATCTCTTTACACAGAGGGGACACATGTTGATGTATAAAAGACTAGAAAAAGTGGATTTTACATTATAGGTGATCTTTAAGGAAATGTGTTTCCTGCATTTTCTAAACATAACAACTTATGTTTTCTGCTTTTTGTTTTTATTCCTTCCTCTGTCCTCCACTGACCTGTTTGAGAGATCCAGGGGTCCACACCAGCTTGTAGACCATGTAGATGGGGATCCACATGAAGGAGGAGAGGCCCATCATGTATCCCACTGTGATGCTCCAGTCTGGGTATGTGTAGTCGAACAGCGTCAGGTGCGGCACTTTCAGCAGGGAGCTCACTATAATATACTGAGAAGAGTTGGGACACATAACATTTCCATATTTAGCATCTCTATATGGAAATATAACTGTTGTATTGTTACATAGGAAAATATTTAGAGAAAGGGTGATATATCTGTCATAAAATATACATGTATGCTATAGAGAAAGTCATAGTGTAATAATGCAACATGTCAACAGGAAGAAAGATTGATGCAAATAAGAGAGAAAGATATTAAACTATATATAGGGGAGGGACGTTGACATTTGCCTGACATTTATTTATTTATAAAACATGTTTTAGAAAAAGTATTGAAGATTAGAGATTCTATTTCATATAGATGAGGGCTTAATGTACACAAAGGGGATCAGCTGTTGGTGGAGTAGTCCTTTGATCTTACACAAAGCTTTATGTATGGAATAAAACATGTTGGCACTGGATTAACATTGTTCAATGTGTAAGATGATCCTTTTCACAGTTTGAATATAGTAGATGTGCAAAAATAAGAATTCATTTGGCATTAAAGCATTTAGGGCCTGTTTTAAGAAGCAGGTTAATTGAGTTATCTGAGAATGTTTTGCCACACAAAGCCTGAAACCAAATAAAATATAGAACACATGTTAAAATATTCATTCTGATATTTAGTTATCCAGATAACGTACGTCTTTAAGATCTTCTTACTTCTTACCTGTTTGGTTGAACTATGTGTACTGATCAACTTCTGCCAATTGGATGATATTTTTAAAATGACTACATGTTGAATATTACTTATCTGGTGTTTTGTATAAAACCGTTAAAGTAAATGTTAGCATTGTAAAGATAAAGCTCTGGAACACTCTGCCCCTCCATGTGAGGTCGGCCCAGACACTAGGGGTTTTTAAATCGACACTAAAAACTCACTTCTTCTCTCTGGCCTTCTAGTCAGAGCGGAGCACAACTCCTGACATTTCCCTGTGTTTGATTTTTATATTTTCTGTTGTAATTTATTGTCTTCTGTTTGCTATCGCAGTAAAGTGTTTTTATTGCATGTACAGCACTTTGGCTCAACCAAAAATCGTTTTTAAAATGTGCTATATAAATAAAACTTGATTTGATTTGATTTGAAAGCTCCAGTTCACAGAATCTCATATCTTACCGCTAGAAATGCTGGACTGATGGCCACCCAGCACACCTTCCAGAACAATCCTGGAGCTTTGCCCAGCATGGCCTTAACATCATTGCTGAATCTTGTGATACCTGAAATCAACAAAAAAGACGCAGCCTTTTGTTTTTCATATGCTAAAAATGTATTTCAATATCAAGGGTCATCCATGTGCATAGCAGATAAAAGAAACTGAACACAGGTCAGTTCATATAACATTATGTTTACCGTAGAACCAGGAAACTGCGATGGCCTCGAGGAAACCCACAGCTATAATGGAGCATCCCACTCCGAATTCCTCCAGCAGCTTCACCACATAGGCACCACCCTGTCGAAATCATTATACAATTACTAATCAAAATCCATCACCAGACTGCAGACGTTTTTCATTCACTACAATATATCCAGGCAACAACCCAAGCTTTAAAGTAAAAAAGAAAAACATACATATGTAAGGGTGCTTAGAGAGCCCAAAAAGCAGACGACTACCAAGCCCAGAACTAAAAGTTCCCGCCTGTGTGAGAAACGATCCGGGTATTCATCCAACACAGCAGTGATGATCGCCTCTAGCCCCCCGAACTGAAACACACAGTCACATGTTGCTGTTAGAACGTTTGACATAGTACTGTATTGTCCACTGAAAAAAACTTGGAAATTGACTATAATTAAATGTAATATGTCAACAAATGTCATATAACTGTACGATGTCAGTGGAAAGCAATAATATTAAGTTAAACCTTATATTTCTTATTCAAACGTAATATTATTGCTTTCAACTAACCTCATACAGTTATATGGAATTTGTTGACATAGTACATTTAATTAAAGTCAACGGTTCAGTTTTTTCATTTTGGCTTGTAGATATTTCAATCTGCATAAGCCATTCAATTTATTGGATGCTTAATATCAGGTAAGGAATAATATTTCAGAATAATAAACATCACTACAGCTTCAAATATTGTTCTGTTATACATAAAAGAACCATCTATGTCCCCTGTTCAAAGGTTCGTACCGTGCTGTCCAGTCCCAACGTGATCATCATCACAAAAAAGATGATTGCAAAAAAGGTCGAGCCCATCATGTTTGCAATGGCCTCTGGGTACGTGATGAAGAGCAAACTTGGACCTGAAAGCATGAACATACAGTGTTGAATAGTGTAGGGTCAGCAGTTGATTAATAAATGAGTTTTGTCTTCACAGGATTTGAATAAATAAACTGATTCCCTGACCTTTATCCCTGGCTACATCCTCCACCTCCACCTGCCTCATCTCTGCCATGTATCCGAGCACCGTGAAGATCACAAACCCCGACACGAAGCTCGTCAAGCAGTTCACCAAACTGGTCACTATGGCGTCTCTGTGGAGGGAGGAATTACATGTTCTTCAAGAGCACGCAGCATAATGACTCATTTCTGAAATTCTCTTTTTTTCAAACCTCATTTTTCATTTCTATCCGAGGCATTGCTCCAAAGTATCAGTGTCTAATGGGAGAGCTGTTCAAAGCTTTACCTTTGTTTAATGGATTGCTTTTTCTATTCAGCGTATGTCCGACATATGAAGATACTCCTAGCAACCATAAACATCTCACAACAAAACTAATGAGGAATACTCTACTGAAGGATGTGTGCTGAATGTTCATTAGGGATGTAAAACAAGAGAAGATCAGTCGATGCTTTTAGAAAATGAACATCTTTCATCTTCAGGCAGCCTCCACAGAATAAGTCATGGAGTGTATTTGATAAATACAAATACATCCTTTTTCAAAACTAATGCCTTCAAATAAATTCATGTAAGATAAGAAATACAATGTTTTGAGTCAGAGTTGGATGTTTGTTATGTTGCAATTTATATCTACTTTTCTAATATCATATTATATGATAGAGACTATTTGAGAATTATTATTGTTTAATTTTTTATTATTTTTTTTTTTTAGTACTTTGTTATAATTATTCATTTGAGTGAGAAAAAAAGGAAAAAAGAGAATATATATATATATTATTGTAGTATGTTTTTGTTTCTGACATGTTCAATAAATTGACTAATAAATAAATAGAGAAGATACTTTCAGAATATATTAGTTAAACATAAAAAAATTAAATGAACTCAGAATAAGTCATTATCACACTGAGGTTTGACACATTCTATTTTGGTAATCGGTGTATCCAGTTTCATTCATACCTACTCAATAAAACACACATTTTGTTTCCTCACATGCCCCGTTGCTCCACTAATCACATCAGCCACACACACTATTAGTCATACAGTACAGCTTATGTCTTCTCCTGTACATCTTGGCATTTGTAGCTAACATGTAGTATTCATCACTCCAGGCTCTATAACTCCGTCTGGACCACATCGTCGTATTTAATGCATGAGCAATAAATCACACAGCTCCTCTTAGAGATCTGACTGCGTATTGAGCGCTGAAGTCATGACTCAGTGTGTCGCAGGTCTACAATGAAGCTCAGCTCTTACCGATAGCAGTTATTTGTGAAAGGGTTGTAGCTGGAGAGAGCCAGGAGTACGCCGAACCCTGGCCCCAGGGAGAAGAAGATCTGAGCCGCTGCATCCACCCATACCTGGAAGAGACAGAAATAGACATTACACCATCTAAAAATACAAGTTGTAGGCCTCTAAAAGCTTAAACATACTATAATTTGTAAAGATTAGAACCACTTTCTGCCAGGTCATTACTCTCAGTGTTTGATAATCATCCCCCAAATTGTATTTCTGTGTTTTAATCCCTCAGTATAATTCACCAGGCAGAAGAGGTGTTGTTTCAGTAGTATATAAATCTAGTTGCCACACAGCTGTATGCAGGGAGATCTGAAGAGCAGCACGCATTCGGCATTAAAAAGAAGAGAGCAGTGTTGTATATCGGTGAGTGAGACAGAAAGGGAGGCCTTTGTTAATGGGCAGAAAATCTAAACCAATTATGCATCTTATTATCCTGTTCTGTGGTTTATTTATGCATCTCATTAAGTCTCATCCATATTCCCTCCCATCCAAAGCACTCACACATGTTTAGCAAACAACCGCTGAGAGCTGGAGAGGAAACAGAGGACATCTCATAGATCTAAAATAGAAAATATACTAAATTCTTAAGGGAATAATGGGTAGAAATTGGTGTAGTTATATTTTTAAACTACGGCGTCCTATGCTTGGAAAATCCAGATGTTTGTTTTTTTACTACACTATTACAGCAAGTTAAACACAGGAGGCTTTTCAAGAACGCCCTCATGTTCGCAGGACCGTGGAGAAATATATCTTAGTACCCAGAATAAAGCTCCTTTTGGGAGTTAAAAATGAAAATAATATTTATCTTTTGTCTTTCAATAACCATACATTTGTACATTCTCTGAGAAAATGGTGGAAAAAGGCAAGATATTTGAGTAATAACACTGACTGCTTTTTAAAAGTAAGACATCAAATCCAAAAAGAAAACAATGTAAGAGGTAACATTTAATTGTTGTTTCCAACTACTTGAGGCCAACTGAGAGTGTTGATTTGTTATTTGATGTTGCTATCTGCATGCATTTATGTTTTTATGTCTATTTCTTCTCCTTCGTCTTCTTTATTTTGTTAATTGATCAGGCACTGGATCTTTCGAAGTAATATAAATACGATTCTCAAGGAACCAAATACATGAGGTATGCCCTCTTTTTCTCTCTGAAGACGATTCGAATGCATCCTTTTCTGACTGACCGACTATGTATAACTCACACGGGTCTCCAGCAACTTCCCCCACTGTGGTTTCAGGTAGAACACCACACCTCTCCAGGCTCCTGGCAGAGTGGCGCCTCGAATAAGCAGGATGAAGAGCACAATGTAGGGCAAGGTGGCCGTCACCCACACTACCTGGTGAGGAAGAAAGAGATCATATACATGTGATTACAGTAGAGACGATGCATATTCACTTCTCTGTTGTCGTGGTAATAAAGCATTCAATGTGTTACCTTCCCTGAAGTCTTTACGCCCTTCCAGAGGCTGAAGTATACGATGGTGAAAATGAGAAAAAGGCAGAGCATCAACTGCCAGCGAACCCCCCCGACGTCTCTCAGCCCCGAAGACTTGTGGATCTCAAGAACATTCCTCCTGTCACGATGAAACACATGAATCATCACAGCTTCAGCATGCCAGACAACATTTCCCTTACCACATCACAAGCCGGCTCTATTTGTATTATTTTTTGAGTATTACTGTAAAGCTATTTTTACATGTGGTTTCTGTAACTCACACTTACATGAACTTACGTGTAAAATTCCTCTGCGGGAGACCTGGAGGAATTCGTCCAGGTGACGTTGTCCGTGCCAAAGTAGTTGGTGCAGTCGGGGGTGTTCCACACGTTGTCGCAGTTTGTCCAAGGCAAGACGGTGGAAAAAGAGTGGTAGAAGTAGAAGAGGGCCCAGGCGATGATGGTGTTGTAGTAGAAGGACACGTAAAGGGCGATGACACAAATGGCATATCCTATACCTGAAACAGAATCACTCACTGAGTCCCTTTGATGTTACATAACATCAAGATAGAATATTCAATTCAGAGGTAAATATTGTACTTTTAATCCACTAGATTTACGTAGTACCTTTAGTTACCTTTACAAGCTTGATAAATTAATACATCAATGATTACAATGGACCAATCTGCATAGCCAGTACTTTTACTTTTGGTACTTTAGGTATATTTAGATGTTAATCAATACTTTAGTACTTTTATTTTGAATACATGAATTTTACTTGTAACAGAGTATTCCTATACACTTTGGTACTTCTACGTTTACTTAAGTACAATATGTGAGTACTTCTTCCACCTCTGTCTATCACTAAGTCTCAGAAAGGTAGCTATCTGATTATCTGATGTTGAGCAGCGCAGTGTGAGGCCTTACCTTTGAAAATTGGACAGATGTGTTTCCATATGGATATGGCTCCGGTTCTGTGGAACTGGCCCAGTGCCAGCTCCATGTAGAAGAGTGGCACACCGCCAAAGATGGCCATCAATACGTAGGGAATAAGGAAAGCACCTGCACAGAGACACATGAAGGTAATAATCAATGTAAGTCCCATGTGTAATAAAGTGGGGACATTAAAGAAAAACTTCAGAGTGAGGATTAAACAAGGCTGAACTTAAAAATGTAATGATAATGAAACGTAGACTTTCCATTGCCCTCGTCTTTTATGACTGTAGTAATGGTGGTATACAGCAACTTTCAGCTTACATGGGGATTAACAAAGATAAATCTTTTTTAAACAAAGCTTTGGATTGAGAACATACCAAACCACGCAATTTTTAAAACACCTAACTGCTAAATTATAACATATAATGTCTACATAATCTTGATTATTCAGTTTTAAAATGGCATTTATCATCTATTTATTCTTTTTCAATCCTGTTTGTATGTGTTTTAATTTTCTTTTATTTCTATTCGCAATGCCTTTTTATGTCTCATTGCATCACTTTGTTAAAGGTATTATTTAATGATCATGTTTTGCCAATATTATCGACGCTTTGTTGGGGATGTTAGAGTTAAGCACACAACTTTCCAAACAAATTTCAGGATTGAAAATAAATCTGTGTAGAAAAAAAAAGAAATTACCTTTTTCTTTCGTTTTTTTGTCAAAAAAGCTGGACTTTGACAGGCTTTTGCGGAGTAAATACGATTGATCAAAGTTCACTAACGAGAGTTTAACATGCTTTTCGTGGGAAACGCGTTAAAACTTTTTAGTGATGTGAAGGCTGTGCCCTTCAGCACCATGGACAGTTTCTCCTGACAAATGCGCAGCTTCAGCCGGATTTCTGAATAATTCAAAGCCATTTTGAGCACCAATTCTGAGTTTTAATCGGTTTGAAGAACATAATAGAAGTGTTTTTCAAGTTGCTCCTATCTTGTGAAATAAAAGGCCTGGTTTAAAAATAACTTAACCACTTACCGCCACCATTTTGATAACATACATACGGAAATCTCCAAACATTTCCCAGGTCCACCGCAAAGCCAATGACAGACAGGAGAAAGTCCATTTTTTTGCTCCATTTGTCCCTGGAGTCCGTCTGTGTGATGGCCGGCACCGGGACAGGGGCCGCGGCGTTGTTGGAGGTGTAGCCGGGGTTAGGGGAGCCTGGGTGGGTCAGAGTGCCGGCCATGGCTGCTGGGTCCTGCTGAGGCATCGGACTGTGAAAAAGTCAGTCAGAGGAGCAGCTCCGCAGAGAGGATGTTTCTCGGTGGTGGTAACAGGCAGCAGTGGGAGGAGCTGAGCGGACACTTGGGGATACCTGTTGGTGGAGAAAGATCACAGGGAGCGTGCATGGTGGAAAGTAACGAAGTACATTTACTATGGTACTGTACTTAAGTAAAATGCTGAGGTACTTTTACTTTACTTTCCTGCTACTTCTACCCCTCTACAATTCAGAGGTCAATCTTGTGCTTTTAATAATGTAAAATATTATCAATAACTTCACAATTACTAGCAGCATCTTTACCGTGATAATACTTTAATGCATCAATAATACAATCAAAACACATGATATATATAATTCCGAAATCTGCACAATGTAATCTGATAACGTTTCGCAACTTTTGGATTACCTCAATATCAAATGCATATTGATATGCAACTTTTAGTTTTTTTTCTCCACTTAATTAATTAATATATTGCTTGTGCTTTGGGCATTATACTACATGTCACTTGTTAGACACTTTTATCCAAAGTGACTTACATACATTCAATACTGTGGGCAATCCCCACAGGAGCAATTCGGGGGAAGTGTCTTCCAGGGACACAACGACATGCAGGCTGCAATGGGACTCAAACTTGATCCCAATGAGCCACAGCCTCCCAAATTCCCAATTAATTCCAATTTAACAGCAACATGTTGTCAAGCAAAGTAATGCTCATGTCGAAGGCTAACAGTGTTATCATCCTTTAATGATAATTAACATGGTCGCCTTTTGCTCAAGTCAACTTTATTGTTACAAATCACATTTGCACAATCCCAGCATGCACCATTTCCATGTGGTTTAAGGTCTTTTTCAATGTTAAATCTGATATTTTGAGTCAATTTAGGTTCTGAAATTCCACCAATATATGAAAAACATTTATCAACGCTCTAAATGTTCAGCTTGAATTTCACAGAAGAATTATTAGTTGTATGATAAAGCTCCTTTATGTTCTATTCAAGCAACAGGTTGCCCGGCAAAGTACTGATGTTACAGTAGTTATTAAGATTGATGTATGTTGCAATATATAGATCTCTATATTCACACAATCAAAGTAGTCCTAGTTTTAAAGTTTAACACAGAGAGCTACAAAAAGCACCTTAAGCCATCTTAGCTGGATCAACAGTTCAGTAATATAGTTTGTTGAAGACAGCTGAAGATAATCATTGCAGCTTAACTTCACTCCTTTGAAATATAATAACCTAATAAAAGTACTTTTAATCAAATCTAACACTTTTAGCACCGAGCACTTTGAAAAGGCTGCTAAAAGGACATTCAGGGAGCAGCAGTCACAAAACAGAGAGTACATTAAATTAAGTCACTTTTGGCAAATAGATATGACACAGACACGGGACAAGAGACAAAGGCATCATACAATTGTCATTTACAGCCAAACTGTCTGGCCTGGTGTTTAAAAACAATGCATTCAGTCATTTCTTGCAAAAAATATGCGTCAAAAAGCATAGATAGATAGATAGATAGATAGATAGATAGATAGATAGATAGATAGATAGATAGATAGATAGATAGATAGATAGATAGATAGATGGATAGATAGATGAATAGATGGATAGATAGATAGATGGATATATGGATAGATAGATAGATGGATAGATAGATAGATAGATAGATAGATGGATAGATATATAGATAGATGGATAGATAGATAGATAGATAGATAGATAAACTTTTTTTCCACAGCTCAGATTCCTCCAGATTCAAAATGTATTTTCGCTGCCAAAGCTAAGACGGTAGGAATAAACAATCAGCTGAGGGGGAAATGCTGTGGTTGCTCAGCCGAGGTGTGGTGGCCCCTGAGGGTCAACGCGTAACAACAAACCATATAGCACTGGCCTTCTCCAACATACAAATCCTGTCAATGTGCATTGGCACACATGGGCAGAAGAACATCAGACTGACAGGAGCCTCTATCGCACGTCGAGTCTAATCACACATGTGCATGTTGGCCCTCTCTGCTGACGGACAAACAGACATGGACATGACACAGCACTGTTGTTTCAGAAAATGCAGGATTTTATTTTGTGTTTCTCTGTTTTCTGCTGTCCAGATAGTAAATCATCCTCATCTCCAGTGTTCCCTGAGCACATAAGGTGAACTTTCCTCTTCGCTGGACTTTCTGATCGTCTGAAACAACATAAGTTCTCAGAGTCATGTCTATGATTCTGCAGATGACCTGTTTGGCTTAAATAAATGTGCCTGTTTTCAATTACTCTGTATTTACCAATGTGAGGAATGTAAAGGCTAACTGTGTAGACAGCTCTGGTGTGCTGCTTACTCGAGCAGAAGTCCTGGTGTGGCATTTAACAAGACATGCTATTACCTCACATTATCTAAAGCTGCTGCCAGTGAGTCATGTCAGCGAGGGGAATCCTGGTTTATAGAGGGGGCTTGTGAGAGAAATAGAGAACCAGTCCTCACATGAAGCAGGAATAAAGCCCCTGTCTCTCAGCCAAGGACACATAAACTGCTGCTATGTATTTTTAAATGGTTATGTATCCCCAAATAACACATGATGGAACGAATATTCAAGTTGTTTTATTTTTCAGGCTGGTATTCACATTGAAAAACTGTAAAACTGCAGGTCCGAACAGGTGATCAGGTTTCAGGATTTAAGATTATACAAGGAATCACATTTTGACATGTTTATCCACAGAAGGAACATGTGGATCTGTCATCCTGTGTTATGCCTCAATGTTTTCACCACCTGATCTGCATGACAGCTCAGTCCTGCAGGCAGAACTGAGACTCCACACTTCGCTGCACTAAATGCTACACCCACTCCTCACTGTGACACAGACGGTGGTTTTCCTGAACAAGTTCTCACTCACACCAAAAACACTGAAGTGTGAAATGTGTTGCTATAATTGAAGACAGCATTTTCATTAAGATTCAAGCTGTGAATTGTATGTTTTATTTAATTATTTGTTCTTTCTTGGGGGTCGTACGAAAGAGACAATAAGTGATGCAGCTTTTCTGAACCATTATTTATGAATAGATAAAATACATTTATTTGTAGAATTATTTTTGCACAATTACACCCTTTTCTCGAACAAAAGTGTTTAAGTAAACGTAACCAAAAGTCTATCAACATCAATATTTTTCAATTTGTATGTAGAATTGTGTCTGAATTCAAACTTATATTTACATAGTTTTGTTTATCCTCACTATTGTTGTTTACCCAGAGATTTGTCCTGATATGCTCCACCTTTTGAACTCCAGGCATGTATCCTGAGTTTATCGAGCAACAGGTGGAGAATAGTCTTAAAATGCTGTATATCCACATTTCTGATCATAAATTCTGAATTACAATATCAGTGATGCATACCAAGCCCAAACATTGCTGAATGGCAAATCTGTAACAATCAGATGTGATTTGAGATAAATCACTGGTAAATCACAGGATTTAGTTTCCCAGCTGTTCCTTATGTTGCCACAAGATGGCGTGAAGACGAAATGTTTCCATGTTGGGAACATTACAAGCACACAACTTCCATCCATCATGTATTATGCTTTCTTTCAGTTTGGGGTTATGCCTCTATATCTATTTGCATGGCATCTATTCGACAGAAAACATTACCGTAATGAGATCACTGCATTATGTCTCATTCAGTGATGTTGACATTTGTATTTGAAATAAGCGGGCAACTACTCTGTAGGTGGGAGAGGTACAGTTATTTACTTAAGTAAAAGTTGAAGTACCAGAGTGTAGTAATACTCTGTTACAAGTAAAATACCTGCATTCAAAATGTTACTCAAGTAAAAGTGCAAAAGTATTAGCATCTAAATATACTTAGAGAACCAAAAGTAAAAGTTGTTGAGCTAATACTTTTGTACTTTCACTTGAGTAACATTTTGAATGTTACTTGTAACAGAGTATATCTACACTCTGGTAGTTGTACTTTTACTCAAGTACAAGATCTGAGTACTCCACCCAATTATATTCATCTATTTACATTGCATCTCATTCAGTGATCTGAACCTTTTTATTTCAAATAAACGGATATCTATTCTGTAGGCAACTATATCTCTAATGGAGATTATATTCAGAATGTAATGCTAGAAATCTGTAAGTATCAGTGTTTTCTTTGACACTCGGGCCACCCTATGGCTGCCCTGTGTGTGTCTTTAAGGGGCGGGGCTTGTTCCTCGGTGTGAGGCAGCTCTCAGCGGATGGGAGTAGTGCCGCTCGCAGACAGGAGAGAGGATCCATGGCAACAATCATGGCAGGTGGGAGCAACAAAAAACAAGAGGATAACTATATTTCTAAATTCAAATTTTGTTTTTAGACAGATTGTGATAATGTCCCGTGTGTGTGCTGTGTTTCAGAGGCAGAGACTCGCCAGAGGCTGCTGCGCACCGTCAAGAAGGAGGTGGGTGTTTTCAGCTCTGCATTTATCGCCTCGGAAAAACAAACACGTTGGTTTTTATGAATCTGTTTAGCCCAGCTTCCCCCTTTGCTTAGATAGGTGAAACATAGCAAACATGTGTTGACACTTGCACTGAACGCCCCATCTTTTCCTGATGACACCTGAGATAAATTGGTTTTGATGCTCTAAAAACGAAATGTCTTTTTTTTTTAAAAGACTAAACAAGCCAAAATATTATGTATATTATCACCATTACGGGTTTGAAGTGTTGCTTTTTTCTTTAACAATGTTTTAATACAATTAAGAGCTTTCTGTTTTGAGTGTTCGTGCTGCAGCTCAGTAATTATTCGCATGGAGAAACAGATTGTGTGTGTTCAGTGTTTGTGGTGTTTATGGCAGATAAACCATCAGCCTTCTGCCCAGCCATTTGGTAAGAGTCGGTATCAGTGTGTGTGTGTGTGTGTGTGTGTGTGTGTGTGTGTGTGTGTGTGTGTGTGTGTGTGTGTGTGTGTGTGTGTGTGTGTGTGTATGTGTGTGTGTGTGTGTGTGTGTGTGTGTGTGTGTGTGTGTGTGTGTGTGTGTGTGTGTGTGTGTGTGTGTGTGTGTGTGTGTGTGTGTGTGTGTGTGTGTGTGTGTGTGTGTGTGTGTGTGTGTGTGTGTGTGTGTGTGTGTGTGTGTGTGTGTGTTTCATGTAATGCGTTACATGATGTTGAGTGGAAACAAAGATGGAAGCAGCTCTGGAGGTTTGTTCAGCTGGTTTCCAGCCTCCTCATGTCACTCATCATTTGAGGTAACTGCAGAAAAAACAGAAGACCAGGGTTCAGCAGAGATCAAATGAGATGTCGCTACCATTTAGTCTGTCTGACATTCAGACGTGGAATAAGGTTTTACTCTGAGAAATTCATCCTGGTGTGAACAATCTTTCTCAGAACGCTTACAGGAGTCTTTAAATATAGATGAGAGGACGGAGGACATGGTGTTAATGAATGCTTGCATAAAGATCTGTTTTGATATGTCACATGAACCCTGTCACATGGAAAACATATAGTACTGAAAGCTCAAGTGACATTATCCTCCATTTTGAGGAGATCTCTAATGTCTGTCATTGATTTTTCTTTACAATACTGCTTTAGAGTAATACTGTGTATGCACAGTCCATGCCCAACACAAGAGTTACTGTTGGGAAGAACATTTTACTGCAATGTGATTAACATTCAAACATATTAACTTTATTGGATATAGATTACATTAAAGGCAATTACATTTTGTGTGTGTGTGTGTGTGTGTGTGTGTGTGTGTGTGTGTGTGTGTGTGTGTGTGTGTGTGTGTGTGTGTGTGTGTGTGTGTGTGTGTGTGTGTGTGTGTGTGTGTGTGTGTGTGTGTGTGTGTGTGTGTGTGTGTGTGTGTGTGTGTGTGTGTGTGTGTGTGTTTCCACTCTACTATAGTGGTGTTTACATTGTGGTCTTTACTGTTGAGGTTTTTGTTTGCCTCTGTTCAGGGAAGGTTTCCTTAAAATCATGAACACCTGATATTTACACATGTATAGTCAAACTCCTGAAGCTTTACAACATCACCAACCTAAAACTGTTATTTCGTTTATTTTGGTATAAGATATTGAAACAGGGGAAGATTAAAATACGTTTTAAGGGAACAATGACTGTTTCTCATTTATCCCAGTTCAGAGCACTTCCGTTAATTATTGATGGATTTATTTAATTAGTTTCATATTAGATTGCCTCATAAATTACAAGACTTTATTTCTACCAAACAAACAAAGATAAAAATCCCATCCTGGATCTTGTGAAAAGATGAATAGCAAGACTTTGGTCTGATTTGTTTTCCTCTGAGTCCTGTTTGCAGTCTTATCAGTGGAAACCAGGCCCTTCCCCATGATTGAACCTGCCTCCTGTGCGCTGATACGGCCTCAGTGGGATTCACTTTTACTGTTTACCTTAAGTGCAGCCTGATGGAGTCTGTGGATAGAAAAACAGTATGATAGCTCACTTTATTAAAAGATGACACTCTGCATTAATCAGGATGAGTTAATAAGACTCATATATCGTGTTCGATTTGTAAGTCTTGAACAGTTGGAAAATATGTTTTAGGTTTAAAAATATACTTGAATTGAAATATATCGCTTGCAAATGTTTTGATTTTCCCCAAAAATCTTTTATCATTCCTTATGTTTGTTGTGTATAGGTCTTCTGGCATCTCATAACACATGCAGAGTAATTTCATTTAGTAGTATTAAAACTAAATGTAAAGATAAAGGCTCTTTGAGTCTGAATAATGTTGCTCTAGGTACATTCAAAGGGCTTTAATGTTACTCTTAAAGGTGGGGTATGTCATTTTGGAGAAGCCAGCTCGAGTTTGCTAGAATTTAAAAGTACGCAGCCGAAAAAAATCTGCCTCTTCCTTCAGAATTCCTTACAGAGCCCCTCCTCCAACGAACGTGCACATGACCAATGAGGGCATGAGATAAGTTTGTGCACGAGATGGAAGGCTGACAGGCAGGTAGGCCATCCAGTTATTTTAGCCGGGCCGGCTCAGATCATTGGTCGATTGGCTTCCACAGATGACATTTTTTTATGTATTTATTGTCAAAGCATTTGCTATCGGGATGTTAAGAGCATTCCATGGAATATAACAAAAAGTGTTTCTGAAATAAATGACATCACCGACCTTTTAAAGCTGTACAGACAATTCCTCTTGAAGGAAAGATATGTATTGGTGTTGTTGTTGTTCTGTTTTCCCGTTAGTTTATAGTTAGTATTACTCTGTGTGGGCTTCACCATATGGTGTCTCTATGCTGTGTGTTCTCAAGCTCCGCTCGTCCAGCTGGTTATTTGCCAGCAGTCTGCTCAGATATACCTGGATGGGGGCCATTATCCAGAGAGTGCAACATAATTACCTTCTGGTTCAAATTGGTTTGAAAACATCTCTTATTTGCTTTAGCTTTGATACAGAACCACTCTCAGTCTGTCTCCGTCTGTCTGGCTCCGGCGTGCCTAGAATTGTGCTCCTCCCTCTGTTTTTGTATATCACACGTGCGCGCAAACACACACCTGTGTTTGCTAAAGGATAGAGATGGAGAGACAGGGGGAGAGAGACTCACTAGAAGAACATGCATCTGTACCTCTGCTGTATGCTTGGGATAAAGTTTCAAGCATTTGAGTGTAAATGAATCCAGCAGTTCCTGATTCCTGGTATCACGTTGATATGAAATAATACAGGGTTGATTTATATTGCAGGAACAAGCAGCGGGGAAATCATCACATATTATTGTTGTCATAGATACTGGTAGATATTATTACACTGAGAATATAACACCGTTGTTGACCTTTCTAGATCTAGATTACTCTATTCATAATCAGGTTTTGGTATGAGATTACATGGCAAGTTTGTTCACCATTTAAAATCAAACAGAACTACAAGGTACTATTAGCACGACCGTATGCAGCAGCTTTAAAGTCCACCCCTACCTTGAGACATGGTGATGCCACTTTGAAAGGATTTGAAGTTGAAGCTCTCACTCTGAACGTGGAAATTTGCAGAACAATCTCACCACGAGGTTCAGCTAACATAGGCAAGAAGTCTCTAAAATGTTAACGAAATGTATTGTAAATTCAGCATCTGCAGTTCCATGACTCCTGGTCCGTTGAAGAAGATCATGTGATGCTCCAGAAAAGCTACTGATTGGATCATTAACTTTGTAGTGGAATCAGAATAGTTGATCAGTCTGCTTATTTGTTGCTAAATTATTATACAAATAGTAGACACCTAATTCAGGTGCAGATCGTATAATAAGAAGTTAACTCTATGCGAAGATTAGCATGCATAATCAATGATGATTTTCCTCCTCCGCCTTACATTCCTTTGTTGGCCATAGAGATAATGAGTTATGAAGGCTGGATGTTTAATGGATTGGGCTTTCTCTCAGGCTCATATCCTTTGGCTCTGCTGTTGCAGGAATTAATTGGAATACTCTGAAGATCTTTTATCACTCTGTCTAATACCTTCAGGCTACAGTGCTTAGTTCAGAGCAGATTCAACAGACTTTGCTGCTGTAAAAGAGACGTTTCAAGTTGGTAGTCACGTCATGCACATTGTTTTATCTGTTCATTATGGTGAAGATATATCTTGTCGTGGCGTTTTAGTCGAATGGGCGAATCCGGGTGGTCCACTTTGTTTAGATTTGTGCTTTATCGATGCACACTAGGACCCTAGGAGGATGGATGTGAAGTCATGATGGCACAGTGCATCTAGATGTTGTTGCTACTGTAGTTTTGTTTATTTCAGTGATGAATGGCTGTTGTTGACGCATCTCCCTAGGCGAAAGTGATCCAATGTGAGACACGTGCCGTCTCCATAGAAACCTGCAGGTTGCCTGAGCTTAGACACTTCACCAGTTGAATTCCTCTGAGGCCTGATCTTTTGCCCAGAGGTGGAAGAGAGGAAAAACGCAAGGTGTCTGCTTCCTCAAGTTGGCAAATGAATCAACTCCCTGGGTGTCAGGTTCACTCACCGAGAAAATTGGTGCATTATGCCCTCTGTCTGTCTGTCTATCTGTCTGTCTGTCTGTCTGTCTGTCTGTCTGTCTGTCTGTCTGTCTGTCTGTCTGTCTGTCTGTCTGTCTGTCTGTCTGTCTGTCTGTGTTTTGTGTGTGATTGCATGCTTACTATAAGTGTGATCGTGAGTGGAGCGGGTGTGCATCACATCAGACTGGCACTGTCTGTTGTTTTGGCAGTATATATGAATCATTTCTGTTGATGCTGGAGATGACTGCCACGGATGCAAACAGGCCACGTTTGTGTGATGACTGCTGTCTAATTAGTGAATGGTATTTTTATTCTAATTGTTTTCATGGGGAAGGGCAATACTTTTTCACAAGTAAGGGATTGTTCGGCTAACAGCGAGGTGGCAATCAGTGCTAAGTGGGCAGATTTTTCCCAGCACCATCATTGAAAAACAAGTTGTTTTGTTTTTCACAGTTAAATCTGAAGTCTCTGGCTTTGTTGTTCTCTCTAAATAAAGATGTGGATGTGAATACATTTACATATGTGGATAGTCTCTCGGTGTAAGACTTACAAATAGATTTGAGCAAAATCTAGACACGCAGGTAATTTTCCACCACTCAAAGTTAAAGGTATTTTAATCATTTGTGAACAGCAAGTAAAATTGAAGGGATATTACTTTATTATTGGTCCATAAACCCCAAGATGAAAATCGTACTCGAAGACCGAAATTCATCTCCAAGAAACTTTTATGATCCAGCTGTAAATATCAAACCATGAAAACTGATATTATAAGACGGTTGGTTTCTTCACAGAGAATAGATTTTGTATCACTTCAACAAAGTATTGAATATGTGCGTGTGTCTGTCTGTCTGTCTGTCTGTCTGTCTGTCTGTCTGTCTGTCTGTCTGTCTGTCTGTCTGTGTGTGTTTGTGCAGAAGCTGAACTTGGCAGTGTCATACGGTCGTTGTGGACAGACTCATTTCAGCAGGAAATGACAGCTATCTGTGCTCTGTGTCCGGAGGTTGATATTCCCCTTGCAGATTGCAGAGTGGTGCCCAACAAGGGGGACGTCTCCATAGCCACGGGAGGGAGGGATTGATTTATCAGACATCTAAACTATTGGTCTGTCGCTGTTGTCAGGCCAGCGGGGAGAGGGGGACATCGCCGTGACAACAAAAGCTAACTAATGAGCGTTACCTTGTGAGCATGTGTGATCTTCTCCCTCTTTTTTAAAAAGAAGTTGGATTTGCATGACTAGGATAACGTCAGAGTTTGACGCAACAGAATCAATTGCTCCCACTGAGGATTACAAACTTCTTGATAAAAGGGGTCTGTGATGTGGTGGATAAACCCTCCCTTCCTTTATTATTCCCCCACCCCCAAATGTACCACCCCCAAATCCCGTGAGAGGTCTTCGGGATGAGAGCTGGTGACTCATCCACCAACTTAACATGCACTCTTCCAACCAAGCGTGGTTAGCTTCCTCTTAACTTTTTAACCCCCGTTCACCCCGCGCTTTCTTTTTAATCGTTTAATCCTTGTTATCATACATGTGTGTTTCATGCCCTCATGATTATATTCTGTTATATGTGCAGTAAACACTCCAATAAGCAGCCTGTGTGTGTGCCTGTTGTTAATGAATGACTCATCCGGCATCTTCATGTCGTTGACAGGTGAAGCAGATTATGGAGGAAGCTGTAACAAGGAAATTTGTTCACGAAGACAGCAGCCATATTGTGTCTTTCTGTGGTGAGTAACCAAACATAAAAATGAGTCACACCGCTTTGGCTTCTTTGTAACCTCTTCAGCTGGAACCATTCTGAAATACTGAGAACACAAATGTATTCAATTCATTCCTGATCGAAGTTACTTGTGTCTCATTTATTATGCAGTCTATAATCTGTTGCCTCACAATATCCCACTGTTTGTACGTTTCATTGACTATCTTTGGATTAATTTTAAGCTGGGGATTTCCATTATCTGTATGTATTGCTTCCTTTACCGTTACAAGAAAGATCCTACTGATCTTTTTTCATGTTTATTTTCTATCATTTATCTTTTTAGCTGTGGTTACAATGACTTATCACAAAACAACTCTACACAACACTCAATTGGACACAGGGCACATTTTAGAACATGATGAAACAAAGTACAGGGCATTATATATACTAGCATTTCCACAAAATTCCCTGTCTGATAACTCCACTGTGTAGCCATTTTGATAATGAAAACTAACTCACAAATACAAGGTTAAAGGAAAGTAAGAGGTTTAACTTAACTTTACCGTTCTCCAAGAACATAGCAATGATCCTTTATGTTTCCATCATGAGAGCAAAATACTTAGTGTCATAGATCCAAATGAATATAAGCAAAATGGTCAATAATTAGAGTTATTCACCACTACCAAAAATAAATACATACACACATGTTCTGGGGACACCAATCTTAGTCTTAGTGGGAAGGAGTGGCGCAGTGGGCTGTGCGTTGATCATCAGACCAAGGGTGGCGTTGGGAAACTCCAGTTCGAAAGCCACCACTGCGTCAGGCCGTTGTGTCCTTGGGCAAGATACTTCACCCGAATTTGCTCCTGTGGGTACTGTCCACAGTACATGACCGTTACATGTATGATATGTGTGTAATGTGCACTTGTAAAGCGCCTTGATGACTTTGAGGTGTGAAGATGGGCGGAGTGGCGCAGTGGGCTGTGCGTTGCTCATCAGATCAAGGGGGCGTTGGGGAACACCGGTTCCAAACCCACTGCCACTGCGTCTCTAAAGCCGTTGTGTCCTTGGGCAAGGCAGTACATGACCGTTACATGTGTGTAATGTGTATTTGTAAAGCGCTTTGAGCATCTGGAAAAGCGCTTTAATACATATAAGGAATTATTATTATTATTATTATTAGTCCATCAGAGAGGATAACATGTAGCTGATGTTCCTTATTATTACATTTATATTCCTTTTTAATAGAGATATTTCTCCAACAACAATTTTTCTTTTTTGCCAAATGAATACAAGTCTTTAAAAGGAAGTCGGGATTATAGTTGCCACATTAAAAACATACAGTATACAGCCACATCATCAGCTTAACTTCTACACAAGCAAAATAAAGGACATTTTAAAGTTCAATATTTCACCAAATGTTATTGTTCTTGCCTCCAAATAGCCAACAGAGCGCAGCACGATCACTGTGAGAAACACACTGCCCACATGCAGGCGCTCACACCGGTCAGATGTCTGCCTCAGTAATCAGTAACAACGTGTATTTGGGGATTTCAGTGGGAATAAATCGACTCTCAGCGTGCAGGAAATGTGATATTTATACTAGCCAGGAGCCAATCCTCGCAGACAAAGACCGCTCTTAACTCATAACATGACACTCTTGGCAAGCTATTGAAATGTAGGAAAATGTGTTTATGGTATAAACAAATGAACAGTTATGAGACCTTCCCTTTACACAGATTCTTCACATTTCATTGTAGCCCTTTATAAATGTGTTTGAGTCGATGCACATACTGTACAAATAAAACCTGTAGAAAAAGGTTTTCATGTTGTGAAAATCTGCTTTACTGTAAGACAGTTTCACTAACTTTTTAAAAACTGAATTCAATCTCCTGTCATGTGCGTCAGACCGAAGCTACTGTGCCTACAGCTCATTTGTGGCTTATTTATATTCAACCAGACATAACGCCTCTCAGGTTATAAAAATATACAATCAATAACGTGTGCTTGAGTGTCCATGGAGATGACATCCCTACCATATCATATCCAAGAGTATCTGATTGAATAGCTGTGAGAGGAATTTACTGCAGAGCTTGAAAATGTATTAAACCAAATAACAATAGACATCCTTCCCAACCAGTTAGCTTGCCCCAAATATCTTTGAATGTTTTGTTTTTTCTTTAAATGGTGTATTACCTTCCACAGAATTGAATGCAATGTGATGTTTTTGTACCAGTGTCGTGTGCATTGTTTGTGCTATGTGTTTTCATTTGATTTAGCCTGTCAGCAGTATCGTTGGCCTTCGCTGTGTAGACAGTATTGGATCAACAAACTGCTTTCTTTCATAGATGCTCTTCAGTCAGAGGGGATCTTTCCTCTACTACTATCACGTTATCTCAGTGGTCATGTAGAAGCTCAGGATGACCCTCTCATCTTTGTGTCGTTGTCAGCCAGCGTCCTCCTCCTGTGATCCTCATAGTGGCTCTTATTATTCCAAGTGCTCTTTCAGCTGGTCTGTTTAGAGATAGGAGCGAGTGGAGGATGGGCGGGAAGCTCGGCCAGCTGACCGGGGAGCAATTAGCCTCCACCATCACGGCTACTTTGAAGAGATATCCCCGGTAGAGTCTGAAATGTAGACGCTCTGAAGAGATAGAAAGCCGTCCTTGACTCGAGTTATAAAGCATTGAGTAGTAAGAGATACACAGAAAAGGTTCAATCAATTGTAGTTTTATCAAATCAGTTTGTAATTCTTTACACATTGCTTTTTATTTCATTCATTCTTGATCCTTTGTGTTGAAGTCCTCGCTTCTTACATCTGTCATGACGGATCAAAACGATTATTTTAATGGCACCCTGGCTGATTTCTGTTGAACAGTGAATAGATTAAAGCCACTTCATTTGGTTTCACCTTTTTAGAAATACACTAACCATTTAATCAAAATGTGACCTGCACTTCTGATTGATGGCTTTTTCTGTCGTAGCTACCAAAATGGTTTGCATGTCACAGCCAATTGGCTTGAACAATCAACTCACTCAATTGTGCTTACAAAGTAAATCATTTTTCCCAAAGAGGTGAATATTTAAATATGCTGAAGATGAGATCAAATGTAGACAAAGGTAGCAAAAGCAGCCAAATGGCTTCAAATGAACCAGAGCATAACTTGATTTAGACCAATGGTGGTTGTTATGTAATGTGTGGTCATTATGGCCGATGAATCTCGTGATTAATGTTGAGATTAATCACCAATACTGATTAATCATTCTGTCCATTAAATGTCAAATCCATGAAAGTGAAGCGAACAACAGGCTGTAATCATCAAGTGTGTATTCGTATCATAACATATATAACACACACACACACACACACACATGATACATTGATTAGAAACATCATTAGATAATATTCTGTGGATGCACTCAAAGACTTAGTGTCTAATCATTTCAGCGCTCTCCACGATAGGCTCTTTGTCTGCGGTGGGGAAAGTGTTGGTCACTGTCCACGAGTCTCTTAATGCACTCCGTTGCCACAGATACAGGGTGATTAGAGGCAATTTACTGTGTTAGCTGTTTTTACCAGGAGACACTGCACCAATAAGTGATCCCACTGACATGATGCTCATTTTCTTGTCACTTCTGGATTTAATTATTCATCTGGTAAAATGATAAAATAAGATTTAATTGTACAGATCATTTTCCTTCCATCCTCCCTACTTTATGTCTCAAACTGAAACCTTTTCTTTTGTATACGTGCCATACAGTGAACACATTTCCCAAGGTATTGTTTCTAACATTGACCTTGATGCCGTTGTTCATTTTAGAGTTTGTAACTGCGGACACTATGACACACTGGGAATTTCCTCGCTAGCTTGGAATACACAGTCCCTCTAGAGCAGTGTCATGTTTGGGAGTTGATTTCTTTTGCACCTTTACCATCTGAGACTAGTGAGCAGAAACGATGAGAGGAAGCAGGATGAACTATACGAGGAGACCTTGTCATGTTACGCTTTGCTCTGACATTTGGCTTCTTGCTCTTATAATGATGTGGAGGAAAGCAGCTGAGGGAGGAAGGTGAGCAAAATGCAGGAAGAGATGGAGAGGAAAAGATCAGCAAAGATGACATGGTTGTATTAGAAAGAAAACTCAAGCTGATGTCGTCGCTGACACTTTTATTTCCTAGGTAGGAGATAAACGCTGTTAGCAGCAGCGACAGAGAAAGTGAAAGATGTACTGATAGCATGGAGGCAGGATAGAAGCTGTGTTTGAAGGGGTGATGCTGATGAGATGCTGCCACCCCTCCCTCCCTCCCTCCCTCCGCTGCTCGTCTCCCAGAGCTCCATCAACAGGAGTAACCATGGTGACACCAGCCTTCCCCCTGACCCCATGTGAACAGAGCCACAGGATTAGTCCTGAAAGAAAACTCAAATGTCAACACAGCTCCAGGCGCTGCCACGTAGGCCTGAGAGAGGAGAGGGGCGTCTGTTTTCTGCACAATTGAGCAATTTTGTGTGTCATCGACTTGTGTGTCCGCTACAGCTCGATGGGTAACTTTTTGAATGTAAAGACGATCACGTAAATCGTCATTTAAAAAAGAAAAAAACTGTTTTTTTTTATGCAGCCTTGAACTTAACAGAAAATACGTACAGACAAAAAGTGCATCAGAAGGTTAAGTTAAGAATTGAATAGGGCACCACTTTATACGGTGTTCATTTAATGCGTAAATGAACACCGTCAAACGCATTACTACTATGCATCAACACTTCAATAAAAACATACAATAGAAATGCACTGTGCAGAATTGCGGGGGTGATGAAACTCACTTGACATCTGACATGTGCATTGTTGCTTTGTTCATTTTTATTATAGTGCGCATGAATATCTGGAAATCATTCTCAACATCAAGTGTATTATGACGTGGAGGTTTGACATGCTCTCATCTAAAGAAAAGGCTTTGTGCCTCTAAACAAAAAACCTATATAAGTATAGATCAGTACGATTCATTTGTGTCAAGACATTACATCACAAAATGTAATTACTCTATTATATATGTTCAAATAGTCAAAAGAAATCCCTATTTGTAATTTCTTATGTAATGCTTTGGCATCTTTTCGCTCATTGTTTTGGCTTTATGGTTTTATTTATTGTGTTAGGATTCAGATATCTTCCCAGCAGTTGGTAGAGACCAATACAAAGCTAAAAGGAGAGGGAATATTGGACTACGGTCTGGTGTCTTTTTAATGATATACTCTTCTGTTTTATGCGCATACATTTAGAGTATCGTGCCCCCTAGTAACACTTGTCCAACCCTGTGTGTGTCCCACAGCCGCAGTGGAGGCATGCGTCCTCCACGGGCTGAAACGGAGAGCAGCAGGCTTCCTGCGCAGCAACAAAATAGCGGCACTCTTCATGAAGGTGGGGAAGAGCTTCGTCCCGGCGGAGGATCTGTGCAGAAAGGCCCAGGAGCTGGAGCAGGTCATGGAGACAAAGTGAGAGACCAACATCTCACACATCACAGCAGACTTGAAAGCTTACATCAAAGCCCTGCAAAAGCGAAAGCCCTGAAAAATATATGGCTGTCTGCTCACTTGTAGTATTCTTTTTTGGATTGAAAAGCTTCTAAATAATTCATGTTTCCAGCTTTTATGAATCATGAATTGCTGATGCCATTGAGTCATGCAAATGCGGTTTTCACTGAATGCAATTTTAAACCTCGTTGATTTTGTGACTCTCTCCTCCTGCAGACGAAGTCAAAGCATGCAAAGTCAAGACGGTTTACGCAAGATGCCTCGACTGCCCAGCCTCAGCCCGCAGGGAGTCAAGAACCTGTGGATCCGGACGGCTTTATTTGAGAAAGTGCTTGACAAAATTGTCCTCTACCTGGTGGAGAACAGCAGGTACATTGAGAATAGTCAATAATACCACTTTTCGACTGTGTTGCAAGAACTCCCTCTGCCCTTTAAAAATCCCTCTTACATATTTGTCTTCCAGTAAATATTATGAGAAAGAGGCTGTTCTAATGGACAATGTGGACGGACCTATCCTTGCCTCTTTGTTAGGTAATTATATGTCTTTTATTGTGATCATCTAGCATCATGTCTTACGCTATGGGTTCTGCTCATGTTCAAATAGACGTGTGTAATCATAGGAGTTTTAGCTTGTTAGTGAACCAGTATGCTTCACGAGGACATTATGGTAACCATTTTTTCTCCCTATTTATACTAATAGCCAATCCGTCATTGCAGTCTTTGATTGGCTAATTTCTACTCTTGACCACTGGAGGTTTAGACTAAAGCAAATGGTCTTGACAGGCTAACCAGTAGGAGCTAATCCTGCTGAGACATGATTCCTCACCAGCTTCCCATCTGTGAACACTGACAGTGGTTTCATCCGAGACGAAGGCACTGCTGCTGGGAGCTACATTTGGTTCCCAGCAGAGGATTTAATAAGTGTGCCAGTACTTGTATTTCTTTAGACTGTCTTGGTAAATGTTTTACCCTCAAGCAGAGATATCAAAACAAGATGGACACAAGATAAATCAAAGGGGATGGTAAGTTGATTACGAAGACAAGAAGGCAGATCAAAAACATATTCCCGCCGCACACAATTCAGTTGTATTTTGTTTGTTTTTTCTAAGCTTTGCCTTTGGCTTGTGAATTATTGGATACTCTTGCAACCTCCAGTCCATGAAAAAAGTGATTTTAAGATGAAAATGTTTTTATTTTAACCACCTGAACGTATGCAGCATGTACCAACGGAGCAAAAGTAGACAACACTTATTTTAGAGGATACAAGCCTAAGATATTTGGATCTACCATTCTCAACTGTTATATAACTGGTTTGTAGCTTTTGTAGTTAAAGAAGGAGTCTGTTCTGGTACATATCTGAAAATCTACTCTTTTAGTTCTACAATTTGTATCCTTCTATTTCTCTATTTTTGAGTGTGCCAAATAATGTTTAAGATGATCCTGTAATGTTCACTGGTTGTATAATGTGTTAAGTGAGAGCCTGCACCATTAACTGGTCACCTTTACTGTGACAGTCGGACCTTGTGCTTTGGAGTACAGCAAGATGAAGACAGCCGACCACTTCTGGACCGACCCCTCTGCTGACGAGCTGGTGCAAAGGCATCGTATCCACGGGGGCCACTGCCGACAGGATTCTCCCACTAAGAGGCCCGCACTGTGTGTGAGTATCAAACTAGCAATGCAGTAAATGAACATGCATAATCAGTGCCAGGCTCCTTTTTTGTTTATTTATGAGTTCTAGAGGTGTGTCTGATCCCTTCTGTGATATTGCCTGTCTGATTAAAGCAGACTCGCTAAGATTACTGCACAGCGTGTCCCCGGAGAAAGAACAGAGTGTATCAGAGAACTTCACACCTGTTCTGTCTTCATTCACCAACTAGGTCAACTCGGCCTTTTTTACGGCACCTCAGTGCTCCAAGCAGTTGCGTGGTGCTGTTTGTTTGTGTGTGTTTTCCAATCAGAAACATGGGCGGATGAATTGGTGCACATGAATCAATCTTCTCATTCTCTCTTGATTAATGTGAAACAGAGGATTTTGTTCATGAAACCTGACTGCACTGTGACTGGCCATCTGTAATGTATTCTGCAGAGACATTCATCGTTTTACGTCTGGTTTACGATGATTGTTATATGATGTGATTGGGTCTCTGTGTTGTGCAGATCCAGAAGCGGCACTCCAGCAGCAGCATGGACGAACGCCCTTCCCCCTCACCATCAGCTCGTGAATATGTGGAGTCGCTGCATCAAAACAGCAGGGTGACCCTACTGTTTGGCAAAAACAATGTGCTCGTACAACCGGTAACTGTCCGATCCCGCTGAATGACTCAGTGGATATATAACTATGACTCTCCCTATAAATAATATCTCAATTGACAACCGACAGGCTTAAAGCCCGCGTCACACTGTCCCAAAATTGAAGGTTCATTTTCGTGTGTCCATTTTGCCCTTCGTAAGGCATTCGTGAGGGCATCTTAAGCCATCGTATGACCGCCGGTGGAATTTATCAGGCTCCGGCAGCAACTCCGGAAGCGGTGGAAAAATCTTTGGCATGCCAAAGATGGCTTAAGATGCCCTCCCGAATGGCCCTTTATCGTGTGTCCATCTGGTTGTTTTATTGCACAACAAAATCATGTAAACATATTATGTAAATAACCCAATTTGTGTTCTGTGAAACTAAAAAGGATATAATATATTATTTTGAATGGCGAGGAAGTTGTTGTTGCTATGGAAACAACATGACGGAGAAAACTTAATATCTTCTACATATAAAGACGGAGAAAGTAAAGAACAAAGTCGGAAAATATCAGTACAGTATCATAGTACTTTAACATAATTGTCTGTGTTACTTTCGTTGCAGTTGTATGTCTTAAATGTAATGTAAATGTTGCCTTCGTGTGTGGTTCGGGGCCATCTTCGTGCGAAATTCACAATTCCATATTCGGGTGTCAATTTCGGGACAGTGTGACAGGGGCTTTAGGAAGCTAAAATCCGGTTGACATTTCTGTGTTATTATTAGAAATGTCAGTTAAATTGTATTATCAGAACACTATAACATGCTTATTTAGACATATAAATACTATGAGGAACAACCTATTATTTAACTTATTTGTATTTAATTATACAATATTTCTAAAACGGATAATTCAGTATACTTCCTTAACTGTAATGTATACTAACCCTAACCCTAACATCCATGGTTGTTTCAGAGGGATGACATGGAGGCTATCCCAGGTTACCTCTCTATGCACCAGAATGCTGACCTCATGACCCTGAAATGGACCCCCAACCAGCTGATGAACGGCTCTGTTGGAGACCTGGACTACGAATGCAGGTGCAAAATGATCCAGCTGTAAATGTATCATGATAACAGTGATTGTGTCTGTGTACCTGTGTTTGATAATGTGTGTAATCCTTCTCACATAAAAAAAAACATTCTGCCATATATATTTATTTATTTTTGTCTGCTGTTTGTGTAACACTCAGGTGTTTCTGAACAATGCAGCGTGTGTTTGTGTGAGGCTCACTGGCTCAGTATGGAGAGTCAATGCTGCTGATCTGATGAGGCTTATTTTCAGTAGATGGTTTATTGACTCAGACACTGCCAGACATCTTTCAAAACCGACAAACCGTGTTATGTGCCTGTGCCTGTTCATTGTTCCTCTCACCAAAAAAATTGATTATTGCATTTGCCAACTCAGCTCATGCTTGTCTGTGCGCAACTACTCTCTTTATTAGCCGTAAAAATAAATGACGCTTGAGATTTCGAATCGCAGGGATACCCCTTATGGATTTACTTTTCACTGTGAAATGATGATTTACCTGGTGTGCTAAAGCTAGTAACCAGGTTATTTTCTTCATTCTTTTTTCTATTCATGTTTTCTAGTGTATACTGGGACTATGCAATGACCATCCCTCTCGGGGAGATAGTTTACTTGCACTGTCATCAACAAGGTAAGCGCTCGCAGACCTTTATAGCACAATTTGCCTTTTTTTTAATTTGTCATCATTGTCTAAATCAGGGGTGGGGAACCTCTTTCCTCTCAAGGGCCATTTCAATTTTTTCAACATCCTACGAGGGCCGTAAATATGATTGACCTCTGCTTAAAAATACAAAAATCACTTTGCCTTTCTTTCATGCTGTGCAAAGAAAAAGCAACCTCTTGATCCAGATATCTTACCATGACTCGCGTATGCATGCACGTGCACGGTTGCGGCATGACCACCACAACAGGAAGATATGGGCACAAGATGTGTGCAAATGTATTTAGTTTCCTATCCATGTGGACATGATTTAAGTGGGGGGGGGGACCTAACCCCCGGGAAGATTTGTTTTTAAATGTTGAAGTTAAAAGTGTAAATCTGCTGCACTATGAGAGCAAAATTAAGAGATCTATGGATACATCTCTCAACACCCATATGAAACAGAACTGTAAGCAGATTTATTTTTCTTTATGGATATTTTACAAATCAAATTTTTTTACTGTCATATAGTATTTTATACCTGTTTACTTTATTCTCTGATTTTTTTATAACGATCATATAAAGATGTGCCTTTACCTCACTGGTTGTAGAAAAAACTTCTTATATTCGTTAGCATAGCTAGCTAACCAGATGCTAATAACAACAATGTTATTGACTGTATGATCAGTATGACAGATGAACAGATCGCCACTGGGCTTACAACTAAAGACACAGCCACGCAAAAGCTGCGGAATGTGTACGGCTCCTTATGGGTAGGCCTACTGCAATTTCTGAAGTGCCGGAGCTGCGTTCTGGTGCTCTCCGTCAGAACCACGTGATGACAGTTATTAGGCTCGTGTTGTGTTCAAGGACCCTGACCTTGGCCAGGAAAAACAGGCACTCGCTTGTTTAATTCTTTTGCGGTCTAGATTTCTTTAATTTTTGTCTTTTTTGTGTGTGTTTATAAATTACCTCAAGGGCCGTATGAAATGGTCTCGCGGTCCGTATATGGCCCGGGGGCCGGAGGTTCCCCACCCCTGGTCTAAATAAACACTGCTGTGGCATGAAATGGCATCATGAATAATTTAACATAAAGTCCTCTGGTATATCTCCTGCAGTTGACAGTGGGGGGACGGTGGTGCTGGTCAGTCAGGATGGGATCCAGAGACCTCCACTTCGCTTCCCAAGAGGAGGCCACTTGCTCCAGTTCCTCTCCTGCCTGGAGAATGGCCTGCTTCCCCACGGACAGCTGGACCCCCCGCTGTGGTCCCAGAGGGGAAAGGTCAGCACAGGAAGTCTTTATTTAGGGTCCCTAGCCTCACATACACTAAACAAATTACACATTAAAGGGCACTCAAATGCAGCATCAGCCTGATCAATACATCAATACATCAATAAATCAATAAAAACGACGTTTTGAAACGCATTGCATGGTTGTAATATTAGTCGGAGTGATAGTAATGAATATGTGGCGTAATGTTCTCTCTGCACCACAACACAGAAAGTGGCTTCTTTAATGAATGGATTTTTTTTTGATGGACTGTGAGTAGCATTTTATCTGCAGCTAAACAGTATAATAAAAACCGCCCATGCAGGTTCAGGCACTATTATTAAGCATGACACTCATCCTCTTTAATTCACATGGATGGCTAAACTGGGCTCTAATGGGTTGGAATGATTTAGTTGTTGGCATTAGTTAAATATTGTTTATATTCTCGTCACAGGGGAAGGTGTTTCCGAAGCTGCGGAACAGGGTTCCTCAGGGATCTGGATCCTCAGACTCGGTCTCGGATAAGGAGGAGGACGAGGCCACCGACTATGTCTTCCGCATCCTCTTTCCAAACAGCCACTCAGAGTTTGGTGAGATTCCCTCTTGAGAAGCAGACAGAGGTGGAAGAAGTACTCAGATCGTGTTCTTAAGTAAAAGTTAAGCAGAGTGCTGGAATACTCTGTTACAAGTAAAAGTCCTGTATTCAAAATATTACTCAAGTAAAACTACAAAAGTGTTGGAACCAAAAGCTACTAAAAGAAAAACGTAACAAAATAAAAGTACTCATTCAGATTGGCCCATTTTACAATCATATATAATTATGTATGTATCGAGCTGGTAAAGGTATAACTCATTTTGATTACTTAATGTACTGCTGGGTAGTTGTAATCCAGGTGTAACTAGTCTTTTGTAAGTGTTGATCATATTGTTTATCATCAATATACTTGAGTAAATGTATTTAGTAATTTGCACCACTGGAGGTAGATGAATGTGAGCGGCGCCCGCGGGCCTTTCCAGATTGTTGCATTTTCATTTATTGTCACACGTTGTTTGTTACAGTGACTGTAACCCATGCTCCCCATCTGACTTCCTCCCTCTCAGTTCCACTGAGTGGGCCGTCCCCCTTCAAAACAGGCATCCTGGTTGTCCCAAAGAGGTCCTGCAGCTGCCCTGAAGACCCCCCCACTCTCACAGGAAGCAGCTGTAACACAGTCACACCTCTGCTCTGTCTGTCAGCTTGCTTTAACTTCCTGATCTAATCTCCTCCTGACCTGTCCTGAGCCTCTGGCGATGTTTATCGATGTGTCCTGCGATTAAAACCCCTCCCACTCCCTGCCGCCCTTTTTACTGCATTACTGCGCAGTAACCTTTCAACAGCCGCTGCGTGGATAACTGATTGATCGATTTCCCTTTATAATAATGTAATTGAATTGGCCGGCTTCATGCTTTCACATTCTGCACCAGTTCAAGAATGCAAATGTACTCTCTTTGATATGCTTTAACAGGAATCAAACACAAAATTGTTCTCTCAGGTGCTTTTAGCGGATCACAGTCGATGAGCATAATTCTGCAAGTCTTTCCAGCTGTGTTTGAATCAATGTAATTAATGTTGAAAGCCTGTGTAGCGTAATGCTTTTAAAATGACAATGTTTGTGTGTGTGTGTGTGCATGTGTGTTGGTGTGTGTTTTGCAGTGACTCCTCCAGACTTGGACCAGGGAGCTACAATGTGGCATCCCACCCTCAGGAAGTCCTCGTGTTCCTCTTGTTCTCATGGCAGCTTCTCTGATGGAGCCACGCCTAAGGGGTGCAATCATGAGAGGTGAGGAATAAGCACGCTTTACACTGGACTGTGTTGTGTTCAGGGTTCGGAGGGGTTACTCTAAAAATGTAATCCGTTACAATTAATAGTTACCTTTAAATATATATGTAATAATCAGTAACCTAATCTGAGTATCACAATATAAAAGTAATGCATTCTGATTACTTTGTTACTTTTGGATTACCTCAAAATAAAATGCAATGCAAATGAAAACAAGAGAAAATAAATATCAATAAGGTGTTTTTATTTAAGTGTATTTAACAATGTAACCTTAGAAAAGAGAAAAACAAGATTTCCATACCAAAGAGTAGTAACAGTAATAGTTTACAAATGCTCTTTAACCTAATGCCTTCATCAAAAGCATAGACTGTATTTTTTTTATATATATATATCAGGTGTCCACCTACTGCATTAAAAAAGATATTATTTAAAATAAAGGATTATTTAGGTAGCCAGAATATAAATCATAAAGAATATTCATTCAGTATGTCTACCTATAATATATATATGTTTTTTAACACTGTAATCTTGCTAGTAATTTCAATTTAAAATTAACAGTAATCTGATTACTTGATTCGTTTAATGTAATTGTAATCAAATATTTACACTTAATTTTTTAATCCTGATTACGTAATCTTGTTACCTGGAATCTGTTACCCCTGAAGCCTTGTTGTGGTACATTGGGACAGGGAAACTGCTCAAGACACACAGTAACATGACACCCCATGACTTCGTACAGTGATATATCAGGAAAAACAAACCCTTTCTATGATTGTGCACAAACACATAGGTATATAAGTCCTTTAGAGCGCACACACAATACAGAGGAAACAGAGAAAGCAGCAAAGATACAACAACCAGGCAATTACCTAGGAGACAATTATGTGACATTTACCTCACTGACACATATTTGGAAAACAAGGTGATGAGCGAGGCAGATAAAACGGTTAAAGTTTATGGAAAAAAGGCCATCCTCAGAGCCAGTTTGTTCTATATGGCAGCACGACAATAATTAGCATGATAAAAGGTTAGACCTAACCCTGTAATAAACTCTACATGAGATACAGTTTTTAATGATGCATTGGGTAATTAGTTTAAGGATAGAGAAGAGAAATGTTTTTCCCTTAGGTGAAACACTGTAAGTGTGAATGTGCTGCGTCTTCCTGCAGGGCTCCTCTGAAGATGCTGTGCGACAACATGAAGAATCAGATCATCTCTCGGGCGTTTTATGGCTGTATGTGATCGCTTATTGTTTACACTGAAAAGCATTTGACATAAGTATTCACATTCAGTATGAAAAATGTGTTGGAAGAAGTGCGCAACATTCTCCTTTGAATTATCACTAACATCTGCAGAGCCACTAAGTAATGAGCTGTTTTGTCCTGCAGGGTTGGCGTACTGCCGTCACCTGTCCACCGTGCGCACACACCTCTCTGCGCTCGTCAATCACACCATCGTGGCGCCCGACGTGCCGTGCGACGCCTACAAAGGGCTCACCACAGACGTTTGGCAGACGTTCCTCCAGGACTGCACAGTAAGCATCGCTGGTGTCACAGCACTGCAACACAAACATCACACTGCTGCTGACATTATGCTGCACACACACACACACACACACACACACACACACACACACACACACACACACACACACACACACACACACACACACACACACACACACACACACACACACACACACACACACACGTCCACTCTCAGGCTTTCTCCCTCCATCAATCTTGTCTCTCATCCATATTCATCCTCTGTTAATCATGTGGCTCACACCATTAGTCTCACAACAGAGTGCATGAAGCATGACTAATGACCCTGTCAGTCTTAAAGTCCACACCTATCGTTAATTTAGACATTAGCAACGTTTATCTGAAGCCATTATAAGTTTGACCTCAACATAAATGTACATGCTTTACAAGCTAATATTTGAATGAAAACGGGTTTATTTGTTGTGAATAATACTTGTTTTGCCAAGTAGGTTTACACATACGACAAATTTGCCTTGGTGAAATAGTGCATACATAAACAAAGTGAAAGAAGATACATTCTAGGAAACACCAGTAAAACATTTAAAGAAAAAAAAAAAAAAAAACTATTATAACATTAATAAAATACTCAGAACAATCAAATTAAATATGTGCAGTATTCTTATGAAAAGTGTAAAGCTGTGCAGATATTAGGAGAGGTAGCTTATCTACACATGTGCAACATATTCAGAGGGTTGTGCAGATCTGGCAATACTGAAATGAAATAAATTAAAAACTACTACTACAGCTCTCTGTGTTGTTAATGCTGTGCAATGATTTGAAATGTTCTTTTAGGGAAAATCCAAAAGAGAAAAGAAAGTACTTGTGTCTTGTGTCTCCAGGCATACGAGGAGAAGGACCTGCTCCGCCTGGTGTACTACGGCGGGGTGGAGGCCTCGCTGCGTAAAGAGGTGTGGCCTTTCCTGCTGGGTCATTACCAGTTTGGAATGTCAGAAGCTGAGAGGAAGGAGGTTTGTAGTTTCCACAATTATATTTCTTTGTGTTCAGAGCGTTTTCTCCCTGAACCACTGACCCTTGATGGTACCCTCCTCCTCCTCCCCCCAGGTGGACGAGCAGGTGCGAGTGTGCTACCAGCAGACCATGAGTGAGTGGCTCGGCTGTGAGGAGATCGTCCGGCAGCGGGAGAAGGAGCAGCACGCGGCGGCCATAGCAAAGTGTTCCTCCGCAGCGAGCATGGACAGTCCCAGTCAGAAGATGATGAGCCACCACAACTCCTCCGTCAGCAATGAGGTGAATCACACTTATTTTCAGAGTTATAAAATAAATTCGACAAGTAAAAGTGTGTTTACTAGTTACAGGCTGTACTTCTCAGCGTGTTGAATCAGTTGTATAACTCTTCTGTAGCTTAATTTTTGAAAAGTCAAAGTTTCAAATGTTCTTTATCCTGCAACGTCACACAATTGTAATTTGAAATCCTCAGAGTATCCCTTTAAAGGTCACCTATTATGCAAAATCCACTTGTTCATGTCTTTTATACATCAACATGTGTCCCCTCTGTGTAAAGACATTCTGAAAGTTTCAGGAACAAAGATTCTCTCTCTTTTTGTCCTGATCCATTTATATAAAACCTGTCTGAAAATGAGCTGATCAGATTTTGGCCACTTTATGATGTCATACCGATTTTTTGGCTCTTGTACCCATTAACCAATCACCAACCAAGGTAACCCCCCCCCCCTTATCACCTGAATCTCCTCCTAGAGCACCATTGTGTTCTTTCTAACCAAATATCTCTCAGAGGGGCGTGGGGAGTGGCTCCTTATTTTCTCCTTATCTTTATTACCCAGTCCCAGTCCTCCCAGAGCTCAGACAGGCAGAGTCTGGCTCGCCTGCAGAGTGACTCCAGCAGCAGCACACAGGTATGACTCACTCACCAGATAGCAGCCTGTGTAGATGGTCTTCTAAAAAGGGCCTTTCAAAGACTGAAATGGTGTTTAGACTTCTTGTATCCGGATCCTAAAGTAATGCATGTGATCTCAACCCTTTTCAACATCCCTGCATTTTTCCCTTGCTAGTTCTTCACATCCTCCCACCCCTTCCCCTGGAGTAGCCTGCTTCCCTTTGGCTTGTTCTTTCAGGTGTTTGAGTCCGTGGAGGAGGTTGACCCGATCGAGACGGAGCCCAAGAGCGAAGAGGCCAAACAGGTGCCAAAGATACCCAACGGGGCTCTGCAGAACGGGACGAGCTCTCCCGACTCCGGACATCCTTCTTCCCGCAACTTCTCCGTCACCTCCGGCCTGTCGGATGGCTCCCTCACAGAGGACAGCGCTGCACCTGATGCTACCCCAAAACCTGCCGCCATCCCTCAGGCACCGCAGAGCCCAGTCAAACCGGCAGACAGTGAAGGTCTCACAGAGAAGAAAGGTAGTGTGAAGAACAACCAGGAGGAAGAGGAGAAGGAGAGAGGACATGTGACCAGAACTGAAGAAAACATCAAGACTGAGGAGCTGTCGAATGCCAAGGAAGTGACAAGTGTGCAAGCCAAAACCCAAGAGGCCGCTGATGAGTCTGGAGAAATTCAAACAGAGAAGCCAGAAAGTGAAGATAAAGATGCACTTAAAGGAATTGAAGGGGAAACGGAGAAAGAAGGGCCAGATACGATGGTATCACCAGCTGCTGCCATCAAATCTAAAGGAGAACTTGTTGAGCAAAGTCTGACTGAAGAAGCAGAATTAAATGCTGAGGGAAAGACAGAGATTAAGAATATAGCAGAAACAGATGTGGAAAAAACAAAGGAAATGGATGAATCAAAGAAGAGTAAACCACAAGAGTTTGTGTTGGAAGAAAAGAAAGAAAATGTATCTGTTCATCCAGTGGACCCCGTGGTTGAGAAGAACCTGATTTTCCCAGTAGACTCGACAGCCAGAGAGGCCTACTTTTCCTCTCAGAAAGACGAGGCTCGGGTCATGACTGAATCTGACGAGTCGCCCTCCGCCATAGAGATGGAGGACATCCCTAAAGCCAACGTTTCCATGGTGCCTTGGAGCAGGAAGGGGCGTTGTGAAGCAGCCCCCCACCTGGAGCCCGGCCAGGAGGACGAGCAGGGAAAGCCCACTGCAGAGGAGCCACAGGGGGTGAACCTCTACCCTAACTTTGTCTCTCCGCCTGGACCTGGAGACCCTAAGAATGAAGCGCCCTCCCAAGAGTCTGGGAGTCCCTTCACTGTATGAATCAGATTTTCAAATGTAAAAAAAAAAAACCTTTCTATGTGTTGTTGTTGTTGTTGAGCTTATTTAATGTATTTTTTGTGTTGTTTGTTTCAGCAAGAGCTTTTGGACTTGTATACATTAAATCTGCACCGGATTGAAAAGGATGTCCAGCGCTGTGACCGAAACTATTGGTACTTCACTCCCGCCAACCTGGAGAAGCTGCGCAACATCATGTGCAGGTAAAACACTCACAGCATCAGGATGTTAAAGAATACAGACATGCTGATTTCATCCTTCTTAGTATCTACTGAAAATGGCTTATCTACATTTTAAGGCTGGCGGTATGAATGTAAATGTGCTAATGAGTGTTGGTGTTATAATAATAACCATTTATTTTGTGTCCATTCATCACATACTTTCCTGCTGGTAATTTGTCTAGAGAACCAAATGTGTTTCAATTCACAGCTGAAAATAGTCTACGACAAATGCATGATTTTCTCATTTTGAGTAACATTCACTCAAATCTAAAGTGCCTGGCTGTTTCAAGAAATTACGTAGCCTTTTAAACAATTTATAACTTTTTAAAGATTTAAGTCTTTAGTAGGTACAAACGTTTTGGGGCAGATTGCAAAATGATAGTCACTGAAGTCAGAAAGATGAGAGGGACAGAATAATACCACACCTTTTTGGTTTTGGTTTTTTCTGAGGATTTGAAAGGAAATGCAAGAAAGAAAACAGAAAAATGTATATGCCAGCTTATTCGGCCCAAACAAAAGCCCGTTAGAAAAGCTTAATCATTTTGCAGTAGTCGCCTTGATAAATGGTGATAAAACAGCGTCGAAAACACACTTTTTATACACCAGGTGCAGCTCAAAGTGCTTTCCCAACATGGCACGGATCACAAATTAAAACAAAAAACAAGAAATGAACTTCAGGTCAAACGTCTAAACCTTTACGCACGAACACATGCAGCATAACAAGATTATATAACAGTGCAAGGAACACAAGGAGGTAAAAGGTGTGATAAGTCAAAGGAAATACAATAAAATAATAATGATCCCTCTGTTAAATAAAGGCAGAATTAACACAAAATAATTTAATACAATATTTAAACAAAATAAATAAAACAATATGAATAATAAAGATTAAAAGACTGCTAATAAAACTATAAAATAAATAAACATAAATTAAGACCTATAAAATAAATACCTCAATAAAACCATATACAAATAAATAATACTAATTATAAAGATTGAAAGAGGGTTGTCGCTACTAAAAAGTTGACCTAAAAAGTCTTCAGCTGTAAAAACGTCCATTGAGTTGGTAAATGTGTGAATACCTCTCAATCCTGATCAGAGGGTGACTCAGCGGATGAGTGGCAGATAAAAAGCGTTCACTTCTCTCGATTGTATATTAACAGCTACATCTGGAGGCACCTGGACATCGGCTACGTGCAGGGCATGTGTGATCTGCTGGCTCCACTTCTTGTCATCCTGGATGACGGTGAGTCAACACTGAATCACCTCTCTTCTCTGACATTTGGTGTATTTTTACAATTATTGATGGAACAACAGAGGACAGTTTGCCCACACACGTTCTCACTCCTGCTTCCTCTCTCTGTTTCCTGCTATCAGAGGCCATGGCCTTCAGCTGTTTCACTGAGCTCATGAAGAGAATGAATCAAAACTTCCCCCACGGAGGAGCTATGGATACCCACTTTGCCAACATGCGCTCTCTTATTCAGGTGACCTTTCAAATCCAACAGGTATTAATAAATGCATTCATTACCAACAAACGTCACACTTTTTTACACCTTTCCTTTGCATTTTCTGATCCCCTCTCTGCGTAGATCCTGGATTCTGAGATGTTTGAGCTAATGCACCAGAACGGAGACTATACCCACTTCTACTTCTGCTACCGCTGGTTTCTCCTAGACTTCAAGCGAGGTAAAGTGGTGTGAAAGGGTTTGAGCCAATTAGAGGAGAGAGAAATGCCCTCCTCTTTAAGCCCTGTTGCTGGATAAAAGGCCAAACACCTCTGCAGCTTGCTAACAAGACATTTAGTTATCTAGCCTTGGAAAGTATTTGGTGGTCAGCTATATGTTTTGGAAGCCCTTCCTGGGAGTTGCTTATGAAATAATTGCTGTGTGTTGCAGCGGCAGGCTTTATTAAAAAAAAAAGACTTTTTGTCACCTTGCTATCTGAGTAAACCTTTCCTCTCACACCTGCTTCCACTCCTATCTTTCTCCACTGATAACGCCACTTCCTGCAAACTCCCATCGGAGCCTTCAAATACAAAATGTGGTCCGACTCTCGTCTCTTTTTGTGATTTGTCTTCCAGAGCTGGTGTACGATGACGTGTTTGCAGTGTGGGAAACTATCTGGGCCGCCAAGTATGCCTCTTCTAGCCACTTTGTGCTTTTCATTGCTCTGGCGCTGGTGGAGATCTACAGGGACATCATCCTGGAGAACAACATGGACTTCACTGAAATCATTAAGTTCTTCAATGGTAAAATATGGCTCTTTACAGCTGAGATGGTTGACAAACAATCACTACCAAAACAGTTTTATAATTTGGTCCTTGGCTTTGAAGCAGCTCTGTGAAGGCTTAGTTAATAACCTAAGGGATGTCATTGAGGTTGTAAATAAAAAATGATAAAGTAAATCCTCCAATGGAACCTTGTAGCAGGGAATTTGAAAATGATTATTTACCATTTGGCCCTTGTGCAACTAATATATTTTTAGTTGCATTATGGGAATTGTAGGAACCATCATTGTGAGAGCTAGACTCACAATAGGGACCTAAAGTCTGAATACTCAATGTCGCCATCTGCTGCACCGATGTTGTCCATTCTTTTAACATATCTTCTCTACAAGTCCCAAGTATTATAAACCTGACACTGGACCTGAGTCCTGATTAAGATTTGTCAAATAAAGAGCTGTGATAGGTTGGTTGTTTTTACCACCAGGGAAACAGGTGAATTAAACAGCAATGTATAGGTCTGGAACCAAGCTTAAACTTAATAAAATAGCAATACTAAATAACTAGAATAATCATTTAATTGTAATCCACTGGAAACTGATGCTTCACTGTTGAGCCTATGTCACTGGTTGCTAAAAAAATTTTTTTTAATGAAACTAGGATGATTTACAAATTAGCTGTGACACACCTGTTACCCAGACATTTAAGAAAAGGTATTTCCATAAGTATCCTTCTTCTGGTTTTCAAACAATACATGAATTGTGTTTCTTTGTCTTTCAGAAATGGCTGAGCACCACAACACGAAGCAGATTTTGACCATGGCCAGAGACCTGGTTTGCAAGGTGCAGATTCTGATAGAGAACAAGTGATTGGGTTCTCTGTCTTCTTTCTCCTTCCAAGTAAAGTGTGAACGGCTGTAGCAGCACAAGAAGAAAACACATCTGAGAACACACACACACACACACACACACACACACACACACACACACACACACACACACACACACACACACACACACACACACACACACACACACACACACACACACACACACACACACACACACACACACTAAGCCTTTACAATCACGGTATGCTGCTATGAGCCTTTTTGACTGTATCCACAATGTTGTTCTTGTTGTCAACAGCTGTATCTGTAAATTATGCTACATATTTGTCAGTATGTTCAAGTGAAAACAGATGTATTTGAAAAAGCATTTTTTTCATTTAAAAATATTTTTGTGAGAAATACCGTAAGTGTAAATCTTAATCAGAGTGCACTTAATATTTTGAGATAATTATGGTTTAAGTTCCACCTTTCAAACCAAAAACACAGAGCTGAATTCCACCAGAGAGTATATTTGTGAGATTAAAGCATTGTTATAACAGATTATGATAGATATTTTAATAGTCAAAGTCTACAAAATCAAGCCTATCAGTAAGTAACCTCCATATACCTGTCCCTTAATGAATGAAGAATGTCAGCAGACTTTTAATTTGATTTAAATCAACAACCCAAAAGTAAATGACTGGCTTTTAGTCCAACATGTTACTTATTATGTATCATTTAACTTTTAGCACCATGTCAGTGAGTTAGCTTCCAACAGTATTTTTAATGTTTTTGTTGAACTGCCTCGTCTGCCAAATATTGTCTTTATTTGTTAAGTGTGAATTGTACTGTAATGAGAGAAAAAAGTGTTTTTAATTATGAGGATTATATTATGTCAAAGCATAACCTAATATTGAAGTGACCTATGGATGTCTGGGCAGAGATTTATATAAAGCAACAAGCCTGATTTGTTAGCCTCTTCCGTTATTTTTTATTATCCAGTGAACCATTTTTTCATTTTGTAAATTGTGCCGTTTACTCACCTTGATTTTTGTCTTGTGTTGTCTGTCACCTGTTCTTTGAATGTTAGCCTCAGCTTGAATATGATCATGAATTGGGACGATATGATGAGACGATTAAATATTTAGTCACAGTTACCAAATGAAAGGTTTTGCTGTGCAACGTTAATCAGATGATTTAGTGTGAGACAGATTAGACAGAGATGAACATTTAAAGTACAGATTAAGTTGCGTGAAACGGTGTTGATGTTTTGGCAGATTTGGGTCTTGTGAAGAAAACATATATATGCTTTTACCTCCGTAATTAATACTAATATTGGTCTCAAATACCAACATTCATTGCCTAGAACATCACTCTGTTGCTCTTCGGGTGTTGTTTCATGAATATGGTAAGATGAACTGCTTTTAAAATAGGTGTTTGTTTGTGAACGCTAACTGCTGTCAGAAAACCTTTATTGTAACATTGATTAAGTAAATCATTATTTATTTGTTTTTTCATTCAGATGCTGCTTTGTTGTTAAAGCTGATATTTTTATTTTGTGGCCAGTTCTAAATGTGTATTGAAAAACAATCAAATTCTATACTAAGAGTTCCTATATATATATATATAGGATTAAATTAAAATTAAATGGTATATGTTCTTATAATAAAACAATAAAAATGGAATCATAACTATTTTTCCAAAACATCTTGTGTGTTTTATTCGACCTATAGGGGAACATTGGCTGAAGTGCTTAAGGCAGCTCATGGCTAAAAAAAAAATCAAAACAGACATTGGCTGGACCCTCAGATCAAAAATATACAGTATAAGAAACATACACTCTCGCCGGGTCTAGTTTAATGTGTTTCTTTGTTCATTGATATGATAGCAACAAGTCAAAAGTAGTCCCCTGCAGTACTCATATAGAACAAATTCATTGCAAAAGATGCAACCTATTCCCCACTTTATCTCACCTCAATTCTCCTAAAAAAATATATACCACAGAAAAACAAAGCAAAATGAATATACTTACATGTTAATACAGTATGTAAAGTTTGTTATTGCTCTTATATATTCGTTCTTAAATACATTCAATATAAAAAACACTTTGGCTCAGTTGAAACGATTAAACATCATAAACCGGGGAGGTGGATTTGCATCAATAGGCGCATCATCTATTATCAGTTATTATAATACTTGCTGAGGGGAACCCTGCTGCTTAAATAATGACCGGGCTGGAAAGATTGTAAATATGCCTGTGTGCTGTGGATCAGAAATTAAAAATCTTCCGCCCGAATAGGGACTTGAACCCTAGACCCTCAGATTAAAAGTCTGATGCTCTACCGACTGAGCTATCCGGGCGCTCAGGAGTGTAGAAATGACATACTCATATATAAATGTGTTAATATACAAATATTTGTCGCTAAGCGTTGTCTGCTATCAGAGTTATATCTCCATTTAATTATTACTTAACATTTCAAATGATAAACTATAATGTAAATTATTAATATGACGTTTTTACAATAGTACGGATGTGTCAACAACGACAACTCATATCTGGCTATGAAGCGTCGGTTTATAAATCTATCGATATATATTTCTGATGTGTTGTACTTTACACGAGTCACTGTTAAAGGTGAAATGAATATAACAACATTATTTAACATTTAGGACGCCAGCACTTTATTGCAGTGTGTTTTTGTTTGGGCTATATAATCCAAAAGAAAGAAGGAAGTGGAAGTACCCTCTCGCTTCCCCTAGTCCCACAACATCCCGTGAGCTAACGTTAGCCACAGCAGGTCGTTAGCTACATGTGCTAGTTTAGACCTCAGTACTGACCTTCCTGTTTAGTTATTTATTACCCAGAAAATGTGACAACTTTGATATACTTCTCGGGCATATCTCACTACCTTATTATTCAGAACATGTCGGTGGTAAGTCTCGCTGTGAAACGCTCCTGTCGTGGCGTGTCACTTAATTCATGTAACCTGTTAGCTAACGATGGATACTCAATAACAAACGAGGAGATCTTCCACAGAAGAAGGAAAATCTTCCTGCAGAGCCACAACACACATTTAACGCGACTGTTGAGCTCTCGACCACTTAACTCCAGGGTAAAATGAAATGTCAATGATTTTTGATTTAACTTGCAGTCCGTGCAATCAGCACCCAATGCAAAACAAAGACTTTGCAGCTTTAAAAGTACTATTTTATCTGTTGTATTGTGTTGCACTGTTGGAGGAGCCTGTGACCTAAGATTTTCATTGTCATAACTACACTGTAGCTATGCACACATGACAATAAAAGACTTGAAACTGTAACCTGGGTGTCTCTTCTAGGTACCAGAGGCTGCAACATGGGAACCAGTACCAGAGGACCAACTTCCCCCGGTAGGGTCCTCGTGTCTAGTTGAAAAATATACATTACTAGCATAAAGACATGCTGTGTGAACTAATGCTCTGAAATTCATGTTAGATTGTAGGTATTTAGTTAAAAGCGTCTTAAACAATTGTTATTCTCAAATATATTCGATGAGGGACTAAATCCCCAGTTCTTGTTGCTGACAACAAGGTATAAAAAGGTGTATCTGTTATTATCATGAGGCTTAAGAAAGGTTTGAAATATCAAATGGATTTCACCGGTTGATATCTCCACAATTATCTTTTGTTAAAGAATGTAATTTCCTTTTTTTGAAGGGAGGTGGTATATTTTGAGTAGTGCTTCAATAATGAGTAAATTGACAAAAAATAATCTACTACTTAGTATTTTCTGTAGCAGACAAACAAATACAAATGCTGTTTTTTAAGCCTCTGAATTATGTAGATTGCTTACTTTTCTCTGTTTGATATTAAATAATAAAATATGTTAATATTAAACTGTGCATCTTTTGTTTTGGTACTGACAAAACCAGAAATTTAAAGACACCAATTTAGGCTTTAAAAAACTGGGATAGACATATTTTCTTATTATCTTACATTTTACAGAGAAAGGAATACATCCACAAGATAATAAGTAGATTAATTGATTATGAAAATAAAATGTAGGTGTGGCTTTAGTTTTGAGGGACAAAATCTCACAATATTGTCAAAATTAAAAAACTTCAGAGATTACCAAAGGTAGAGTTATTGGGCATGAGTCATGGCAGTGTGTGCTGATTAGAAATTATGAATGGAGGCAATTACTTTATTCAATGGTTACTAACAGTTAAAGACATTCTTAAAAGATTGTCGAAAGAATGTGTCATGCATACATTTCTTACGCAACAGACTTTTAATTGACAGCCTGTGCATATCCCTGCCGACCTGGTGGACCAACTGGAGCGACTGGCGTTGGTGGATTTCCGCACCAAACAGGGACTGGCCTGTTTGGAGGAAGCCATCAGATTTGCAGATCAGCTTCATGCTGTTGACACTTCAGGGGTGGAACCAATGGATTCAGTTCTGGAGGACAGGTATGGTTCAACAATTTATGAAAACAGTGTATTTGTATGTTGGCCTCCTCATCCCAGCTATATCAAATCAGCCCCAACTGCAGCACAGTTTTAAACTGAGCCTATTGCATGAATATTGTTTCATCCATTCAGGTCATTAAACCTTAGGGAGGATGCAGTGACGGAAGGGGACTGTGCTGAAGAACTGCTTCAGCTCTCCAAACACACTGTTGAAGAATATTTTGTGGCACCACCAGGTGAGAAAAAAACCTGAATACATGTATTTTTAAACATTAGAGCGGATTGAATCATTGGTTTTAAATAATTAAGAGTATATGGGAATGAAATTGAACCAGGCGTCATTGGTTGCTCTACACTTGCCTGCACTATATTCTCTTCCCATACATTTGTACTACTGGCTTCTCTATGGCTGAATAGCTATTCAGAGTTTTTTCCAAATATGAATATGGACTTGTGCAATATCCAAATTGCACAAGGCACAATATTTGATGAAGTTAAATGTGTGTAAAGTTACCATTTTCTATTAAGCAGTGTTGTGATTCACTAACCAGATTCTAAAGGCTTTAGAAATCTTAGTTAGGTACAGATCCTCGCAAAATAAATCTGCATGATCAATTTCATATATTATTCAATGAAAATAAGATTAATGATGCAATAATCACCATTCCCTCCAACATAGTGAGATATATCATACTTGCAATGACAGTCAAATTAAACGCAATAAAAACAAATGTCTACATTGTTCTGCTCTAGCCCTCAGTGCATAAATCTCTCTGTGTATTCACATCTTAACTGCTGTCTCTTGTGCTTTTATCTACAGTTTGTATCTTGGCAACTGTCTCTCTTTTTTTATCCTGTACATATCTTATTCATTTCACACTGTTCATACTGTTAATACTGTAGGCATCATACCCTGAGCGTTTTGTAATCAATTTGTTTAGTTATTCTCTATATGCTCTGTATAATAATTTAAACTAAAGGATGATGAATCAGTTTCCTCCTGTTTCATTGTGACTGTAAATATCCTTAACTGACTTCTTTTTTTTTTCACCACAGGAAATATTCCTCTACCAACGAGGGAGGAAAGGGCCACCATACTAAAACATTCAGAGTTATGATATTTATTACAAATAGTACATTTTGGAAGTTAAATAAAAACCTGACTTTATTGTTATTGTTTAGTTTCATTTACCCCTGCAGTTTGGTTACTTCTCTTCTTAGTTTCGGTTTCATTTCATCAACATGGTGAGTCAGCAGTGTTTTGAACACCTGTGTTATGAGGAATTCATAAGGAATGTTGCACAGGGCTTGTGATTTACATTGTGACAGTGATTGTCATGTGTCCCGATTTTATTCATGTGTTGTTTAACTTGGGTAATAAAAAATATTTTCTATCTTTTTGTTTTGTTTGTTTTAGGCTTACTGTGTGTGGCTAAAAATATACTCTTGACATATGTAGATTTTATCTGATGAAAGGATTCTCCCTTTCCTTTTAAAAACTAGACCTGTCGGTGCATGATATAATCTGTGAATCATAAACGTGCCTTACGGCTCTGATCCAATCACTTGTATATATAGACTCTTATTGCACTATTTCCCTACTATTTTTTTTCTTCGTATTACTTACACTACTTTTTCAGTTTTTTCAGTTTTATTGTGTTGCACTGTTGGAAGAGCCTGTGACCCAAGATTTTCATCGACATAACTACACTGTAGCTATGTACATATGACAAATAAAAGCCTTGAACCTTGATCACCAGGTTGGGGTCACCTGAGCTTTAGAGGGGGGTTGTGAGCCTTTCATCTTAAGTGGTGTAAGAAAACGTTTTACTCTGTATTATTATTTAAGATACAAACTAATAATCACAGGAGGAGGGCCAGGTAAAGACCTGAATGAACAGAGCTTTTCCCTCTATGCTGAACAGTCGTCCTGCATTAGTAAAGGGGGGGGGGGGGGGGTGCTATTGGAGCACGTTCATTAACTGTTGACTACGCAGGCTACTGTCCTTCAGCTGCTGCCTCTGTGTTGGACTCCGGTACTGCACATTACTCGCGGGACGTTTCTCTTTTACCTCATTCACACCAACGGTGTTTCAGGGCCGGTTCGGAGCTGGAGCTTGAAAAGCACCGGGTTTTCCTCTTCACACCGCAGTTGTTGTTGTCGGTGTCAGCTGTGAGGGGTTTCAGCGCGGTTTGGCTTTATGAAGCAGGGACGCAAACGGTTACATCATGACACAAACGATGACGCAATGACGCAGCACCAGTCGGACTCTGGGCAGTGTGAAAAGAGCCGGAGCTAAACCGAAGAACCGGTTCTGAACCTGAAAAGCTCTAGCACGGAGCTTGAACCGGAGTTGCGTTGGTGTGAATGAGGTATTTGAAACATTCGGGGCTTTTCAGAAAACATCCGGGGCTTGAGCCCAAGTAGCCACCCCCTAGCTCCGCCACTGCTAAGACTCACTTTTAGTTTATCAGGATTCGTAAGTTTATTCAATTAGCAAACAATTTTAAGGTTAAGGAAAAAGTCCGGGACTACGCCCTCGTGCACTTTACAATGTCCAAAACACTGCAGGTCATTTTTGGAGAATAGAAACCGAAAATGATGAAGGCATGGAAGGGAAAACGAATCTTAAGCGAGGGGGCGGGCTCGATCAGCTGGGCAGACTATATAAACAGAGGAGAGAAGAAGCCTGCGTCAGCTGCTCCGGAGAAACGATTACTGTCACTGTTTAAAGAAGAGCGACGATTTCTGGAGGATTTTTCTAAACTTATCTCAAGGTACGAAGTTTTCTTTATCAGCACTGTCATGAAATGTACCGCGATTCTTTATTCTCTGGGGGGGGAAAGGTTTTTTTCTAGTGGACTTATTTGTATTAATGTATTTAGTTATGTAAAGTATAGAATATATTCACTGTACTTTTTTTTAATGAGGGACTTGTAGTTATTTATTTAACTGTTTTGCTACTTTGTACTAATAAAGTTCAAAGGTAAATAGTGTACTTTTACTCCACTACATGTATTTATTACATTTAGTTACCTTGCAGATCTGCACTAATGGTGTGTAATGGTTACCTTACAGTATTCACATGTATTTAATAGTCTGCACCTTTACCAGCTTTGATAACACTTTAATGTATCAATAAAATAATAATGAAAACATGTAACTTATATTATTCTGAAACAGGCCAATCTGCATAATATGTACTTTTACCTTTAGTACTTTAAGTATATTTGTATGCTAATACTTTTGTACTTTTACTTGAGTAACATTTTGAATGCACAACTTTTACTTGTAAAAGAGCATTCCTACACTCTGGTACTTCTACTTTTAATTAAGTACACACTCCTAGTATTTCTTCCACCTCTCAATGTATTTACCTCTCTTTCAGGCCACTTTCATCATGGATCTAACCATCAGTCTGATGAATGGAAGCTCCCACACCCTGAGGGTGCACCCGCATGACACAGTGGGCTCTCTGAAAATACTCATCCAGCAGAAACTAGGGATTTCATGTGAGTCCCAGAAGCTGGTCTTTGAGAACGGCTGCAGCACAACTCTCAACAATGACTGTGCGACCCTCGAGTCCTACGGCCTGCGCTCCGGGGCCAGGGTGAACCTGCTGGTGACCACACCGGCCATCATCCAGGTGTTCCTCAGAAACGAGAAGGGGGTGAGCAGCACGTATGACATCAAACCGGATGAGACAGTGAGCCACTTCAAGAGCAGGGTGCATGCCAGAGAGGGGGTCCCGGTGGACCAGCAGAGGCTCACCCACGAGAGCAGAGAGATGAACGAGGGGAAACTCTACGACTACAACGTCCGAGCGAATAGCACCATCTTCCTGATGCTGCGTCTGAGAGGAGGCTGAAGACACTTTCAGTTAAAAGACATTTCTGGACATTCCTTTATTTCATCTTAAAATGAAGATCATTTAGCTTACATTTTTATTTATTTAAATTTAAATTGCGCTCATTAATACATTCCTCGACTAGAAATCATTCCAAAAAAGAAAACTTTCTTTGTTTTGGCTTAACAAATATGTTATAAACACATCTTCATGTTATAACTTTATTATGACATTTCAAAATCTGACTACATCAAATGTAGACTGTTACTGTTACACTGTAATAAAGATTTTAATCTTGCATGTCTGTTCTCATTTCCTGTTCTTTACTGAATCTTCAGCTCAGGGTTGAGCTGCACTCTGTACAGACCACAACCATACGAAGAAAGAAAGGCACACTTTAGCATTGGATTAAAATTGACATTATGATCAAAATCATAATAATGTTCACTACAGTATCACATTTCTGTAAGCAGTGCTCTGTAAAAAAAACACTTGAATGTATTATGTTGTCATTACAAATGTACTAACATACCAAAGCAGTATGGTATCTGTACCTGTATAATAAGTTTATAAAGGCTTAAACTCATTATACAGGTTTCTTAGGTGTATCCAAATAAGAATTAGTGTCCATCTTAGAAACAGGTCAAAAGGTAGTAGAGGAAACAGCCCGATGTTAAAGCCACAGCTTCCGGTTCAGTGAGGTTTGGTCGGGAAGCTTTATTTACTCAGATGGAAGGTAGGCGTACCAAAATAAGGCAACATGTTGGCAAACAGCACTCGGAACTGAAAGCAAAAACAGACACAGGAAGGGAAGGGGAAAACCATTACAAGAGATTCATCTTTTGTTTGATGACAGGATACCAATGAATGAAGGGCATACCTCGACATGCACAAAGTTGATATTGACGAACTGAAAGGGAGTCCACACTTTCCAGTTCATTTTCAAGGCAGTCCATTAACTTCCTCTCATCTTGCTTTCAAAGTCTCTCCATCCTTTTGCCTGGTAGAAAAGATGGGATGGTCATTTAATTTATTTTATTTTTCATTTGTCTATATGAAAACTACATAGCATGTGTTGACTACACAATTAACATGAAGACACTGGACCAAATACTGTTGTCAAAATGTAGGTTGAAGCATTGCATGAGTGTTTTAATCATATATTAAAAGGGGCAGTTTGCCATTTTAAGATATCAGATTAGTAATGAGAAAAAGAACTGCGAGCATAGCAATGATCTTTTTTGTATTGCAGAGGTCTGCTGTATAGAAATAACAGATCGAAGAAAGCAGTTGCCAATCAGAACCAAGTATTGACAAATCTGTTCACTAATAAATACTATTTTATCTGAAATAATGATCTGTTTGGCCATGTTTTATCAAATTTAGCAGGAGAAGAACAGTTGGGTTTAACATCAGTTCTGCAGGTTTTCATTAAAAGGTGGGTTTGATCCGGATCTAGGAAGGTCATTTCAGGGGCTTTTTAAATCTCTGATCTTTAAAACTTTAAAGACCTTTAATAGGAAGTTCCATTAAACCTGTAAAATGCAAACAAATTTGAACAAAAACACTGTTGTGACTAACTGGGTTATTGAAAATATGCTTTCATGTTGCATGACAGGAAGTGTATCCTGAAATGTTTCTCCTTCAACCATACTAAAACCAATTGCTCCCTCTGCTGCTGAAATTGTGTAGTTCCCACAACTTAATGCTGGAGCATCTCAAATCACTACACAGCTCCTTTAATCTGATGGTAAGCAGGACAGTTTCTGAGATGTCCTACCTCCAGGATGTTCATAACGAAGTAGAACATCAGCAGAAAGCCAGGGGCAAAAATAAGCCGATCCAGTAGCAGACGTTTGACTATGCAGAGCGGGTCTGTTGCGGGCATCCACACCTCCATCAGCTGGTAGAAGATATGGCTCACTGGACCTGTGATCAAAAACCTGAAATAAACAGGAACATAGAGGACAGGTAATGGTGATGAATTTTAGCTCACAATCAAAAACCCTTACATGTATTTTCCTGTTATGTAGCACATCAACCCTCAATTTTGTTTCCATATACGGTTTCACCCAAAGGTTGCATATCGTGCGGCTGCAGCCGGGTCGATCTCACCGACCGGGGCTCCCGTCTTGATCTTTTTTATTGCCTCCAAAATCTGAGGCAGAAGATGTCCTAAAGCTGAGCTCTGACATTTTACAGAGAACATAATACATCTACAAGATAATCAGTGGATTAATTGATTATGAAAATAATATTTAGGTGTGGCTTTAGTTTTGAGGGACAAAATCTCACAATATTGTCAACATTACAAAACTTCAGAGATTACCAGAGGTGGAGTTATTGGGCATGAGTCATGTGTGTGCTGATTATAAATGATTTATGGAGGCAATTACTTTATTCAATGGTTACTAACAGTTAAAGACATCGTAAAAAGATTGTGGGAAGAATGTGTCATGCATACATCCCCCCCTCAATATCTCTCAGAGGGGCGTGGGGAGGGGCTCCTTATTTTAATCTAAAGTAACAGACAGAGAATCAGCACTTTTGAAACAGGGCTGAAACAGAGGGGATTATGGGATGCTACAATGATCTGTTTGGTATTTGGAGCCAAACACTTCAGAGACATGTTTTGTATCTGAGAACTATAATATATTGATGAAAAACCATATAATAGGGGACCTTTAAGAAATCTTAGTTAGGTACAGATCCTCGCAAAAATAAATCAGCATGATCAATTTCATATATTATTCAATGACAATAAGATTAATGATGCAATAATCCCCTTTCCCTCCAACATAGTGAGATATATCACAATTGCAATGAAAGTCAAATTAAACATATTTCAACTTTTTTCTATCTTGTTCTGCTCTCGTCCTCAGTGCATAAATCTCCCTGTGTGTTCACATCTTAACGTATATACCTGTGCTTTTATCTACAGTTTGTATCTTTGCAACTGTCTCTCTTTTTTATCCTGTACATATCTTATTCATTTCACACTGTTCATACTGTTAATACTGTAGGCATCATACCCTGAGCGTTGTGTCATCAATTTGTTTAGTTATTCTCTATATGCTCTGTATAATAATTTAAACTAAAGGATGATGTATCAGTTTCATCCTGTTTGATTGTAACTGTAAATATCCTTAACTGACTCTTTTTTTTTTCACAACAGGAAATATTCCTCTACCAATGAGGGAGGAAAGGGCCACCATACTGAAACACTCAGAGTTATGATATTTATTACAAATAGTACATTTTGGAAGTTAAATAAAAACCTTAAGGTCCTGCATTAAGATTTGTTTTATTGTTATTGTTCTGTTTCATTTACACCTGCAGTTTGGTTACTTCTCTTCTTAGTTTTGGTTTCATGTCAGCAAGATGGTGAGTCAGCAGTGTTTGGACAACCTGTGTTAATAGGACATTGATAAGGAATGTTGCACAGGGCTTGTGATTTACATTGTGACAGTGATTGTCATGTGTCCTATTTTTATTCAAGTGTTATTTAACTTTGGTAATAAAAAATATTTTCTATCTTTTTGTTTTGTTTGTTTTAGGTTTACTGTGTGTGGCTAAAAATAGACTCTGACGTGTTATTTAGATTTTATCTGATGAAAGGATTTTCCCTTTCCTTTTAAAAACTAGGCAGACCTGTCAACACATGATCTAATCTGTGAATCATCATGTGCCTCACGCAGCGTCCACACGGCAGCGTGCGTTGAAGCTTGCCGGCGGGCGTGTCTGAAACTCCACCAACAACCAATCACATGAATCTCCCGCCCCGGACACACAAGCACGCTGTTTGATAGGCTAGAGCTTGTACTGGCATATGATTCGATTGGCTGACGCTTCCGTCGAAGCTTCAAAAGTAGAACATTGCTCAACTTTTGAAGCGAGCAAAGCGAAGCGACGGAACCACAAGGCAGTTCGTCAAAGCGTGACGTCACCCCATTCAAAGTGAATGGGCAGAAGCGTTGAAGCTTCAACGCACACCGCCGTGTGGACGGGCCATTAGGGCATTGTAGTTCCGTCGCTTCGCTTTGCTCGCGTTGCTCTCTTCAAAAGTAGAGCAATATTCTTCTTTTGAAGCTTCGACGGAAGCTTCAGCCAATCGAATCATATGCCAGTACAAGCTTTAGCCAATCAAACCATGTGCTTGTGTGTCCGGGGCGGGAGATTCACGTGATTGGTTGTTGGTCGAGTTTCAGACACGGCCGCCGGCAAGCTTCAACGCACGCCGCAGTGTGGACATACCATTAAGGCTCTGATCACCTGAGCTTTACAAGGAGGTTGTGAGGCCTTCATTTTAAGTGGTGTATTATTATTTAAGATACAAACTAATTATCACAAGAGGAGGGCCAATGAAGCTCTGACCTATGAACAGAGCTTTCCCAGCTATCGGGGAACGTTCTCACAACTTTGGCTAACGTTACCTATTGGTTCTAACAAGGTTTTAAAGAAATGTTTTAATCTGATGTTCAAAGAACCTTTTAGGATGTTTATTTGTTCAAATAATGTTCCTATAAGGTTTAAGGTTAACTAAGACATAACGTTTTAACTGCAAAATTCAGAGGATGTTTTGAGGATGTTATTGAGGCCTGAGATGACAGAACGTTTTTTTATAAAATGTTCCTTTCATGTGATTAACAAATGTGGGACGTTTTGCCTGCAACATTCTAAGGACGTGTTTTTGACGCTCTTGAGGTAACAAATTAAAAATGTTCTTTATAAAACGTTCCCTCAATATTACATGATAACAAATAAAGAACATTCTCCAAGCAACATTCTGAAAATGTTTTCAGTATGTTATTGAGGTCTGAGATGACAAAGTGTTTTATAAAATGTTCCTTTAATGTGATATGTTAACAAAGGTGGAAGGTTTTGCCTCCAACATTCTAAGGATGTGTTTTGGACGTTGTTGGGGTAACACTTTAAAGATGTTCTTTTATAGAACATTCCCTCAATGTTACATGGTCAACGTCAGATTTATTTGTAGTGCGCTTTAAAAAACAAAGTTGTTGCATTTGTTTGAAAAGGATGTTTAAAATAAATCTGATGTCACCACATTTTCCTTTTTAGAAAAAAGAAGCACGTAATTCATGATATTGCATGTTTGCGTAGGTCTGAGTTCCCAGCTAGACATTGTTGGTTCTAAAAACATTTTGAGAATGTTACCATTCATTGTTCTAGGAATGGTTTCATCAAGAAGTTTTATTTTGGTTCCTAGAATGTACTTCTGAAAGGTAGGATAACGTTCTCTAAAAACATTCTTAAAATGTTTGGTGATAACATTGTTCGAACATTATACCCCAAGTGTTTTTGTTGTTTATGCACATATCTCTATTGTCATATGGATCGAATAACACTTAGAAAACCAAAGACCGACATATAAAAGAACGGACCGACTATACTGTAGCTGCCTGTCCCTGAAACCCCTGTTAGTGTTTGTATGTGATTGTTTCTACTGTGTGTGTCTCTCTCTCCCCCCACCTGCCTGCTGGTCTGCTCTACACGGCTGGGAGAAATCTCCAATCAACCACAACTGCAACCTGCTCGTCAGCCACACTATGAAAGCCTGCAGCCTGCACTCATTCCCTGCCGAATTGTTGTGTGCCGCTCTAGCTTTTTACCAGCATATTCTTTGACAACTTTGTCTGCTTTTGCCTCACACTGATTTTTGTGTCTCTCCCAGAAGGAATCCAAGGCCTTCCACACTCCTAAGACCAGCCAAGCCTCTCCACCCTGGAACAACTGTTTCCCACTGCCGCCATAACCAACCTCCACTCCCAGCTCCCCTTTTCTAATAAACAAATGTTACTTTCACCAGCTGATTCCGAGTCATCCTTTTACATGTGTTAATAGTCAAATTCCAATCGTTAAGTGAACTATCATAATCATCCTAATGACCACAGTGGTCAGTCCACTTACCCAGGAATTTTGAGTTGAACAATTACAGGAATATTATGCCTTTATGTTCAAATAATGTAAACATATTTTAGTAAATTGTTACCATAGAACATTTGCATAATTTCTTTAACATAAAGCATGTTATCCTTCTCTAAAATAATAACATTCTGGCAACATAAAAAATCTAACTTGCAGCAGAAAATGTTTTAAGAACAGTAGGGCATAATATTCTAACAATGTTATCAAAAACATTTTAAGAATATTTTTAGAGAACGTTATCCTACCTTTCAGAAGAACATTCTGGGAACCAAAATAAAAGCTTCTGGCGATAACGTTTTAAGAACAGTAGGGCATAATGTTCTAACAATGTTATCAAAAACATTTTAAGAATGTTTTTAGAGAACGTTATCCTACCTTTCAGAAGAACATTCTGGGAACCAAAATAAAAGCTTCTGCTGAAAACGTTTTAAGAATAGTAGGGCATAATGTTCTAACAATGTTATCAAAAACATTTTAAGAAGGTTATCACCAAACATTTTAAGAATGTTTTTAGAGAGCGTTATCCTACCTTTCAGAAGAACATTCTGGGAACCAAACAAAAACTTCCCTTTGAAAACGTTTTAAGAATAGGAGGGCATAATGTTCTAACAATGTTATCACCAAACATTTTAAGAATGTTTTTAGAGAACGTTATCCTACCTTTCAGAAGAACGTTCTGGGAAACAAACAAAAACTTCCCGCTGAAAACCTTCCTAGAACAATGACTGTAACATTCTCAGAATGTTTTTAGAACCAAAAATGTCTAACTGGGTTCCCTCGATGCTGAACAGTCGTCCTGCATTAGTAAAGTATAAAGTTAGAAAAACCAAAGAGATAACAGAACAATGTTAAAGCGTAAGGGAGAAGGAAACCCTGAATGTGTAGTAAAAGAGAAGACACTATTTATTATTTCCAATTGTTAAAACAAATACACCATACAAAAAGAAAAATGTTATCAACAGTTTCCAAAAATACATCTCTGATGCAATAATTACACAAAATAATCTACTTTAATTTCATGCAATTTATCTTAGACAAATTTCCTACAGTTATGGCGTTCACCTTTTGGGTTATCTGTGCAGTCTAGTCTTAGTTCAGTACTGTTATTGTTATGGTTTGAACCAGGGGGTCAAACTTTTTTCACCGAGAGCCACATACAGAAAAATAATACAAAGGTTTGGGCCACTCACTAGACTGAGTGGCCCAAACCTTCGTATATTTAGTATATTGCCTCATTAGTTCAGTTATAAGTTAGCAAAATCAATCAAATGTAGGTCAATTATGCGTGTGAGTGTTAGCAGCTCATCCCTTCAACAGAAGCCTCAGATTGCCTAATAAGAAGAAATATGAAGGGTGTATTTCAAGCTTGTTATGTAAATAAGTCATAGGGCTTTTTTCTTATCAAATAAGATATGTTAGAGAATCTTTCCAACTTGAATTGACTGAATATATTTGAAAAGTGGTTTTATTAACACATGAATACGCCCTTGTACACTTTACAATGTCCAAAACACTGCAGGTCATTTTTGGAGAATAGAAACCGAAAATGAAGAAGGCATGGAAGGGAAAACGAATCATAAAGGAGGGGGCGGGCTCGATCAGCTGGGCAGACTGTATATAAATAGATGAGAGAAGAAGCCTGCGTCAGCTGCTCCGAGCATCGATTCCTGTCACTGTTAAAAGAAGAGCGACGATTTCTGGAGGATTTTTCTAAACTTATCTCAAGGTACGAAGTTTTCTGTATGAGATCTGTCATGAAATTTACCGTGATACTTTATTCTCTGGGAGAAAAAAGGTTTTTTTCTAGTGGACTTATTTGCATTAATGCCAGTCATGTAAAGTATAGAATATATTCACTGTACTTTTTTCTTTATTTTTAATGAGGGACTTTTAATTATTTATTTAAATGTTTTGCTACTTTGTACTTATAAAATGTAAAGGTAAATAGTGTACATTTATTGCATTTATTTATTACATTTAGTTACCTTGCAGATTTGCATTAATGGTGTGATATATCAACACTTAAATAAAACTTTAGTTACACCTGGATTAAATTCACCATTTATTTAATAGGCTGCACCTTTACCAGCTTTGATAACACTTTAATGTATCAATAAAATATAGTCAAATCATGTGACTTATATTATTCTGAAATAGGCCAATCTGCATAATATGTACTTTTAATTTTGGCACTTTCAGTATATTTTTATGCTAATACTTTGTGCTTTAATTTGAGCAGGACTTTTACTTGTAAACAAGTATTCCTACACTCTGGTACTTCTACTTCAAATTGAATACACCTCTGAATGTATTTACCTATCTTTCAGGCCACTTTCATCATGGATCTGATCCCGCCGGCCCTAATCCAGGTGTTCTTCCAAAACGAGAAGGGGGTAAACACCAAGTATGACATCGAACCGGATGAGACGGTGAGCCACTTCAAGAGCAGGGTGGAAGCCGGAGAGGGGGTCGCGGTGAGCCAGCAGATGCTCACCCACGAGGGCAAAGAGATGAACGAGGGGAAACTCTCCGACTACAACGTCCGAGCGAATAGCACCATCTCCCTGAACCTGCGTCTGAGAGGAGGCAGTTAAAATAAACTTCTGGACACTCCTTTATTTCGTCTTAAAATTAAGATAATTTAGCTTATATTTTTATTTATTTAAATTTAAATTGCACTCATTAATACATTCCTCGATTAGAAATTATTCCAAAAAGAAAAATGTCTTTGTTTTGGCTTTACAAATATGTTATAAACACATCTTCATGTTATAATTGTATTATGACACTTCAAATCTGACTACATCAAATGTACACTGTCTAAAAATAATAAAGATATTAATCTTGCATGTCTGTTCTCATTTCCTGTTCTTTACTGAATCTTCAGCTCAGGGTTGAGCTGCACTCTGTACAGACCACAACCATACGAAGTAACCAGAAAGGCACACTTTAGCATTGGATTCAAATTAACATTATGATCAATATCATAATCAATGTTCACTACAGTATCACATTTCTGTAAGCAGTTCTCTGTAAAAAAAAAACACTTACATGTATTATATTGTCATTACAAATGTACTAACCTACCAAAGCAGTATGTTATAAAGGCTTAAACTCATTGTACAGGTTTCTTAGGTGTATCCAAATAACTGTATGTGAGAATTAGTGTCCATCTTAGAAACAGGTCAAAAGGTAGTAGAGGAAACAGCCCGATGTTAAAGCCACAGCTTCTGGTTAAGTGAGGTTAGGTCGGGAAGCTTTATTTCCTCACAGATGCAAGGTAGGCGTACCGAAATAAGGCGACCATGTTGGCAAACAGCACTCGGAACTGAAAGCAAAAAGAGACACAGGAAGGGAAGGGGGAAACCATTACAAGAGATTCATCTTTTGTTTGATGACAGGATGCCAATGAATGAAGGGCATATCTCGACAGGCACAAAGTGGATATTGACGAACTGAAAGGGAGTCCACACTTTCCAGTTCATTTTCAAGGCAGTCCAGTAACTTCCTCTCATCTTGCTTTCAAAGTCTCTCCATCCTTTTGCCTGGTAGAAAATATGGGATGGTCATTTAATTTATCTTTCATTTGTCTATATGAAAACTATATAGCATGTGTTGACTACAAAATTAACATGAAGACACTGGACCAAATACTGTGGTCAAAATGTAGGTTGAAGCATTAATCATATATTAAAAGGGGCAGTTTGCCATTTGAACACATCAGATTATTAATGGGAAAAAGAACTGCGAGCATAGCAATGATATTTTTTGCAAAGCAGATGTGCTTTCATGTTGCATGACAGGAAGTGTATCCTGAAATGTTTCTCCTTCAACCATACTAAAACCAATTGCTCCCTCTGCTGCTGCAATTGTGTAGTTCCCACAACTTAATGCTGGAGCATCTCAAATCACTACAGAGCTCCTTTAATCTGATGGTAAGCAGGACAGTTTCTGAGATGACCTACCTCCAGGATGTTCATAACAAAGTAGAACATGAGCAGAAAGCCAGGGGCAAAAATAAGCCGATCCAGTAGCAGACGTTTGACTATGCAGAGCGGGTCTGTTGCGGGCATCCACACCTCCACAGCTGGTAGAAGATATGGCTCACTGGACCTGTGATAAAAAACCTGAAATACACAGGAACATAGAGGACAGGTAATTTTCCCACAATTGGTGATGCATTTTAGCTCACAATCACAAACCCTTACATGTATTTTTCCTGTTATTTTTTTCTAGCCTCCAAAATATGAGACAGAAGATGTCCTAAAGCTGAGCTCTGACATTTTACAGAGAACATAATACATCTACAAGATAATAAATTGTATTGATTATGAAAATAATATTTAGGTGTGGCTTTAGTTTTGAGGGACAAAGTCTCACAATATTGTCAACATTACAAAACATCAGAGATTACCAGAGGTGGAGTTATTGGGCTTGAGTCATGGCAGTGTGTGCTGATTAGAAAAGATTAATGGAGGCAATTACTTTATTCAATGGTTACTAACAGTTAAAGACATTCTTAAAATGTTAGGGAAAGAATGTGTCATGCATACATTTCTTAAGCAACAAACTTTTTTAACAGCCTGTGCATCTCCCTGCCGACCTGGTGGACCAACTGGAGCGACTGGCGTTGGTGGATTTCCGCTCCAAACAGGGACTGGCCTGTTTGGAGGAAGCCATCAGATTTGCAGATCAGCTTCATGCTGTTGACACTTCAGGGGTGGAACCAATGGATTCAGTTCTGGAGGACAGGTATCAACAATTTATGAAAACAGTGTATTTGTATGTTGGCCTCCTCATCCCAGCTATATCAAATGAGCCCCAACTGCAGCACAGTTTTAAACTGAGCCTATTGCATAAATATTGTTTCATCCATTCAGGTCATTAAAGCTTAGGGAGGATGCATTGATATAATTTCTTGTTTTTAATCTTTAATACTTTTTTTTATACATACTTTAATTAATATTAGGCTGTCTTAGGCTCTTTTCTGCTGTAACAATGTAAATGTATTCTGATTCTGATCCAATTGATATGTTTTTGTCAGTTTGTTTCCCTATAGTGAGACACTTGTTTTGTTTAAGATTGTTTCTCCTTTTTTTACAGACATCCCCAACCATAGTGGAATGCTGTTGTAAAGGATTGCATTGATCCGTGCATCAATACCTTCACCCAGCTTTGAGCCTCCAATGAATGAAATCATCTTGTGGCTGGGAAAAATGTGAACAAATACATCTCACAAAGAGTGACTTTCTGGTGTAATCATTATAATGTCAAAGACAAGCACTTTCAGTAACAATATATAAAATCATTCAGCAGCAGAGGTTGGGGTGGAAACAGCCTTTCTAACTAAGATGATTAAAATATTACAAGTTAAACATCAAGATGAACATACTATTATTAATTTCAAAAGTACGTGGGAAACTTAAATATCCTGCAATAGGAACAAATGTGCCAAAATATTTCTAACATAAACATAAACTGAGGGCTTTCTTCCTGAGCCGCTGGGAGTAAAGATCCTCCATGGATGGCAGCTCCGTCCTGGTGATGTGCTGTGCAGTTTTCACCACCCTCTGTAAAGCCTTACGATTAAGGGCGGTGCAGCTGCCGTACCAGGCCGTGATGCAGCCATGTCCGTGATGGACCCCGAGGAACCTGAAGCTGCTAACTCCCTCCACCGTAGTCCCATTGATGGCGATGGGGGCGTGTCCCTCTCTTTGCTGCTTCCTGCAATCCACAATCAGCTCCTTGGTTTAGCTTACGTTGAGATGGAGGTTGTTATCCTGGCACCAAGATGTCAGGTTTTCGACCTCCTCTCTGTACGCCGTCTCGTCGCCGTCTGTGATCTGGCCGATGACGGTCGTGTCGTCAGCACGCAGCCCCGTACCAGTGTCTTGAAGTGGCTGCGCTTCCTCCTGGGCCACATCCAAAATTGAGAAGAAAGAGAACAGACACACCACAGCTGGGTGAGGCTGGGGAAGATGAGTGAGGGAAAGAGAGAAACAAAACAGGGGGACTAAGATGAGTGAGGGAAAGAGAGAAACAAGACAGGGGGACTAAAGTTTAAGAGAGAGGAAGAACACAGAATGTGAGTGAACAGTTTAATTCAATTACACATTTAAAAAAAATAGTGTGAGTAAGTCCTTACAATGAGGACTGCCCTGTCAAATTTAAAAGTTATTTTTGTTAAATATACATATCCTGTTGAGGCATCCAAAATCCTGCTTCATCGCTGTGACAAGCTCCACACCTTTGATGTTGCCAAGGTCGTTGCCGCCACAGTGGATGAGCAGGACATCCGGGACTGTTCTTCCTCTCAAGGACTGATAGAAAAAGGGAAGAAGGTTCCTCCACCTCAGACCACCCTTGCCAAACCACCACACACGGCAATTGAGACCCAGGTTGCTTCTGTGTTTGGCTCTTTCTTCCCCACGTCAAACGTAGCTGCTCCCTATTATCCACACATTGGGACCTAGATAGAATAAAATATATTGAAAAAGGAAAAAAAAGTGGTTACTGGTGATCATCTTTTAGAAAAAGGCGAGTTGTCATATTGTTTTAGGAAGACTACACAAGTTTAATGTTTATATTATATTACATATAACTCTATAATTGTATATAGAATCATGATGAAACTTTATAAGGATTAAGATTATATATTACATTAATTAATGCATGACTCATGACGATTAAGTCACTGACTTTTTGTGATAAGGTCACAATCAACTGATTTCACTTATCAGAGGTAAAAATAAGGTACATATGAAATTAAAGGGTATGCAATCAACAAATTACTGAAACAAAATGAATACAAATGCTTTTAAGAACTATACAGCACCTTGTCCAAGTATGGTGGGCTGCCCACTCTCCTTCAGGATTGGATTGGATGTTGATCCGGCTATTTCTCTCATCTATAAATAAAGTACAAATGATTAGCTCTTCACGCCTCTTTAAAAATAATATGTGTTCTTGAAGATTCTGTAAGCATCGTCGTTTACAATGGTAGGCACATTACATTGGACATTTGTTGTGACAAAGATATGTCATTTTTAGTTTTTTCATCTCACATTTATAGATTTAAAAAATATATATATATATATAAAACGAAGTATAAATTCAAAGTCTGGTTTCTAGAAAGTTAGCTAATGCATACAGAGTTAACATTGCTGAACTGCTGGCATGCATACATTTCTAGCATTTTGGTTAACTATGAAAAGTATGGAAAACTACTGAGCAAACACCCAACATTAGCTTAGCCACAGTAGCGGTTGCTGTTTAGTAGTTTGGATTATTTTACTATTTTATATGAGAACATGTTACATTACATACAGACATTAAGGAGGCAGGTTACAAAAATCAATATGTTTCCGTCTCTTACCTTTTGGAGCAAACTGTCAAAGTTGTTGATTCATACGATGTGACCATGGATGTGACCATGGATGTGACATGTCACATCACATGAAAGTGCCGGGCGGCGCGGTCCCGTGGGTTAGATGCGCGTTCATAATGCAGAGGGAAACAACTCTCAGAATAACGTTATTAGCACATTTTTACAACTTGAGGAACGAATGTTTTTAATAATGGCTATACAAGTGTTCATACTGGGTAGTTTATTTAGTTTAAAAAAAATTATCCAACGATTTACAGACCATTCTTTCCCCATGTAAGTCAATGGGAAAAACTGTTTCCGTGCCTGACAACCAAACGGAAGTGTAATACCGCCGTTTGGCCAGCACGAATATTTCACCTGAGTCCGGCGCACTTCCTGGGGGCTTGGTCTACCACCGTTCGGCCCGTCCACACAGCGGTGTGCGTTGAAGCCTCAACGCTTCTGCCCATCCACTTTGAATGGGGTGACGTCATGCTTTGCCGAACTACATTGTGGGAGCAAAGAGTAGCTTTTCTCGCGGTGCTCCATGCTCGCTGCAAAAGTTGAGCAATGTTCAACTTTTGAAGCTTTGACAGAAGCTTCAGCCAATCGAATCATATGCCAGTACAAGGTCTAGCCAATCAAACCGCTGCTTGTGTGTCCGGGGCGGGAGATTCAGGTGATTGGTTGTTGGTCTAGCTCAGTGGCGGCGCCAGAGTATTTTTGTTGGGCAATCTATGGTAGGGCTAACCCAGAGCCCTAGAGAAAGTATCTAGTATCTTAGTATCTCTAGGAACCCATACAGTGGTGGGGTTCAAGTCAGTATTTGCAATGTAATTACATATACGCTATATCGCCCCCCTTGACAGTGAAACGCCACGCGTGAGGTTTAGATTATTTCCCTGTCTCAATCCAAATTGAACTGTATGAAATAAAAAGGCACATTTGTCTTGTAGTAAATAAAAAGGGCGACCTGGAGCCAATCCTGCAATTTCTCCACAGTTGAAAGAGTTTACATGCTGAAAATCCAACCCTGCAGGGGGGTCTGGGGGGATTCTCCCCCAGGAGATTATTTTAAATAAAAATACACATTCGGGTACTCTCTTGAGAAGAAAAATAAATAAATCTATTACTACACAACATATGTAAAAAAATGAATTCCATTTGAGTTTTTTGTTACTTTGTTCTGAAAGCTGAACCTGCTGCTCCTCACTGAAGAGGGAAGAGGCTGTGTGAATTACTTTACATTGTGGATAAGGGTGGATAGCCCCCATTGTTCTGTGTGTCAAAATGAAAGACAGTATTATACACCTATCAATCATCAAACCGTGGGGTCGTATTTCATTACGTGTTGTATCGATGTATAGAGAGATGTACTACCGCAAAAGTATTCTCCGTCGGGACTTCCTGCAACAACACCACGCCGTTATCCTGATTCTGATTGGCCAGAAGACATTATCAAAGATGTTTTATTGAGAAGACGATCACTACGTGACAAAAGTTTTCAAAACCGTTTCTGGTCTTCGGTATTTCCAGAAAAGTGGCTACTGAAATCAATCTTACTAACTGCTGTCTTTGCAATTTAGTCCGCGCGAGTTGGTGGACTTTATTTTTGCTTACTTTAACATCATTTTTCATGGTGGGGCACCCCTGGTTTAAACGTAACAATACTAAAGAGTCACTTTGAGTTCATCATGAGTCGTCAGTTTATTGAATTACACGAAAAACTTCACGTCAAGGGGAAAGTCCCGGACTACACCCTCATGCACTTTACAATGTCCAAAACACTGCAGGTCATTTTTGGAGATTAGAAACCGAAAATGATGAAGGCATGGAAGGGAAAACGAATCTTAAACGAGGGGGCGGGCTCGATCAGCTGTGCAGACTGTATATAAACAGAGGAGAGAAGAAGCCTGAGTCAGCTGCTCCGGAGAAACTATTCCTGTCACTGTTTAAAGAAGAGCGACGATTTCTGGAGGATTTTTCTAAACTTATCTCAAGGTACGAAGTTTTCTTTATCAGCACTGTCATGAAATGTACCGTGATACTTTATTCTCTGGGGGGGGAAAGTATTTTTTCTAGTTGACTTATTTGTATCAATGTAGGCTATTCAGTGATGTAAAGTATAGAATATTCACTTTTTTTTTTTTCAATGAGGGACTTGTAGGTATTTATTTAAATGTTTTGCTACTTTGTACTAATAAAGTTCAAAGGTAAATAGTTTACTTTTAATCCACTGCATTTATTTATTACATTTAGTTACCTTGCAGATTTGCATTAATGTTGTGTAATGGTTACCCCACAGTATTCTCTTTTAATAGGCTGTACCCTTACCAGCTTTGATAACACTTTAATGTATCAATAACATATAATCAAAACATGTCATTTATATTATTCTGAAACAGGCCAATCTGCATAATGAGTACTTTTACCTTTGGTACTTTAAGTATATTTTCATGCTAATACTTTTGTACTTTTAGTTGAGTAACATTTTGAATGCACAACTTTTACTTGTAAAAGAGCATTCCTACACTCTGGTACTTCTACTTTTAATTAAGTACACACTCTTAGTTTTTCTTCCACCTCTCAATGTATTTACTTCTCTTTCAGGCCACTTTCATCATGGATCTTACCATCAGTCTGATGAATGGAAGCTCCCACATCCTGAGGGTGCGCCCGCATGACACAGTGGGCTCTCTGAAAATACTCATCCAGCAGAAACTAGGGTTTTCATGTGAGTCCCAGAAGCTGGTCTTTGAGAACGGCTGCAGCACAACTCTCAACAATGACTCTGCAACCCTCGAGTCCTACGGCCTGCGCTCCGGAGCCAGGGTGAACCTGCTGGTGACCACACCGGCCATCATCCAGGTGTTCCTCAAAAACGACAAGGGAGTGAGCAGCACGTATGACATCAAACCGGATGAGACGGTGAGCCACTTCAGGAGCAGGGTGGAGGAGAGAGAGCGGGTCCCGGTGAGCCAGCAGAGTCTCGTCCACGAGGGCAGAGTGATGAACGAGGGGAAACTCTCCGACTACAACGTCCGAGCGCATAGCACCATCTCCCTGAACCTGCGCCTGAGAGGAGGCTGAGGACACTTTCAGTTAAAAGACATTTCTGGACATTCCTTTATTTCATCTTAACATGATGATCATTTAGCTTGTATTTTATTTATTTAAATTTAAATTACAGTCATTAATACATTCTTCGATTAGAAATCATTCCAAAAAGAAAACGTTCTTTGTTTTGGCTTAACAAATATGTTATGAACACATCTTCATACTATAACTTTAATTATGAGCAAATTGGTTCCACTGCATGTTTTTAAAGCCCGGATAAGTGCAATGATACTTGATACTGTTGGTACTTGTCAATGTCGCTAGGTATGTAAATGTAGACCTGTAAATATGATGTCCTTTATTGTTTTCTGCTGTTTGATGTTTGATGTTGTAACCTACTTGCTGTTGGGCAGGTCTCCCTTGAAAAAGAGATCGATGATCTCAATGGGACCACCTGGTTAAATAAAGGTTTGAATGAATGAATGACACTTCAAAATCTGACTACATCAAATGTAGACTGTTACTGTTACACTGTAATAAAGATTTTAATCTTGCATGTCTGTTCTCATTTCCTGTTCTTTACTGAATCTTCAGCTCAGGGTTGAGCTGCACTCTGTACAGACCACAACCATACGAAGTAACCAGAAAGGCACACTTTAGCATTGGATTAAAATTGACATTATGATCAAAATCATAATCAATGTTCACTAAAGTATCACATTTCTGTAAGCAGTGCTCTGTAAAAAAACACTTGAATGTATTATGTTGTCATTACAAATGTACCAAACATACCAAAGCAGTATGTTATAAAGGCTTAAACTCATTGTACAGGTTTCTTAGGTGTATCAACATAACTTTATGTGAGAATTAGTGTCCATCTTAGAAACAGGTCGAAAGGTAGTAGAGGAAACAGCCCAATGTTAAAGCCACAGCTTCCGGTTCAGTGAGGTTAGGTCGGGAAGCTTTATTTCCTCACAGATTAAAGGTAGGCGTACCGAAATAAGGCGACAATGTTGACAAACAGCACTCGGAACTGAAAGCAAAAACAGACACAGGAAGGGAAGGGGGAAACCATTACAAGTGATTCATCTTTTGTTTGATGACAGGATGCCAATGAATGAAGGGCATATCTCGACAGGCACAAAGTGGATATTGACGAACTGAAAGGGAGTCCACACTTTCCAGTTCATTTTCAAGGCAGTCCAGTAACTTCCTCTCATCTTGCTTTCAAAGTCTCTCCATCCTTTTGCCTGGTAGAAAAGATGGGATGGTCATTTAATTTATTTTCTTTTTCATTTGTCTATATGAAAACTATATAGCATGTGTTTACTACACAATTAACATGAAGACACTGGAGCAAATACTGTGGTCAAAATGTAGGTTGAAGCATTGCATGAGTGTTTTAATCATATATTAAAAGGGGCAGTTTGCCATTTTAAGATATCAGATTAGTAATGAGAAAAAGAACTGCGAGCATAGCAATGATCTTTTTTGCATAGCAGAGGTCTGCTGTATAGAAATAACAGATCGAAGAATGCAGTTAACAATCAGAATCAAGTATTCACAAATCTGTTCACTAATAAATATAATTTTATGTGAGATAATGATCTGTTTTGCCATGTTTTATCAAATTTATAAAGAGAAGAACAGGTGGGTTCAATGTCAGTTCTGCATGAGTCTGGAGCACAGGTTTTCAATAAAAGGTGGGTTTGATCCGGATCTAGGAAGGTCATTTCAGGGGCTTTTTAAATCTCTGGTTTTTAAAACTGTAAAGACCTTTAATAGGAAGTTCTATTGAATCTGTAAAATGCAAACACATTTGAAAAGAAAAACTGTTGTGACTAACTGGGTTATTGAAAATATGCTTTCATGTTGCATGACAGGAAGTGTATCCTGAAATGTCTCTCCTTCAACCATACTAAAACCAATTGCTCCCTCTGCTGCTGCAATTGTGTAGTTCCCACAACTTAATGCTGGAGCATCTCAAATCACTACAGAGCTTCTTTAATCTGATTGTAAGGGGGACAGTTTCTGAGATGAACTACCACCAGGATGTTCATAACGAAGTAGAACATCAGCAGAAAGCCAGGGGCAAAAATAAGCCGATCCAGTAGCAGACGTTTGACTATTGTTGTGGAAAACTTCTTTATCTATCAATAATCTGGAGATGTACTAGTAATGATCGATAAATGGTCTTTCAGCAAATCAGAGTTGTCTTTTGTTGGTTCTTTATTTGAAGCGCGTCAAAGGTACATGAGTAGTAATATTCATCCTGCTTCCATCACATTAGTATGCATAAAATGTGACAGGTGCTGTGACAGGTCACACCTCTCCCTACTTATGCTAATGAGCTAAGTCCCGCCTCCCCTTTGATCGAGGTGTGAGATCTCAAGTAGGTGTGATATCCCAAGTAGGTGTGAGATCCGTCGATAGGAGGGGGGTGATGTGTATTCACAGGTGTGAAAAGCCCCCACTGTTGCGCCTTATGGTGTATAATATTTTTTTTTAAAATCACATTAGTATGCATAAAAAGTGACAGGTGGGCCCGCCCCCAAGTCTAATAAAACAAAATGCCGCTTCCATCACATTAGTATGCATAAAAGTGACAGAAGGGTCCGCCCCAATTATGTGATGTCAGAAGACCGAGGGGGTGGAGTGAGATAAAAAAAAAGAACCCCGTGCAGATAAAAAGCCAGTCATTTCCAATCATCAAGTCATCTTTCCAAAAAGAAAAAATGGCAAAGAGACGCCTCGATATGGGTTTAATCAGCGAGACGCCTGTGACAACTTACGGCCATCCGTCCGGAGCGCCAATCAAGAAACGGATGCAGTATCTGTGCCGGGTTCAAACACCTCCGGTCGAAGATCTTGAAGAGAAATGGCTTCTGGAAAATGAACATGTTTGGGGATACGTATTCAACCAAGGGCGCCGGAAGCAGGGGGGCCAGGGGGCCATTGGCCCCCCCACTTTTCAGCCCTGCCCCACATTTTCGCAGCAGCAGATGCCGCGGAAAACTGTACAAATCCCGTTTCAATAATTCCCCTCTACTCTAAAGTCGCATCTAAAACACGATCTGATCTAGCTGTGTACATTTTGTTATTTTTGATTGTTATATTCAGTCTCACTAGCTTCAGGCATGTTTGAAGCTTGTAAAGGGAAGATGACAGCTCTCACTCGCCACTCTGCTGTTCCTCAGCGCCGCTCCCCCTCCCTCCCGCTGAAATTATGAATGTAAGGTGTATAGTAATCATAGATAACACGGCAGGGTCCGTTACAGTTTGTTTTTATCTGATTTCAAATAAGCAAAGTCTTGGCTTTCAGTAGAACTTGTTTCGGCAAATTCAGATGATAAATAGGCCTACAACTTTGAAGCTTGTAACGGCATAATTACAAGCGGAGAACGGAGTAATTTAACGTCATTGCAGGCATAAAACCAGCCGGTGTTTCTCGTGAGTCTTTTCCCCGGGAAACAAACACAATACACACAAACGCAAAAATACACAAACACACACGTATATACACGCGGCGCGGAACACTGTACAAATCCCGTTTCAATAATTCCCCTCTACTCTAAAGTCGCATCCAAAACGCGATCTGATCTAGCTGTGTATATTTCGTTATTTTGTATTGTTATTCAATCTCATTAGCTACACGCATTTTTTAAGCTTGTAAAGGGAAGACCACAGCTCGCCTCTCACTGGCCACTCTGCTCTTCCGCAGCGCCGCTCCCCCTCCCTCCCGCTGAAATTATGAATGTAAAGCATAGTAATCATAGATAACACGGCAGGGTCCGTTACGGTTCGTTTTCATCTGATTTCAAATAAACAAAGTCTTGGCTTTCAGAATATTAAACTTGTTTCGGCAAATGCAGATGATAAATACAGGTTTGAAGTTTGTAATGGCATAATTACAAGCGGAGAACTGAGTAATTTAACGTCACAACAGGAACAACAGCCGGTGTTTCCCGTGAGTGCAGTAATCCAAACGAAAATATCTTCCCTCCGTAGTATTTTTGATCATTTGCTCCGCTAATAATCAATCAGATCGATGGATTCCAGAGAAGAGAAACACTTTAAAGGCCTTTTTCTCAAAACGATGACTCTGTAACAGTCATTATATAATGTGACATATTTTGCTTAATATTTGGAGTACAAAAACAATCCTGATCTCATTAGAAAGCTAGGAATCAAAATGTGTCTTCGGGTCAATGCGAACGATTTCGATGGAGCAGGTCACTTTGCATTAGGTAAAATAAAGCAGGGAGACATAACAGGAAGAATATGTACATTTTAACCCAATCAAATAGGACATTGTCACACCATTCAAATGTATCCATGTAAATTACAACCAATAAAAAAGATTAGATTTGTTTATTTGTTACGTTGTTTACTTTATTTGTTACGTTGTTCTGCTGTGTGTGTCAGCCGTTAACCTAGAGATATAAAGAATATATACACTTGCAAACATGTCAGAAGAACCAGCGCAGAAGAAAACTAAATACGGTCAATCTAAACTTAAATTTAACAACTGGAAGGTCACATCCCTGACTACCACATCTCCGGAGGCTGGACCTTCTTCAAACAGCGAAGCCAGATGAACCCAAGAGCAGCAGCTCTAGTCTGCGGCCGCAGAAACTGTCAAAACCGCCGCCGACCCCACCGCCGCCGTTGTTGAACCGAAACAGTCTGGTTCCAACTGCATGGAGGTTTGCTGTCGGGACATTGAGGCGGTTAAAGCTGTACAGCTAACTATCAGAAAAAAGGAGACCGCTAGTAGATTATTTGGGCAAAGAGAAGGAACTTCAACGCAGAATGGTACAAAAACAGAGTGGTTAATTCTTTGCAAAACCACTAAACGATAGTGATAAATTGCGATGTTAACAACCTCATGATAACCTCATTTCTTTTTTACTTAGGATCATACCTGTGTTTAGTCTAGAAAAAGGTGAATGTGTGCATTTTATTATAAAATGGTGTATATTTACAGACTGTTGCAAACACTAAGAAGCTTATTAAACATCAGGTTTAAAACTAAGAGCTTTACAAAAAAGTAACACAATTAAAGATGTTTGGAGTTTTATTTGAGTTATTCATTTACATTTTTTGTCAAAGAGATGCTGATTTGAAACCGTTGTAGCCGTTACGGCATTTCCTGTTTCTGCCGGAGAGAGGGGAGTTTGTCCCAAAGCTTGCCGCTGTATTTACTCCCTCCATCTGACAGGAGGGAGCCTCATGTGTCACTCCACGGAGTTCACTCCGTCACGGAGGGGGAGTGTCTAGGGCGTAGTTTGGGATTGGGCCATACACACGCACTTTTTTTGGCCCCCCCAATTCTAAAATGAATCCGGCGCACCTGTATTCAACTATATGGCGAATGAACTGCATTTCTACAATCTGAAGAATGGAGAAACGTATGGACCCCACAGTGTTAAAGCCACGTTGACCTCAACAGATTGGGCTGTGTTAACTCTGGTGTCTTCCAGAGATCTCCACGCAACCATTGTATCGGAAGAAGTAGTGCACCAAGAAAATACTGTGAAACCAGCGGTGTACAAGATATGTGCAACAAAAAGCAAAGAAAAACAAAAAGCGAGATCAAAGAAGAGTTTTCACCGTTACCCCTCAATGTGGAGGAAGAAGAAGGAAATATCCCCCCGCCGCCAAAATTGAAAAGAGTCCTGACAAACACCGTCTGGGAAACTAAAAGCGGACCATCTGGGCGATGGTATTACCGCGCAAGCCGTTTGCTGACGCAGGGGAAGGACCCCTCTGATGATTTTGTTTTGGAGTATTTCAACTCTACATGCAGGGTTTTTCAAACATCCTTGCGGGTGCCTCTGACTGCTTGGCTGAAAATGATTGATGAGAAATCTACAAAGCTTAAAGAACTTTATAAACAGAGTCAGACATCGATGGACATTATACTGGTGAAAAAGACTCTCACCTTTGCAGATGACTCCTCCTCCCACTCAGCATTACAAGTCCCACCCCCCTCACCAGATCATTTAAAAGTAAGGACTGCTCAAAGACATTCACTGAACACTAACCATGGATCTGAGAAAAAACAAGTCTCTCCCCGCGAGTTGCAGCCTGGAACAAACGCCTGGAGGACCCCCATCATCTCCAACAATCTGGAAACCCTATATCGACTATGGTGTTGCTGCCATTGATGTTACTGGTTGGCTGGATATGGATCAACCTCCATCTACTCCATCCGTGTCTCCAGGTGAATCAACAGCTTCTTCACACTCCCCGGTAGCAGGCATTGAATCGCCATGCTTTCCTTATGCTCCAGAGGGTGATGCTGCAGAAGGTGCTAGGACGGCTTCGTTCCTGAATACGGTTAAATCTTTTATTTTTTCACACACAAATTCAATAGTTATACTGATTTTAACATCCCCAGGACCGTCTCCAGCTTAGAATTTCCCAGATTACTGGAAATATCATGATGGAGTTTTTTCACTTCAGTCAAAATATTCATGTGTATGCTGTTTTTGACACAAAGATGCATTACATCTACAAACAGCATACAATGAGAGCACATGATACACTTTTGGTGTTTGTTTCATTTCTTCGGTAATGTTACAGAATGTTTCGGAAAATGAAGATTCCAGGACCACTTTAAATGTTTCGTTTACAATACTATTGCTATACATGAAAGCAAAAATAAAACACATTTTCATTTGTTTTGGTTGTTTAATTGAAAACACAACATTCACCCCGTTTTCAGAAAAACATATTACATTTTACCAAGTTAATGTCGTAGTGCATACAAGATAATAGACTTAACGATTTGCACTGCTGCTTCTTTCCGCCTTTCATTTACAGTGATCGGTTTATCGTTCAATTCACATTGCCCAAGTAGATGTTTAGGGGTCTCTTGGAAGTAAACAAATGCATTTTTTATATCAGATAAATGCATTAACATCACTTGCAAATTCTCTATCCTTTCACCCGCAACGATTATAATCTGCTTTGCTTGTTCTTCGGTTTCACCATTATTAGCTCTGAATGTAATCCTTTCTGGGGCTTCTTGTGCTTCTTGTGGTCTGTTGAATACCTGGCATAGGATTTGTTTAGCTGTAAGGACAGGTACAATATAATTGTTTTCAAAAGCTTTGTCTATGTCGTCACACATTTTGGCATATCCTTCGATGTAATGGCAACCGACAGAATAGAATAGAGATCCTCCAACAGTCTTTTAATACATGCTCTGGCACTGTCGCCAATTTGGGCAATTCCGTAGTATCGTGCTTTTTCTCTCATTATATTGAAGCAAAGCTCTGCCATTGCTTTTGGTATTTGTTCAACACATTCGCAACAGTCGGTTAGCGGTAGCTGATCTATAAGATGATTATGATCCGGTAATGGGTCTACAACACCATCCTCTATAGTTAGTTGACATTTCTTCACTTTGTTCCTTTTTCTTTTCACCTTCCTTCTTTTTGTCTTTTTCGTTTTCCGTCCTATGGTCCCTTTTCTTTTCATTCGCATTCTGCGTTTGCTTTTCATTTTTCTTCTCCTTTTCATTTTGCTTTTTCTTTTTCTTCGGTTTTCTTTACTTTTGCTTTTCTTATCTGCTAAATGTCGTTTGCGATCTTGGCGAGTGGTATGAGATATATTGTTTCTATAGAGGTTATCTATAATACCATCTTTTAAAGAAAGATATTCTTCATATGTCATGTTATCATAGTCCTCTTTTGTCCTAAAGACCTTACATGGATATGATATAGAGGAGAGCTCTTCTTCGGGAACATCCTCTCCCCTACTTTGTAACATCCATTCATTTAGCCCATATCCGTTATCCTGGTGATAATAAGGGTAGGCTACATCAGACTTGGTTTTTCTCAGATCCATGGCTAGTTTTCAAACTGTCGTCTTAGTGGGTCCTTAGTTTTAGATGATTTGCTGAGTGGAGGGAGGGACTTATTGCGTTGAGTCGGGGGAGTCATCTGTAGAATTGAGAGTTTTTTCACCAGTATAATGTCCCTCGCTGTTTGAGTCTTTTTTTTTCAAAGCTATTTTTCAACTATCATTTTCAACCAAGCAGCAAGAGGTCAAATTTAAGAATAAGTAATAGTTTGTCACCATTTTACGGAAATAGTCAGAGCGCAATGTCACATCTAAACGACAGCTTGAACTGGATAAATGGTTAGTCTTCAAACATACCGTACGTTCTGCATGTTAGTTTATCTGGCCAATTGGTTTAGACCCTACTGCCCTAGACCCATGCTCTCAATAGGGAAGTCACGCTTTGGGAAGAGGTGTTTCATTTGATAGATCCACCTTGATTCTTGTTGTGCTGGCTGAAGGAAGAGGGATGGGGGAGGAAAATTCAGAGGATGAAGAAGCAGAAAAATAACTTGTTTTGTAAAAACGGACAGCACGTCAGTTTCAAGAAAAAGATGACACCGTGTTTATGCATGACATGTAAAATATCTTGAAGCCCTACAACCACAAAAAAAAAAAAAAAAGTACAAGTATATTGTGTTAAAAATATGGCAAAAAGTCGTAATATTGTATAATGTATTGTTAAAATCACAAACTTGCCTTTTAGAGTCGCAGTCTTTTACAAAAATTCTGTTTTGTTAAGAGCTACCAAAACATAGTAAACATCGCAATTATTCCCAAAACAAACTGGGAATGGGGACATCGATAACATATTTTAATGTTTAATTTTCTTCAGGGCTACCGTAGTGCACATTGATGAACACTTTAAAACAAAAATAATGCCTACAAGTGTAAATGAGCCGGATTTTAGCTTTGAGCTAATTTCCATCTATAGCCCCGTCACATACAGCATATAAGAACATGACATTTATATATATATATATATATATACAGTAAAAATAAATACATGATATGCAGAAAGAGCATGAGCAGCATACAAGCATTTACCACATGGCAGTACAATGTAGCAGCTATGATATATAAAGTGCAAGATAAGATAAAAGCGCTACATAAAGTGCAAGAGGAGATACCCCTGTGTTAAAGTGCATTTATTTAGCGGTGATTACACGTCTGTTTGTCGCTCAACCATTCTTTAAGTTGACCTTTAAAACTATTGAGAGTGGGACAATCCCGTATCTCAGTTGGGGGGCTATTCCACAATGAGCTGCCTTTAATGGAGAGGACATTTTGTCCAAAGGTGGTCCGTCTGTGGTGGAATTCACAGTCTCCTCTGGTTTCTGACCTAGTGCTGCGTCCAGTGTGTTTTCTGTGGATGATTTCCACACATACTTTTAAAAGACTTAAAATTGTCAAAAACTCAAGAAATTGTGATTTTCAAGGATGGTACAGTGGTGGTATGACTGTGGCTTTCTGTCAAACACCTGGATAGCTCTCTTGAACAGCTGTTCTATGGGTTTCAGGTGTGTGGCACAAGCAGACGACCAGTTTGTAAAACCGTATTCAATGTGGGATAGAATCATACAGTGGAGGTATGACTTTGCAGCATTGACAGTTAAGAAAAGGTCTAATTTGTTTAAAATGCTGCAAGTTGAATTTAATGGTATTGGATACTTTCTGGATATGTTTCTTAAAAAGTCAAGTGCGAGTTCCATTATGACACTCCCTGTTCAAGATACTTGAAATGGGAGACTAGTTCTATTTCTGCTCCATTTAAAAATACATTGGATCCTTCGATTTTGATTGATCGTTTACTGAACATTGTCGTTTGCATCAACATGCATACTGTTTTTGTTGTACTCATGCTGTCAATATGCAGATTGTGTTATCTAGCTTTAGATAGAATGTTTTTTCTTCCTCTTTGCATAATTTGCATCCACAATCCTTTGCCAGTAGGTGTTTCCACAGTCCTTGCGGTTTTCCAATTGTTCAACTAATTGGGAGCTACTGTAAGCTATTTGTATTTGCATTTTAGCACATTACTTCCTGCAGTGATTCAGAAAGTATTGTGTTTGGGCTTTTTATTGTGAAAGGGAGAACACTACTCAGAACCAGACATAATTTCATAGAGAAAGCAAGTCTTATAGGGAGCCAATTTAAATGCTAATGTCGTCTTTATTCTACATCCATTACAAATTTGTGTAATCAACTACTTCATTATGATAAGTTGTCTACAGCCACTTTAAATGCAATCAAATGCATATTTCTAAGTGCTTACAACTTAAAAAATCTTTACGTACAAATGACTGTATATTGAATATATTTCTGTACCCAGTGTTGAACAGGACCCAAACCTTTGAGAGATGAAAACGGACAAATCTGCTTTAATCAACTGCCAATTAGTCAAGTCTGCATTTGTGTCTGTTCATTTGTAAAACGTGGAATTCGGTTTCTTTTTAATGGCCTAGGTGGATTTTGGCTTTTTTCTCTTGCAAATATACTTTTAGACACACTTTGAGGTATGCAAAACCTTAAAACTAGAACACTGATGGCTGGCTTACGCTGCAAACTTCATCACCTTTTAACAAGAGAGTAAGTATATACAACGTTATTTTGTATATTTTACACATCAGCAGAAACAGAGAGAGATGGCAGGAAGGGGGGAGATAGTCTCCCCCCCCCCTTTACAGAGACTGTGTTTTAGAGAGAACCCCTCCCCCCTCTGTCTAGTGATAAGATGGCAGGAAGGGGAGAGGAGAAGGGGGCAGGGCCAGGCTCACACACACACACACACACACACACACACACACACACACACACACACACACACACACACACACACACACACACACACACACACACACACACACCTCCTTGCCTCCTTGGGAGGACATCAGTGAAGGTCCCCACACACACACACACACACTTGGGGGCGGGCCCACCTGTCACTTTGTATTCATACTAATCTGATTGAAAAAAAATTTATTATACACCATAAGGCGCAACAGTGGGGGCTTTTCACACCGGTGAATACACATCACCCCCCTCCTATCGACGGATCTCACACCTACTTGGGATATCACACCTACTTGAGATCTCACACCTCGATCAAAGGGGAGGCGGGACTTAGCTAATTAGCATAAGTAGGGAGAGGTGTGACCTGTCACAGCACCTGTCACTTTTTATGCATACTAATGTGACGGAAGCGGGATGAATATGACTACTCATGCGTGTGCGTGTGTGTGTGTGTGTGTGTGTGTGTGTGTGTGTGTGTGTGTGTGTGTGTGTGTGTGTGTGTGTGTGTGTGTGTGTGTGTGTGTGTGTGTGTGTGTGTGTGTGTGTGTGTGTGTGTGTGTGTGTGCGTGTCACTGTATTTACTGTGTGCGATATTAAGTCACTTTGGTTTGCTTAGCTGACTGCAGTTTGTTGAGGCTAGGTGTGTCCACATACATCCAGTCTGATTCACCGTTAATCACAGGTTCAGACTCTGAAAGTGAGAGACATTCAGATTAACTTCAAGTTGAATTTCAACTGTTAACAATAAACTAAAAGTAAAGAATGTTTTTAAGGATGAGTGTACATGTTTTGCTTTCCAGTGTGTTTGTGTTGATTTGTCCCATAACTGTATATTTTGCTAATTAAAAACACAAATGATTACATTTGGATAAAGAAAGGATAGATGTAAACACAACAAGGGGAAGTCTGTTCATGTCATTCATTATCTTTATCTTCAGGTCAGCGGAGTTGACAATAATAAATAAATGAATGACCGTTATTTAATCCTGAGCATTTTTTTAAACTGTTAAAGATAAATTCAGCCAGTTACATTATGTTTCAAGAAATCAATCACATGGTCTTACTGAAAACTGTCCTTCACCTATTCATTCTGAACATGGACTCCAGCAGACTACTGACATCTAGTGGACATGAATTGCAACAACACCTACTTTAAACTCAGGATTTCTCTTTCTAATTGTTATCTTTAAAGCATAAAGACATGGAACCGTAAACATTTCCCAATTCGACCTGAAAATTAAAGACAATTGTTAATTTACTGTTAGTGCTGTCATTTTTAAAAGTAAATAATTCAATTTAAAACACAACCGTGGCCTCAAGACATGCAAAGGGAATTAAGAAGAGTAACTATCTGCAATTGACAACAACAGCTTAATAAGTTTAACTAAAGTTGTCCCAATAGAAGCTCCCGTCACAGTGTACTGACTGATTCTGCAATCCATTGCTGCTGTCATCAAACATCTCCACACACAGACAACACAATCATATCTGTCTACTGATTTATCAGGGGAAAATAGGACTTCAAAACTATAGGTTACTTACGTAACCCCAGTTCTCAGAGTAACATGAAGTGAGATGTCTCACTATGGGATGCGCCTCATCGCGGAGCAAACAGAAGCATCAATCTCATTACGCCAATACTGATTGGCTAGTGATCTTGACGTCAGCGTCAGGGAATCTACCCCCTATAAGTAGCTTGCGCTACGCCGCATGCATCATTCAAAATAAGCACCTCTTCTCGCTTCACCATAGCAAGGAGGGCCGTCTGGTGAGACATCTCACTTCATGTTACTCTGAGAACTGGGGTTACGTAAGTAACCTATAGTTCTCATTCGTAACACTCCGTTCGATGTCTCACTATGGGATATTGTAGCTCCCGTATTGCCAGACGAGCTTATCTCGAAAATCACCAAACCCAACCAGAATTTAACAGTTAGAGCTCTAACTCAGCAGGGGGCCCAGCACTGCATGGGCCACACTGGGAGCAGAGACGTCTAATCTGTAAAAGCGGACAAAAGTGAGTGGCGAGGAACAGCTCGCTGCTGCACAAATGTCTTGGATGGAAACACCCTTGAACAAAGCCCAGGATGTAGCCAGACCACGAGTCGAATGAGCACGCAAACCCGAAGGTGCCTGCAGACCCTGACTTGTGTAAGACAAAGCAATTGCCTCCACAATCCAGTGAGAGAGCCGTTGCTTAGTAACAGGCTTGCCCTTCTGAGGGTTAGCCCAGGACACAAAGAGTTGGTCATTATGACGAAACTCTTTTGATCTGTCCATATAAGTGCGTAAAGCACGGACTGGACATAGCAAATTCGGCTGCTGTTCCCCGGAGGGACACAGCGGCGGAGGAAATGCCTCAATGTCAATGGGGGTACATGAACCAACCACCTTAGGTATAAAGGCAGGGTTGGGCTTCAGCAACACTCTCGTTAACCCTCGGGCGAACTGAGTGCATGAAGGATTTACAGATAGCGCATGAATGTCACTGACTCGCTTGGCGGATGCCAGGGCCAGTAACAGCACTGTCTTGAGTGACAGGTGCTTCATGTCAGCTTCTTCCAGGGGTTCAAATGGGGCTCGAGTGAGCCCATCTAAAACCACTGTCAAGTCCCATAAGGGCACCAGTGACCAGGAAACAGGAAAGAGCCTGCGAGCTCCCTTCATAAAACGGCAGACCAGAGGATGCTGGCCGGCCGTCTTACCCTCAAAACCCACATGGCATGCAGCCAGGTAGACTTTGATAGTGGAGAAAGCTCTGTGTTTATCAATTAGGTCCTGTAGAAATGATAAAATCACTCCCACAGGGCATTGAAAAGAGGTGTGCCCTTTTTGAAGGCACCAGTCCTCAAACACCCTCCACTTACAGTCATAAAGAGACCGAGTGGAGGAAGCTCTCGCACTCTGAATAGTGTTTATCACCTTCTGCGGGAGACCCACTGCATTTATACCACTCACGGGCCAGGCCCATAGGGCCATGCGCTCCGGGTGTGGGTGAAAGATCGTCCCCCCCGCCTGAGACAGTATGTCTCTGCGTAGGGGGAGCTGCCACGGCTGACCGCACAGCAGCTGATATATCTCCGCCAGCCAGTACATTGCAGGCCAGTGCGGAGCTATCAGGATCATTGTGTGTCGCCGTTCCCTCACTCTGGCCAGAGTTGGGGGTATCAGCGCCAGGGGTGGAAACGCGTACAGGAGGACCGGAGGCCAAATGTGCGCGAGCGCGTCCACACCTAATGGTGCGTTTTGATCGCGCATTGAAAAGAAAAGCTGACAGTGAGCATTTTCTTTTGATGCGAACAGATCTACCGCGGCTCGGCCGTAACGCACCCACAGCTGGCTCACAACCATTGGATGTGGAGTCCAGTCTGCATATAGTGGTACACCTCTGGACAGCAGGTTTGCCCCAAGGTTCATCACACCCGGTACGTGCGTCGCTCTCAGAGAGAGGAGACGGCCGCAGCTCCACAAGATCAGTTTGCGTGCCAGCATGTGTAACAGGAGAGAGCGCAAACCCCCTTGTCGGTTTATATACGATATTGTGGTCGTATTGTCCGTCCTCACGAGGACATGGTGTCCTCTGAGAAAAGGCAGAAAGCGTTTTAGGGTGAGGAACACCACTAAAAGCTCCAGGTAATTTATGTGCGACCTCTGGAGGTCTCTGCTCCAGAGACCCCTCACCGGACGACCTTCGTAAATACCTCCCCAGCCTGTCAGACATGCGTCTGTGGTGACCACCTTCCGTGAAAGGACAGCACCCATAGGCACACCCCGTACCAGAAAAGTTGGGTGCAGCCAGTGGCGCAGTGCCATTAAGCATTTCACAGTAACCATCACTCTCCGCGCGCCATAACGCGCAGGGTTTAGTTTTAGAGCGGCTACCCAGCGCTGAAACTCCCTCATGTGTAACCGTCCCAGTCGTACGACCAGGATGGCTGACGCCATGAGCACCAGTAACCGCAGGCATGATCTGAAAAGAACATGTTTGCGCAGCTGGAAATGAGCGAGGCAAGCTCTGAAAGCTTTCACTCTTTCCGGCGGGCTGTAAAGGGCACCGAGTTCAGGTGTAAACCCAGGAAGAGTACAGTCTGTGCCGGGCACAACATGTTCTTTTCTGTGTTTATTATGAAACCCAGGTTGAGCAGGTGCTTTACGAGGACATTTGTCTGCGTAATAGCCTCCTGTTCCGACTGTGCTAGAAGCAGCCAGTCGTCTAGGTAGGTTGCCACGCGAATACCCTGTTGTCTTAACGGGGCTATCGTGGCTTCCGTACATCGTACAAACACTCTTGGACTGAGAGACAGACTGAAGGGAAGTACTCTGTATTCGTAACAGATCCCCTGAAATGCGAACCTCAGATATTTCCTGTTTGGGCAATATACTGGCATGTGGAAATACGCATCTTTCAGGTCGACTGATGTAAACCAGTCGTTTTGTCGCACGAGACGCAGCAGAGATGTGTGAGTGAGCATTCTGAATTTGTATCTTTTTAGATATTTGTTCAGAGCCCTCAAATCTAGTATTGGCCGAATTCCGTTCCCTCCCCGTTTGGGAACGAGGAAATACTTGGAATAAAAGCCGCTCTGACTCTGCTCGGCGGGTATTATAGATATAGCCTTCTTTTCTAGAAGTGAGAGAATCTCTCTCTCCAGAATACTGGCTGACTCTCCTCGGGCTTGTGAATACAGAACGCCCGAGAAGCGAGGGGGGGGTGACAGCAAATTGGAGTCTGTAGCCCCGTGTTACTGTCTTGAAAACCCAAGCAGACGCTGTGATCATCTCCCTGTTTGCTCCTTAGAGCCAGCGGAGATGTCACGTCTCTTACCCTCTGAGTCTCTATTTGTTGTGTTATGGGGCCCTCTAGTGTCTGAACACGATGGTACCCCATTTCGACAATCCCCACCGCATGCGTTTGACGGTGGTGCATTCACAACCCCAGCCGGCACTGCGCATGCGCGTCACGGTAGCGGCTCTATAACCCCAGTCGTCACTGCGCATGCGCATGGCGGTGGTGCCTTCACAGACCCGTCTATTATCCGCCTTTTGAGAGAGGCCGTAGCTGCTCTCAAAAGAGGGACAGGCGACAGACTGTTTATTGTTTTTATTGTCTTTCTTTTCATTTTTTTGGACTGCCCCCTCGGCTTGAAGCCTGGATGCGACAGTGAAAAATGGTTTATTTGAAAACAACAACAATTGTGACATGTGTTTTTGTGAATTAGGCAGATAGCAGAACTCGCTGTCTCTGGTATTAAGTCTGTTTCCCTTCTGGCACGAACTTGAGGATGGCGTTGCGGCATCACTCGAGGCGGCGGGAAGATGGAGGCCTGGTGGCACCCCGAAAACACATCTGGAGCTGGGGAACAGGGAACTTCCAGCTCTGTCACCGAGGAGAGGAGAGGAGGCTGTCAGGCCGCCCGCTTCTTCTTCCTCGACTGGTGACCGAAAATCTGAGTCGGCTGTGCCTGAACAGCAGCTGCCGAAACCAGAGATTTCCTCGGCCAGCTCGTCCTCGTCTCCTGCCTGGGCTGGGGACTCGGGGCGGGCTGTGGCCTCTGCTGCCTCGGTACCTTGAACCGGGCAGAACGTGAGGCAACTTGGGCGAAGGACTGCCGCGAGACCGTCGCAGGTAGCGGCTAGACCCTTCGGGGGAGACAGAGGTGGAGGGCCTCGTCTTCCTTCTTTTTCGACTCACATCTCCGCTGCATCGAGACTAAAGCGGAGCCAAAATACCCTCGGGAACGATAGGCATGTCGAGAACATCCTCCTTTTCCCGGTCTGGGAGGTTGGTCAGGTTGAGCCACCTGGCTCTCTCCTGTACCACCATTATGCCCATGACTTTGCCCGTGGCCTGGACTGCACAGCGCTGCACACGGAGGCAAATGTCCGTGATCGCTGCGATCTCGTCCCACACGGCCAGCCCAGGTTTGCTCGATAGGTCCTCGCAGAGCTCCGCCTGGTAGGCGGTCAGCAGTGAGGAGACATTGAGTGCCCTGGCGGACAACGCTGCGGCTTTATAGGCCCGTTCCGTCATCGCTGACTGGAACCGGTCTGCCTTCACCGGTAGCCTGGGGTTCCTGCTTGGTGTCAGAGCCAGCCTCGGTTGGAGGTGGGCTGCCACCAGCGGTTCCATGGGCGGCATGCGGAGCAGGCCGAGCCTCTCCATACCGTCACAGTCCAGGGAGGAGGCACCCTGGATTGGGGCCTTATTACTGAAGGGGCGGTCTCTCCACGAGACCGACACCTCGTCCAGCATCTCCGGGAAGACTGGAACGGGCTGCCTCTTTGTCCTCGCTGCTTGGGGCAAAGTCTTCCCCTCGTAGTGAGACCTGGAGGTCTCCTTGGCCATTTCAGGCCATGGGATGTCCAGCCTGGACGCGGCGCGTTGACAAACGGCCTGCAGGTCCATGCTCAGACAGGGCGAAGCTGGTGCGCTATCGCCCGGGAGAGCAGCCATCGCTCCCGGCTTTGCAGCCTGAGCTGATGACACGAAGACATCATCGTCTTGCTCATCCGAGTTGGACAGGAGGAACTCAGAGGTATCCTCTTCGTCCTCCATGTAATCCAACTCCAGGACATCATCCGCGGGCGAGACCATGGTGAGGTCCAGTTGGGAGCCCCAACTTGACACAGCGCGGGGCTCCGCTCTCGCGGCTGTTGCCGCCACCGGGTCCCAGCCTGACACGGCGCGGGGCTCCGGTTCAGCAGCTGCCGCTGTTATTGAGCCCCAGCCTGACACAGCGCGGGGCTCAATCTCCGCGGCGGACGCCCCCATGTCTTGATTGCCGGCGGCGAAACAGCGGACATGAGGGGGTCCTGTCCCGACAAGCTAGCTTGGCGTGCTAGCCGAGGCTCTTGATGGTGAAGCGGGCACAATGCCCGCACGAGCCGGGGTTGTCGATAGCCTCCTGGGCGTGTTCCAGCCCGAGGCAGGACGAGCAGACCTGGTGTGAGTCTGTGCCTGATATCTTCAACCCGCAGCCGCAGAGCCGAGCCTCCGAGTCCCTGACTCCTCTGGTGTGAGGGAGAGAAGCGTCCATCTCGGTCGCCGTGGTGACGGCGTGGAGAGGACCCGCTCGTAACAGGTACGTTGCTGAGAAAAAATCCTTCCCCACCTATCGTTAATCCGGAGAAAAAACGACGGTGTAGAATTTTATTCTCAAAGAATATTAACTGGTGTGTTAATACCCTTTTTATCTTCCCATCCTCTGGTGTGAGAGAGAAAGATAAAAAACCGTCCCCGCTACCTTGCTGTCGGTAGTGAGGAAAGGCAAGCTAGTAACAGGTGTGTTACCAGCTTGAAAAATCAAAACCTTACCTTTAATTCCGAAGAAAGAAACGGCGAGGTAGATTGCAACACTAACTGGTGTGTTAGTATTAACAGTCTTCTTGCAGAAGTGTATATAGAAGTAGCCGGCGAGCGCCCGTCGACCGAAGTTAGCTTGGATAGCTTGGTTCCGTCTGTGGACTGTGTGAGCTAGCCCGGCTACCAATAGAGATGTGCTCTGAAGCGAGAAGAGGTGTTTGAATGATGCATGCGGCGTAGCGCAAGCTACTTATAGGGGGTAAATTCCCCGACGCTGACGTCAAGATCACCAGCCAATCAGGATTGGCGTAATGAGATTGATGCTTCTGTTTGCTCCGCGATGAGGCACATCCCATAGTGAGACATCGAACGGAGTGTTACGAATGAGAACTCACAAGGTTTATCCCAATATCCATCCTCAACTTGAGCCGGAAATCGATCCCATGATTCCTTAAATGCGTGTGGAGGAGTCGAGGAGAGAGGAGAGAGGAGGGAGGAGGCTTTTACATTTGCTTGATTTTTTGTAAAACAGAAATATCTTTGATTAAGGAGGAGATCCTACTCTAGAACACATTAAAGTGTTTGAAATAAACTTACACATTAAAAAATAATGGTTTGATAATAATTATTGTCACTATTAATGAATCATTTACAGTTCCTAATAGTGGTTTATTTGCATGTGTGGATAAAGGACACTGAATTTAATACAATTAATTGGTAAATAAAATGGTTATTATTATTTAGTTTATATTTATTTTATTTAAATTAATACATTTGTGTCTGAATTCTTAGTTTAGTTTTTGTGTGTTTTTTATTTGTAGTCTTAATGAATGAAGAAAGAATGTATACGCTGTTTTTTTAATGTTGTCGAAGAGTGAGTTCTGCCAACTTATACGATCCAAAAATGTAACTTTTACTTTTACTAGCTATAAACATGTTCTTCCTGTTAACAGTAATTATTCAGGTATTAATCAGATATCCTTATTTACAGTATAGTAAACTTCTTGCTACTATTTGATGCGACTTCATAAATCATTTTCCTCGTATACAACGTGGTGGCCCCAAGAGGTGATTTGATGTTATTTAAGTTATACAAATATAATAATTCATAGTAAATTATATATAAAAAAATATATATATTAAAAAAAAACCTGCAGGTTATCAATTATGATTTGATCAATTCTAGCAGTTTTATTTATATTAATTATCATTAATAATTGTTAATAACCAGACTTGCTTAGACTAGAACAACAACATTTTGATGGACCTTTTTGAGGGGTACTATTGTCTTTACTTTGGGCACTAAAAGTGAAGCGGAGACCCCAAGCAACCTTTAAGAGGAAGTATGCTGTCAGTATTTTATAAAGTAGTATGTTATTACTTTTAGACAAATCATGCATAACATGATTATATGTGAATTGTCTTGTACCACAACTATTTTAACTGTCAGTCTGACTTCAAAATACAGTTATAGTGAAACCTCTATACTGCTCCCACAAAGGCCTCCTGTGCAGACCACCAGGTCACTGTCTCTGCATTGGGACCCCCTGCTGGTGAGGTGACACAGACAAACAGACACTCAGTACCCGAGTAACCTCAGCTGCTAAGTGTCTGTTTTTGCACAACTTGTGAATAAAAGATCAAAAGTAATGTAATTTAATAAAAACAGGCGAGCTACAACAGCTCCATACACAAGTAAGTCAAATACAATCATTGAACTGTTGATGCAGACCATGTGAACGATTTGTGTAAAAGATTGTCAGCAATGTGATGGGAACTCAGAGATGGCTTTTATTGCACATGCCTCTGGAGTCCCTCTAGTGTGTGGGACTGCCAAGAATGCGGGTGCCAAACCTGCAGAATCCTTCCTTGAATACAAGGAAGTTTGTCTTGCAGAAGACAGAAACCTGATATGTGGTTCTGCTATAAAGTACCTGAAAACGGATCTGGTTTCAACAGGAAATAAATGCTATCTAATCTGACGTGGGAAATTCCCCTCAATCTCTGGAAGATATCCTGAAACAAACATGTTCATGAGTAGGCAAATTATGATCATGACAACAACCTTTTTGAGTGTCCTTAAATGTTCTCTTAGAATCATGTTCATTAACTTGCTTTTTTGAGATGCAAAATAAGGCCTCTCTCCGACATTGCAATGACATTGCAATTAAGAACATTTCATTTATTCCCAATTGCATTGTTGAACCATCCATTTCAAATGGCCTTTTCTAATGGTGACTGAAACTCTATTTTCTCTCTACATTCAAATATGATTTATTTTTAAATACTGAGGTTGAACATGCAGTCAGGGGAGATTGTAAGGGCTGTGCGATTAATTTCTGAATAAGATGGACATTGTCTACATCATGATAAGACAAAATTGGATTCAAATCAATTTAGAATTCCAAAGCCAATAGGTATCTGCCATTTGCATACTTAAAGAAACTAGGCAAGATGCAGTTGCCAATTGTTTTGTAATGAAGGAGACAAGTGGGTTATTGGCATGAAGGACACTGCATTTCAAACAGTTAATTGGTAAATAAAATGGTTATTATTATTATTATGATTATTTAGCTATTTATTTCTTAATTTAAATTATTACATTTGTATCTGAGGTATGAGGTTTTTGTATGTTTTCATTTGTAGTCTTAATAAATGAAGAAAGAATGTATACGCTAGTTTGTTTAATGTTGTCAAAGAGTGAGTTCTGCCAACTTCTACTATCCAAAAATGTAAATATTCTTCGACTTTTTCTAGCTATCGACATGGTAATTTTGTTAAGTAAACTTCTTGTGACTATTTGATTAGACTTCATAAACTGGCTATAATTTTCCTCATATACAACGTGGTGCTCACAAGAGGTGATTTGATGTAATTTAATCTATACAATATAATTATTAATTATTCATGATATCATAAATAATAGAACATTTACAAATATATATACACTATATATATATAAAATTGTATTTTCTTCTGATAATAATACAAATAATAATATAATACATGACATAGCGCTTTTCTAAAAACATGATAACCATTTTGATGTAACTTTGAGCATACACTCTAAAAACTAATTCAGGCGACCTTTCACCTCTACTTAATTAAATGCAAGTTAAAAATGGGAGATAATTGATTTAGATAAACATTTTAAGTTGCAAACATTATATTTACATTTATAAGTTGTGTTGACGTAATAATGTTGGTAATTACATCAACTTAATATTGTGTGTAATTTAAACTCGTATTTCTGCGTTAATTGACTCAAAACAAAATTCAAGTTGTAGTAAGTAATGCAATTGGCTTGATAACTTAATTGTTCTACACCTTGAGTTAAGGATTTCAAGTCCACTCCCACTTAACATGCCTGGACAAGTTCAGACAGTTAAGACAAATAGAAATACTATACAAAGCACATTTTAAGGTGAGTGTCATCTTTTGTCATTCAAATAGATACTTGCTGCACTGTATAGGGAAATTGCTGTTTGACCAAAATTAGTTATGTGAGAGGGTACAAAGTAGTAGAGGCTACTGTGAGAGTAAAAATACTTTGGTTACTATTGTGATATCGCTTTTTATTAAAAATGAATCTCGGTGAAGCAGATCAAGGACATGCTTCTTGAGGTAGGATCGTTATTTAGAGTTGTCATTGAAATGCAAGTTGTTGGCAGTCACCCATTCAGAATATATTAATTTAGGTAATTTCTCTTTTTTTCCTTTTTCAAAAATAGCACAATACAATTGAAGTACGCAGAGAACTATAGCCATCCGCTGCCTTGTCGTGTGCCTTAGAGAAAAGGAAGAGGACCTTTTCAAGGAGTTTAGCGACGTAATTCAAAATCTTGAAATAAAATAAAATCCACGGGCACAGTTTAAAAACACAGGACAAAAGCACTGCTCTCTGTCAGTTACATTTTGAAGCATATTGCACTTTGGGCCACAACCCATCAATAATATCTTAGCAACGTTCAGCATGGACAGGTGTTGACAGCAATGGCATGGGGAAAGGATTATGTACAATTTGAAAAGTGGCTTCTGCTCTTCACTTAACCAGTTCAAATATTGTATGGAACCTGCAAACAAGATGAGAAGATACACTAAAACTTGCACGGTTGTGATTGACAAAATCTGTCCACATGCATTTAAGCACTGGGCAAAGTACTCAAAATCACTTCTGTGTGTCTTCAGGACCACATTGCCATGATGACACACACATGCAGACTCAATAGGTGAAAACAATACCAGCGTTGCTTTAGCAGCTGGTAATAATGGCTCTGAATTAGCTAAGAGTGACAGTTTAAAAAGTATGCAGTTACCTAATTCATTATCTCTTATGCGCTAACCTATTATTTAATGTGCTTCAAACGGACATGAATATCGCCTTCATCAGTGACCGGTCCACCCCAGGATCTGACCATACGATGGCAACCATCGTGGTCGAGGGAAACAAATGAATGAGCAAGCATTCTGCGTTAAATGTTTTTATACTGTTTGAAATAATGACTGTCGGCAGTGTAAACATCTTTGTTACATCTTTTGTAAAATTGATGTGTGTGATCTGCAGATTGGTGGCCATTGAGAGTTTGTTTCTGTAGTTTTACAAAACTTTACATATTTTACATATTTGGCACTGGTTTTAAATATGCAAAGGCCTCTAACTTCAATGTGATTGCAGCATGTATTTGCTGTGTCCCCATTTCCCATGGTAATATGGCTAATGTGTTTATTTATTATTTGTGGGGCAATTTAAATTTGTGTTATTTATCTTTTTTTTCTCAAGATTTAAATGAAGCTCAGCGCAAGTTCTTAATAAAAACAGGCGAACCGCAACAGCTCCACACACAAGTAAGTCAAATACAATCATTGAACGGTTGATGCAGACCATGTGAACAATTTGTTTAAAAGAATGTCCGCAATGTGATGACAACTGAGAGATGGCTTTTATTGCACATGCCTCTGGCTTGATAAAGTTCCTTTAGCGTGTGAGACTGCCTAGAATGCGGATGCCAAACCTGAAGAATCCTTCCTTGAATACAAGGAAGTTTGTCTTGCAGAAGACAGAAACCTGATTATTCAGCAGCTGTAGTTGCTGCATCAAACTATGAATGTCAAAACAAGCTTGCAATCGTTTTGAATTGTGCTGTTGTGTCCTCTGAGGTCATCTTGATCATGTGATACTGGCCTTTAAGAGGGCAGGATATAGTCTGGACCATATATTGGTCAGTTGCCGATTAGTGTCCTCCTTGAGTCTCGGCAGGTTGTTTACTGGCCCAGAGTTCTCTGTAAAAATGTAAGATTGAAGTGAGACAATATTCGCTACATTAACTTGTCTTACTGTAAGTTTGACGGACAACAAATGCTGTATTCACAGTGCCTCGGTAGCAGTAGGTTAAGGTAAAGAATGAAGCGCTGGTGGCTGCAGTTCAAATACTGTTCAGTCAAATCCCCCTTCAGACAAATCTGGGGGTCATTTTAGACTGTGATCCTAATTTTCTAATCCATTTTAACAAGGTTGCAAAAACGAAATGTTTCCAACTGAGAAAGATTGCCAGGATTAGAACAGTTGCCACTCAGAATGATGCTGAAATGGTTTTACATGCTTTGATTCGTAGTGGCTGGGATTATTGCAATTCTCTTTTTACTTGTCCCCCTTAAAACATCTTTTAAATAATTGTAATTCATTCCGAATGCTGCAGTCAGGATATAAAAAACAAAACAGAGATCCCATTTCCCCTCTGCTGGCATCACTGTACTGGTTACCGGTGTCTTGCAGAATTGATTTTAAAGTGCTTTTAATGATTGACAAGACTTCACATAACCTTACCCCTCCATACTGTACATCAATGACTGCCTTTCATTCATAACCAGGCTCGCTTAGACTAGAAGACCATATTCGCTACATTAATTTATGGTCTTAAATTAGACAAACAAAATAATCTGTATTCAAAGTGCATTGATAGCAGTAGGTCAAGGTACAGAATGAAGCACTCTGAATCCTGATTGGAGGGCAGGCCCCTTCCAAAAAACACAAGTAATCCGACCCATTCGATCTGAATGGTTCTGCTGACCCTGCTTCACCATCCATTCCCTATCTGTACCATGGTTGGCACTTCAAAAGCTCCAAACTATGGTGAACTGGCTTTGCTTCCAGGAACAGAAAGAAGCAAGTGAAGCTGAGACAAGTCTTCTGATTTGATGTAAGGAACAGTCTCAGCAAATACACATGGTAAGCACAGGAAGGAAAAGTAAGTGAGTCACGAAAGCCTTTGTCGCTTTGTCCTTCCACCAAGGAATACCGATATCCTTTATTAGATATTTAGTCGTGGCACCATCACAAGAATTAGGGAATTAACTGGCCTGCAGAGTAACGTAGCTCCCACAGGGGAACCAGTTCACATCAATCAATCAATCAATCAATCAATCAATCAATCAATCAATCATTTAATCAATCAATCAATCAATCAATGTTTATTTATATAGGCCAATATCACAAATGTTACATTTACCTCAACGGACTTCAGTTTGTACAGAATATCAGTATGACAATACGACACCCTCTGTCCTTAGACCCTCACATCGTACAAGGAAAAACTTCCAGAGAAAACCCACTCTAAAAACAAATGCCTTGGCTCAACAAAGAAAATCAACGCAACAGTTTGCATCGATGTTTATTGAGTTAAGACAACTTCTAATGAAATTGTCTTAAAGCAACAAAGTTATTTGAGTTAGGGGAGAAGGATTTTCCTCTACAATCAGGTGTTTTTAAATACCACTTACTTAATAATTGGTAGCATAAACACAAGTTTTGAAGTTGATTACTCAAAAGATTAAGTTGTTCCGACTAGTTTTACCACATGATTTAAAAGGAATTTCAAGTTGTATGTACTTAATTACCATCATTGTGAACACACGTTTTTAAGTTGACAACCATTTATAAATTAAGTTGCTCCAAATATATTGTATTCAATAGTTTTTTTTCTTAGCTTTTTCATGTTTTTGCCTTTTAAAGAAAGAAATTAATTGATTCCACAACAAAAATATTAAACAATTCACTTTTTATTTTGAACTACAGTTGTTTATTTCAACACATGATGTTTCAATCAGGAGAGAATTCATTTTGTTTGAACATTTATTGACACATGCCATATGATAAGGTGCATGAACACCTGAAATCACAGCTGACTGCAGGAGAGAGGAGAACCATTTTAAAGTTTGGCTGCAGCACGTTGATTGGCTCCTGGAGAATGAGGTGAAATGTAATAGGTTAAAAAGAACGCCTGTGATGAGCTGACTATATGCAGCTGCGGAGTGAATGTATATACACCCAGTCTTCCTGTAAGAGCTTGAACTGAGCTTCATTTAAATCTTGAAAAAAGGATAAATAACACAAATTGAAATTGCCCCACAAATAATAAATAAACACATTATCTATATTACCATGGGAAATGGGGACACAGCAAATACATGCTGCCATCACATTGAAGTTAGAGGCCTTTGCATATTTAAAACCAGTGCCAAATATGTAAAATATTTTGTCAATCAAAACCATGCAAGTTTTAGTGTACCTTCTCATCTTGTTTGCAGGTTCCATACAATATTTGAACTGGTTAAGTGAAGAGCAGAAGCCACATTTCAAATTGTACACAATCCTTTTCCCGTGCCATTGCTGTCAACACCTATCCATGCTGAACGTTGCTGGCCAAAAGTGCAATATGCTTAAAAATGTGCTTTTGTCCTGTGACCATGGATTTTATTTTATTTCAAGATTTTTAATAACGTCGCTAAACTCCTTGAAAAGGTCCTCTTCCTTTTCTCCAAGGTACACGACAAGGCAGCGGATGGCTATAGTTCTCTGCGTACTTCAATTGTATTGTGCTATTTTTGAAAAAGGAAAACAAAGAGAAGTTACCTAAATTAATATATTCTGAATGTGTGACTGCCAACAACTTGCATTTCAATGACAACTCTAAATAACGATCCTACCTCAAGAAGCATGTCCTTGATCTGCTTCACCGAGATTCATTTTTAATAAAAAGTTATTTCACAATAGTAACCAAAGTATTTTTACTCTCACAGGAGCCTCTACTACTTTGTATCCTCTCACAGAACTATTCACAGTTCAAAGGCTGCTAATTTTGGTCAAACAGCAATTTGCCTATACAGTGCAACTACAAGGCTATCTACTGTATTTGAATGACAAAAGATGAAACTCACCTTAAAATGTCCTTTGTATAGTATTTCTATTTGTCTTAACTGTCTGAACTTGTCCAGACATGTTAAGTGGGAGTGGACTTGAAATCCTTAACTCAAGGTGTAGAACAATTAAGTTATCAAGCCAATTGCATTACTTACTACAACTTGAATTTTGTTTTAAGTCAATTAACGCAGAAATCAGAGTTCAAATTACACACAATATTAAGTTGATGTAATTACCAACATTATTACGTCAACACAACTTATAAATTAATGTTTGCAACTTAAAATATTTATCTAAATCAATTAATTCACATTTTTATCTTGCAACCATGCATTTAATTAAGTGGAGGTGAAAGGTCGCCTGAATTCGTTTTTAGAGTTTAAAGGGGAAAATGGGAGAAACCTCAGGGAGAGCAACAGAGGAGGGATCCCTCTCCCAGGACGGACAGACGTGCAATAGATGCCGTGTGTAAATCGAAAAGATAATACATTTTACAGTGTAGGCAGACCAAATGTTCGGAAAGACCAAATGTTTGGAAAAGCATGTGTCTATAATAAGAAGATGAATCCACGAGGATGTCAACAATCCTGTGGGAGCCATCAGGGAAGTAGTATGATGAGTCAGGCAGGACCGCAGAGTGAGGTTCAGCCGCGACTCGAAGTCCAGGACTCAGATCCAAAACTCAGGATAGAGGATCCAGGACATACGACCACAGCAACAGGATTAGCCTCGACTCAGGATCCCGGCGTATATGTAGACACAAAAAAGAGATTTCAGCCCACACTAAGTACACTAGTAGGGGTTGCTCTAGTATCTCACCCTCAACTGTTATGAGAGGCCCAGGAGTAGGTTAAGCACCCTCTCTGGTAGAAAATATCCTGTTGTAAGAGTGCTAGTTACTTAGTCAGTTGGGTAGAAAGGAGGAGGAGAAGGTTATAAAAAAATTATTCTAGTATGTATTGGTCTTTATCAATGCCAATTCCTTTTTTACAACGGTTGAAAAGTACCAAGAATAACGAAATTGCGTAATTGTGCTCGTGCAACGGAGTAGCATAAAAGAAGGGACTTCAAATGTGTCTAAAGCACATTTAAAAAGCGTTCACCCCTCTCCTGTTGTTTCACATAGTATATGGTTCTGAATAACGTTCCTGAGAACTGGTTACATCAGGTTTCAACAGGAAATAAATGCTATTTAATCTGAGGTTGGAAATCCCCTTAGCTTTAATTTATGCAAGATCTCCTCAAAGCATAATATGGTCGTGATTAAGCAAGTTAGGATCATGACAACACCCTTTTTATTTTCCTTAAATGTTCACCTGTTAATAATGCCATGTCACAGAATTAGGATCATGTTCATTAACTTGCTTTTTTCAGACGCAAAGTAGAAGTCCACTTCTTTCAAGACATTTACAGAAAATGACATTGCAATTAAAATGTTTCATTTGGAGACTTAAAAAAACTAGGTAAGATGGTGTTGTGCAAGCCAATTGTTTTGTAATGAAGGAGACAACAATTTCCTTGCGCGGTTGAACATCTGATGTTAATATGTATTTGTTAACGGAATCATTCTCAGAAACCCATTTTAATACTGCTGTCAGTTCCTCATAACAGATACCTGATAATGGGTGAAAGGCGTTTGCTACAGGGGCGCTGGTTGGCTTTGTAAGATATACCCAACAATAAAGTCTGCACACAACAAAAACGAAAGCAGACTAGTACTAAGACACATGGTATTTCATCTTATTGGAATATTAATAGCAGTACAGTCTATAAAAGTCAAAAAAGGCCACAGAGTATCAAAGACCCCCATCACCCCAGCAACAAACTGTTCTGTCTGCTGCCGTCTGGCAGGCGGTACCGCAGCATCAGGACTAAAACCACCAGACTAAGGGACAGTTTCATCCCACAGGCCAAAAGACTATTTTACACCTGAGCTTGCATTATATTTATTTTTTATTGTTGTGTTTTATTTAAAAAATGGTTCATCTTAAATATTGCACTGTTGAGGAACTTGTGATCTAAGTTTTTCATACATTACATAATTACACCGTAGTTTGTTATGATGTTATGACAATAAACCTTTGAATTTTGAGTCTTGAGATTAAAGCTCTCTTGTTGTTTTCAGAGAGAAGCTGTTTTCACAATCATGACCAAGAGTGGGTTGACTGAAAATAATTATTCAGAAAGGGAGGATACCAAACAATACGTTTCTTTTTCAAGGAAATAAAATGCAAGGTGGCTTCCCAAGGCAGTATAAAAGGAGACACCTCTCATAGGCACTTGCATTGGCAGAGAAGGGCAGGGCTGTGTACTTGCAGAACTTTATACTACTATACACTGCAGATGAAAGCTCTGGATACAAGAACAGATTTACGTGTTACCATGGTTCATCTACAAAAGGTAGGAAAGCATTTATTTGTCTTTCATTTAAATGCTTTTTAAATAATGGCTTCTATGGTCTCAAACAGAAGCATAACTCATTAGTTTCAGCAATCTATCAGGCTGCAGAGTTCACATGCTGTTTGATCTTTGGTGTTCAGGTGTTGTGTTGAATGGTTTTCAAGTACTGTACTCGACTATGTATTTGAGGTACCTGTACTTCACTTGAGTATTTCACTTTGTGCAACTATATACTTTACTTCACTTCATTTTGGAGGCAATTTTTAACTTTTTACTCAACAATATGTATTTCACAGTTTTAGTTACTAGCTGCTCTGCAGACGTTGACTAATAATACAAAATACAAAATAAACTAATAAACCATCATGTATCATTATATCATGGGCACCCAGCAGTATCAAGATATACAAAATGAACCCAACCTCTACCAAGTGAAACATTGATATTAATTGACATTAATAAATTCATTATTACTAATTATAATACAATTATTTTTAAATATGAAAATGGATCTTACTGCACAATGAGTATTTCCACGTTTTGTAATTGAAGTATCTTTTGACGTCTTTTGTAATTTTACTAGGGTAACATTTTGAATAAAGGACTTTTACTTGTTACAGAGGATTTTTACATTGTAGTAATGGTACTTTTACTTAAGTAAAATATCTGAGTAGCCTACTTCTTACACCTCTGGTTATTTCCTATTACTTTTAGTGGTAAACACTTTGGATAGTCTGGACAGTGTGGGATTGCTGAGGGTGTATCAGTAATGGAGTACACTGATAAGGAGGTAAACCGTTAAATGACAATACAATTACAAATACATGTCACATAAGCTATTGTTAATATAGTATGACTCGTTCAAAATAGAATGTAAACATACTGTAATGTTCTCAATTACCAAGGAACATCATGAAGAAACAGATCCCTCTCCTGACCCGTGCTGTGAGGAAGGAAAGAACACTCCAGCAGCACCACAGTCCGACCGTAAGTGTGACTGTCAATAACTGACCTAATGGTATAAATATATACGCAGTGATATGTAAAGATTCCTCCACCAGGGAAAGTAGCTGGGTGTAGACTACAGTTAGATTACTCCTGTGAAACAGACAGCGGCAGTTTGACTGTTGATAACGCCAAAACTGTCACGGTTAAGGGACTGATTCATAGGACTGGGTGAACCCCTTCCCCTCATCCTCTGCATGTGCCTGGTGTAGAATATACATTAGATTAGATGTTGTAACACAGTTCTTTTCCAACACTTTCAGTGAGACGCTGTTTGAAGAATCTTGTGGGATGGTTGAGAGTGTTTCTGCAATGGATAACCCTGATGTGGAGGTAAATAATTAAATTACAATATAATAACAAGAGAAATATTGTCATATATTTAAGTATTGTGAATATGGCATGATTCATGTATTGATTAGATTAAAACAATTAAACATATTGTTCTCAATTACGAAGGAACTTTATGGAGTATCAGATTCCTTCCCTGACCCGTGCTGTGAGGAAGGAAAGAAAACTCCAGCACGTAAGTGTGACTGTTAATAACTGATTTAATGTAATAAATATATACCTGCTGTGGAGATACTGAGAGATACTTTTCTATAAAGTGAAGAGCTACAGTGTTCTGGTACACACTATTGTACACTATTTTACTTACTGGTAAATTCTACACTTTTGTATTAATATTTACTGAGTACTTCTTTCAGCACTGGTAAAAAGTATAATGAAATGTGAAATAGTTAAATTAAGGTTAGAATAGCTGACCCCTCATAGGTCTGAAGCATAAGTATTTATACAGTTTCCTGCCCTCCCCTGTGCGTGTCACAGGATATGTGGTTTTAAGTAATATGATTGATCATGACGGCACCCATTCTGATTTTTATTAAATGATCACCTATGAATAATGCCAATGTCCAACCTGAGTGCAAAGAACTTTTTCATCAACCTGCTGTATCTGATACCAAGAAATGTCTTTTTCCACCTCTTTAAGGTTATTTAACCAACAATTATTAATATAGTATGACTTGTTCAAAATAGAATGTAAACATACTGTAATGTTCTCAATTACCAAGGAACATCATGAAGAAACAGATCCCTCTCCTGACCCGTGCTGTGAGGAAGGAAAGAACACTCCAGCAGCACCACAGTTTGACCGTAAGTGTGACTGTCAATAACTGACCTTATGTTATAAATATATACACAGTGATATGTAAAGATACTGAGATGTACTTTTCTTGTCTTATGACAGATGTTCCTCCACCAGGGAAAGTAGCTGGGTGTAGACTACAGTTAGATTACTCAGGCTGTGAAACAAACAGCGGCAGTTTGACTGTTGATAACGCTGAAACTGTCACGGTTAAGGCACTGATTCATGGGACTGAGTGTACCATCAGTTTCACAAAGATTGCAGACAATGGAAATCAAATCAAAGCAACCTCGCTATCTGTCTCTACAGGTAAATCTGAAAAAGTAATCAATGACACCTGTTTCTGGATCTTTTGGATAGTTATATATGGCTTTTTTTTTGCCTTTCCTTATCAGTCAAACAGCACTTTAAAATGCTGACAAACATTCATGGAACATTCCTTTTTTTACTTTTACTGAAAGCTTTCTGATTTTCTCCTCAGGGCACAGCACTCCTGTGCAGAATAAAGTCGATCAGCTCAGCAGGGAGTCAGAGTCCCTGCCACCTGCTGGTGAACTTGCTCAAGTGGAGAGTAACAATGTAACATGGTGCAGTGAGGTTGGAACTCTGCAAGAGAAAGCTGATGGAACATTAAGAAAGCCAACTGCACCATCTTCCCCCAAAGGTCAGTCAAATATAATAGTTATTGCTAAAAGATGTACTTACTGTTAGATGACAACGTTAAATAATTGAGCGGTTTAGAACTCTGCCACATCAGCCCATAAATGTGTATCTCAATAAGCTAGGGAATTGTAGTCTTTATTTTTCATTGAATAAAGAGGTCGCCACTGGGTGAAAATATTATTTTGGCATTTTGCACAAAACTAAAAACTGGCCAACAAAAAGCCCCTTATTGTAATGGGAATCTTTAATAAAAGTTAACAAAACAAAAAAGGAGCCGGATACAAAAGGTTCAGCCTTTGAAATCTATATTCTAATTGTGACAGAGGGTTGTTCATTTAATTTTCCTTATTCTGAAACTGGCACCAGAGCTAACTTAGCTTGCTGGTCTTTCCAGCATGTTTGTTTCTGTCATAAAAAGAATCAGACCTCTTGATCTGGGTGGTGTTTTCAAATCTGTCGCCATTAAACAGGATCCATGAGGTGCATTTCAGCTTACGATCAATAAATGTATCGCCAGGTATTTAGTTTCTTAAATGTTATTCCATTGCTGTTTTTCTTGCAAAAGTAGTAGATACATTGGGACCTTCTGCACGAAACAAAAACTCTGAAAAAGACCCTTCACAGTGTGAGACTGCCGAGAAAGTTGCAGACGACATCACTGCAGAATTGTTCCTTGAAAACAAGAAAGATTTATTTGCAGAAGACAGAAAGCTGATTGCCCATTTTTGTGTAGTTAAAGCTAGCTGGCATTTCAAGTTATTCTTTTGTATGAGTCCTTGGTGAAGCTAGCGATCGTCCTGACCATGGGACACTGGCCCTTTATGGCGCATTTCCACTGCAGGGCCTCGCACGGCTTAGTACGGTATAGTTAGGCCTTGGTAGGCCAGGCTCACTTTATGCTGCGTTTCCATTACAGTTTAGGAACTGGAGTAGTAACTATGCTGTGACGTCATCTTCAATGCGAAACACAAAACCAACATCAGCCGTTAGCTGTTAGCCCTCAGAGCTCACAGCTCCTCATATCTGTTCAGAAACTAAACAAAAGTTAAACAAGTAAACCAAAGACTGTCTGTGTCATGGCGAATACAGTCGCTGGTTTATTTATGTCTGTATAGGCCGTTGTTGTGAATGTGGACGGTCGGAGCATATACTGCGTCAGCTTAGCCGATCTTACGGTGGCCGGCAGGTGCAAACGTGGAACAACGGCCCAAAACGTATACATAAGCAGGGAACGCCTGCAAATAATGAAATTAAAAACAAACAAACCCTGAAAACAAATAGAAAAACGCTGCATTTACAGAAATGATGCAAACTAAATACAACACACAAACCCCGAAAACAAACGCAACAAAAAAACGCTGCAAATACCAAAACGATATGCAAAGTCCAAAGCACGTACAAATCCCAAAACACATTTAAAAAAAAAACCTTCCGGAAGTGCTCCAGGCCTCTAAGGGGCGCGCTACGTGGATGTCTGACCAGACATAGAGAGAACGAACAAGAGTGATGGAAATCGGGAGGAAAGAAAGTTCATTTAAGTGGAGAAAGATATAAGAAGGTAAGTTTTGTTTTTATAGATAGAGCGTCATATTTATATAGCTAGCGTTAGCGTGCCTAACTACTACACCAGCTGAGGAGAGGAGAGCTTCAGGTGAAGAGAAGATAAAGTGAGGGAAGAACATTGTCAAAAGAGGTGACAAATCAAGTGCAGGAAAATAACACGGGCCATAGTGAGTACCGCGGAAAAAGGACATTTGAATTCTTAGCAGTTTGTTTATATGTATGTATTTGTGTATAGATGTTGCAACTATACAGAGCTTTAGCTATTGCCTGTAATTATGGATATGCTAATGAAGCTATTGAATTGAGAGAGAGAGAGAGAGAGAGAGAGAGAGAGAGAGAGAGAGAGAGAGAGAGAGAGAGAGAGAGAGAGAAAATGTGAAGAGGGACAAAGTAATGGCAGGAGAGTAGTGTGCATTCGACATGCTCAAGAACAAATATAGAGAAGACATTAAAGGAGAGAGAGACTAAACACAGATTCAACGGTAAACATGATGTATCTTTCTATTTATTTAGCTAACCACTATTTAGACTATGTGTTTTTGATTGACTTGATTAGATGGATTTACTACATCAATGTATGTCTTTTCAGGCTGCCATGTTTTGTCCTTTCTGTGGCCAACATCTGGGGTCAGTTCAAGTGTTCTGTGGCTCCTGTGGCAAACATGTACAGTTTTTGGCAGAAGTTGAACACAACAGGAAGTTCACTTTTTTTTATTTTATCTGTTTCAAATGCAAGAAATAAGGATTCAACACACTGCTCTGTTTAGAATACTAATTGGCAGATGCATACACTAGTTATCAGCATGAAGGACACATTTTTTCATTGTCTGTTTATGTGAAATATTTAGAAGCCATCATTAAATTGTAGACCAATGCATGATTAAATACACAAAACAGCTTATATTATACATTCATAATTGTGTATTAGTTCTATCTTTATAGAGAACATTATACATTTAGAATCAGACTTTGAGACAGTGAGCGGCTGGGAAAGTCACACCGCCATGGGGCACAAACAGTTGCTGACGTGATGTTTTCTTCGCATTCTTAGGCATTCCATAAGGAGGGTCAGGAACTCACGCTTGGGACCACCAGTGTCCCCTCCATCCTCAGTGTGTCCCTCATCATCAGTGAACTTAACTGACATCTCATGAGAGGGGTCGAATGAGGCACCTTTGAAGCCGCGGATTGCTCCATCCTACACATTGGCTCTATTAATATTGAACCTGCTGCAAGATGCATTTGTTCTTTTTGCAGAGAGTTCTGCAACAATGTCCTCCCCAGTCAGGTATTCTGTGCTGGGAAAGACAAAGTCATGTATTGTAATATTAAATGATGAAGGTAGTAATAAGATTTACAGTGTAGAATAAAAAAATTAAGTGGTAATAGTAACAATTATTACCTTTGCTCCATTTTGTCTTCTGGCTCAGACTGGCTATCAATAATGATAAGTGCATACACATTTGTGTAGTTGCTGCAGTGAGAAGACAGTTGAATAATTATTTTCAAATACATAATATATGCATGACAGTCATATTTACAAAAGGATGTCGATCCTCTTCCTGTTTTTTCAATACATTGGGTTCTAAACTGACAACAGCACTTTTGTCATACTCCTGCACAATCCTTGTAAACATTTGAAATGGATGCAACAAACAATATCTGATCTTTGAAAGATATTTGTGGGTGTTTTTTGTATCGTCTTCACTAAGATGTCAGATATTGTGGGTGTAATTTGGAAATGTATGAAAGTATAATTGTTCTGCTTCCTGGCAATGTTAGCCACTGTGATTGGAGGCTATACAAACAAACAAATGTAAAATAAAGATACACAGCAAACAACTGTGTCACGATGCAACTGTCAACCTCGTTTACCTATAGAAGTTGTTCTGACCCGGGGCAGACTGGACCTCTTCCTGGAATGGGGTTGGTGCTCCATCCTATTTTTACCCAGGAAATAAGTGCACACAAAGGTATTTATTGATTTCATGTTCACAAATTCAAACCTACATGGTATAATTACATTTTTAATTAGTCTTACCCGATCAGATGCTGGTTGTGGGTGCCTGAGAGGTCTGATAAAGGTAAACAACTAATATATTCAAACTACTGTACTGTTAAAACATTCTGCTTCTTGTAGCACAAAATAATGTGTTGACAATGTTTTATTTTACCCTGGCAAACTGTTTTCCATTCGTGGAGTGCTCACTTTTGGAACATTTGGAATGTCCTACACCTGCATACACACAAATGACTGACTGAAATAAAAATAAATTCACTTTAATTAAGAATAGATGCCATGATAAATCCAAACTGACCAAGGTACATTATATTGTTGACCGTCCTTTAACTCTCACATTAGGATTTACATTGGGGCACAATAAACCATCTCCTCTCTGCACCTATAACATTTAGGTGCACAGTGCTGTCTCTTGACTTGCAAACTCTTTTACCAAACAAGCTAAGGCTAGCTGGGTAAATATGACGCTCTTTGTATAAAAAAAAACTTACCTTCTTATACTATATCGACTTGTTCCACTTCGATCAACTTTGTTTCCTCCGGCTTCAATTTCCATCACTCTTGTTCGTTCTCTCTATGTCTGGTCAGACATCAATCTGTTCCACGTAGCGCGCCCCCTAGAGGCCTGGAGCACTTCCGGAATGTTTTTTTTTTTTAATGTGTTTTGGGATTTGTACGTGCTTTGGACTTTGCATATCGTTTTTTTTTGTTGCGTTTGTTTTCGGGGTGTGTGTGTTGTATTTAGTTTGCATCATTTCTGTAGATGCAGCGTTTTTTGGTTGTATTTGTTTTCAGGATTTGTTTGTTTTTCATTTCAGGATTTGCAGCTGTTTCCTGCTAATGTACCAGCTGCTTAAAAATTGACTGCCCATCATAGTTGTAGTTTAATAAACTATAGGAAAGGAAAAGTGTTGATCCATGCTTATGAATGTTTAATAATCAATTAAGGCTTTTATATGTCTTGTTTTTATTTTCTACAGAGAAGCAGCTAGAGAAGTTTTTGGAGGAACTGGGGTTGGATCACCACTACAGAGAGAAGCTGTCCCTAAGCACACTTCTGAGGATTGACCAGAAGACCTTTACAGATGAACCTGCCAAATGTAATCCAGATCTTCCATGGTATTTTCTGAAGAAACTAATGATGGTTAATGTGACGGCTAGGAATGTGAAATATACACCTGCACACGAGTCCAACTGTGAGGATCACACAGATGGTCTTGATGACTTAGACCGAAAAACACATTCAGGTGAAACACTGAATCCCCTTGACATAATCACTGCTCTCTTCCTGTGCTCTGATGGTTTTGTACAGCAGGAAATGGCCCTCAAAATGTCCATGTGTCAGTTTTCCGTGCCTCTGTTGCTTCCCAACTGTGACACAAAGCAGTGCACACTCATGCTTTGGGCCATGAGAGACATTGTTAAAAAGTACAGACCTCGGTCACTTTTAGAATCCAAGGGATTTATTGAAGAGAGAATTGTTGTCTCTGAACTTCCAATGATATCTTTTGTGAGACTGGGTGAGTGCTCCTTGTCCAAGTCAGAGATCCTCAATAAGCTTCTGAGCAACTCTCAGCAGTACCATGACACCTTTGTTCACCGTAACATGGAGGGTGGTGACAGTCCAAGGAAAATATCCAATGGGTTGGTGGAAATGACTTGGTACCTTCCTTGTGGGAACAAAAACATGGACGTCTTCAGCGAGCCAGTTGCTGTAGCTAACCTTCGTGGGGACATTGCTTCATCTCAAACACAATTTTCTTTCTTGTGTCAGACATCTGCAGCAGTTTTTGTGTTCTTTGACGCTTTGGACTCTGAGTGTGAGCTGCTAACCAACCAACAACACAAGGCACAGATCTTCTTGGTGGGTAACCGTCAAAGCAAATATTTCAAATTAGATGCTGTGAAAAAGGTAGCAACCAAGTTGAGCTTAACCAAGAGCAACATCCTTTTGAAAGATAAGCACATAAATGATGCAAACTTTGTCAAAGATTTGCGGGAAAAAGTCAGCAATGCATTTGAAAACACAAAGGTGAAGAGGGGAATTGAGAAGATGGCTGACATTGCCCATAAACTGGGAATCTCTGTTGATGAAGAATCTCCAGACTGCCAGACAGCGAAGAAAAACGCAGATGCCATCACAGCAGAAATTCAAGACCTTCTTAAATACAAAGAAGCTCAGCTTCCCTTGCAAGGACAAATATGGAAGGACCTCACTCGCTTAGAGAAGGAAGAATTGCGACTTCGGAAAGTTGGGTCTGAAAATATAGAAGAGTACAAAAGCAGACTTCATCGAAAGAAAAAAGAACTTCGGAAACAACAGAACTCTAAGGACATGTCGAAGGCAATGACATGTTTCATCAATGCAATATCAAGCCCAGGGATAGAGAGGTGCTATTTCCTGAAATGGATGCGAATGAACCTCGATAACGTGTCTCGGGAAAAACTCTTTGACCTCAGGAAGCAGTACAAAGAAAAATACAGAAACTCTGAGAACAAAAAGGAGATCAAGGAGATTGAGGAACAACTTTCCAACAGCTCATTAGGGACTGAACACTTCTTCCGTGAAATGGGCCAGATCTATGAAGCTTCCCTTTCCCTTCCTGAAACAGACCCAGCACGTCAACAACTACAGCATCTCCCCAAGCTATGTGCAGAATTAATGCTTGCTGGATTTCCACTTGAGCTTGTAGATGGAGAAGCATCCAACATACCTCTCAGATGGGTGACTGACGTTCTCTCTCAGCTCAATGACTTGGTGTCTCCTAAGAACAAGATCCTGGTAGTCACAGTTCTTGGAGTTCAGAGCACAGGAAAGTCCACTCTCCTCAACACCATGTTTGGAGTGCAGTTTGCAGTCAGCAGTGGTCGATGCACTCGAGGTGCCTTTATGTTGCTGATTCAAATCAATGAAGATGTCAGAAAAGACCTCAACTGTGACTTCATGGTGATCATTGACACTGAGGGCTTAAAGTCACCAGAGCTTGCACAACTGGACAATAGCCACGAGCACGACAATGAGCTTGCAACACTCGTTGTGGGGCTGAGTGATATCACCATCATCAATATTGCAATGGAGAATTCAACAGAAATGAAGGACATCCTACAGATAGTTGTACACGTTTTCCTCAGGATGAAAGAGTTAGGCAAAAAGCCCAAATGTCAGTTTGTTCACCAGAATGTGTCCGATGTTTCAGCCCATGACAAGAACATGCAAGACAGGAAACTGCTCCTGCAACACTTAAACGAGATGACCCAGGCAGCAGCCAAAATGGAAAAGAAAGAAATGTACTCGAGCTTCACTGATGTGATGGAGTACAGTCCAGACACTGGAAGCTGGTACATTCCTGGGCTCTGGAATGGAAACCCACCGATGGCACCAGTCAATGCAGGCTACAGCGAGACTGTTTATGAGCTCAAGAAGAACATAATCCATATTTTGGGAGGTTGTGGATCATCAGCTAATAATATCTTGGACTTTACTGAGTGGATGCAGAGCCTGTGGACTGCAGTAAAACATGAAAACTTCCTCTTCAGTTTTGGAAACAGTCTCGTGGTTGATGCATACATGAGGCTGTGCACAGAATTCAACAAATGGGAATGGGACTTCAAAAAAGAAATGTACACCTGGGTTACACAAGCTGAAAAAAGAATCTCCAACTTCGGTACACCTGCTGATAAATCCAACAAATCTGATATGAGAGAACTTCTTATGCTATTGAGAAGTGAAGCTTTGATAGAGCTGTCTAAATGGGAGACAAAGCTTCTTGGAAATCTGGAACAGTACTTCAAGGAAACAGAGAGTCATGTCGATCTTGTTGAAGGATACAGACAGGAGTTTGCAAACAGTGCAATGAGCCTTCGAAGAGAAATGGAAAGCTCTGTGTTTAATCAACTCAAAGCAGCAGCTGACATCAGAAAGGGGAAGACAGAACTTGATAGAATCAAGGAGAACCACACAAAGGAATTGGAGAACAAAGTGTGTGCTTTGATTGAAGAATGTAGGAAGAAAAAAATCAAGATGAAAGGGGAAGAGCTGGACAAAGAATTTGACAAGATGTGGACTATAACAGTGACTAACCTGTCCTGTTCAGAATTGAAAGTGGAGGACATTTTCACCAGTGTGTCTCACCACCTGAGAACAAATCTAAGACAAAAGGGAGGTCATGCGAATGATTTGTTGAGTAACAAAACCCTGAAAGAGTGTGGACGGTTGCCTTTTAAATATACAGCTGAAGGAATTGTCAAGCGATTTGAAGACCTAGTCAGTGCTCAAAGTCACACAAAGGCTGTACAACAAACTGCTGACAGCATCATTACAGTTTGCTCAGAGATGATGACTCACAAAATGCAAAGAAAGAGTAATTACCATGAAGCCTACATTGAGGAGATTCTAAACATGATTGATGAGAAGCTGCAAAACAATCAGGAAGTTGACATCACTTTTCAAGTCTCTCTGAAACTGCACATCTGTGGAAACGCAGCCAGAAGGTTTCAGAAAATGCATGAAGATTTCATACATGAGAATGATCCCTACAGACGTCTGAACGAAAACAAAGAAATGTTTCGTTCTAATTTCAAAGATGTGTTCCATCAGGTAGACCAGTGCCAGAAGAAAGCAGATGAATTCACAGACCGATGCTTGAAGCCTGCAGTCGAAGACTTTGTCAACCGTTACCTGGGTCCTGATATCATTGGTGAAATGAGGACAAGTGAGCAGTTCAGCACAAGAATGTCCTTCCAGTATTCAGTTTTACTGGATCTGCTCTCAGAGGATGACTTTCAAAAGTACCTGAGCTGTATTTGCTCATATGAGAATTATGTAAAGAATTGGATACTCAACAAAATAGTGGAACGCTTCTCAAATGGCTCTACGATGTTCGAGGAACAACATCTCCACTCATGTGTCAACAGCATAAATAATGCTATCCAGAAAGCTCAAACAGAAAAGTGTGGCAACTTAAAGTCATTTGTTGACGTTGTCTGTCAGGAGCTTGGTGACAAACTGGTAATTTTCCGGGATACTCTTGGTAAATTCATGATCCTGAACAATGCCAACCAGGAACAGTTTGCTCACAGGCTCACGGAGTGTGTGAAGGAGATGGCACAAGCTCTTAGAGAGAAGTTTAAGGAAACAGACATCCAAACTAAACTACAGAATCTTCAGGTGAATCCTCTGAACGAACTTTTCAACACACTGATTGGATGTGGTAAACAGTGTCCGTTCTGCAAAGCGCCCTGTGATGCAGGAGGAAGAACCCACATGGAGCACTTCGCTTTACTTCATCGTCCACAGGGTCTGGTTCGAAATAGATGGGACGGGACACAAAAACTCCCAATTGACATATGTTCTTCCTCTGTGAACAGTGACAGTGCACGTTTTCGCTGCAGTGCTTCAAATGATGAATGGCATCCTTACAAGTCTTACAGAGAAATTTATCCGGACTGGAAAATCCCACCAGATGCAAGCCTCCAGGCATCAGACTACTGGAAATATGTAATGGCAAAGTTCAAGGATGAGTTTGCAACAGCATACGATGCAAAGCCTGCTGATATTCCTCCAGGTTGGAAAGAAATCACAAAAGGTGAAGCAAAGGCAAGCCTCAAAGAGTCATTTTCTATCAAATGAGAAACTACAAGCTCTGTGCTCACAGAGGGTCACGTCCTCCTCATTACAGTCATCATCCTCTCATGGATATTTAGATTACACTTGATTCATATGAAGAGAAGCACACAAAGTAACATGCTGTTTGTGAGATGGCAAGATTTACCATATATTTTCCCCTCAACAACTTACAAGGAATTTGTAAACGTTTCAGTTTGATTAACAGACTTTGCATCCTACTTCTTTTGTTGTTATTCTAGTATCAATTAATCAAATTCGATTTGATTGAGTGTTTTTATTTCCTTAAAGTAACTGATGCAAAAATATTTGCTTTTATATCTTTCTGTGTTTTTGTCATAAAAATATTAACAATTTCAATGTTTTAAAATATCATTAATTCTTCATGTCAACATGAAGATTGGACAATGTCTTTATTTTTATTTCAAATAAGTATCTGGCTCTTATTATTTACATTTTTATTGACATTTAGAATTTTGTCTTTTCATTTCTGAGCTGCATCAAAAGCCACAGATTTAGATTTTTAAATCAGTTAATGAATCATTGTTTTAGTGGTGGTACAGTCATTATGTAAACATGACAGAAAGCTGTAATCAAGTTAAGTTTGATATGTGACCGTTTCCCAGAGAGTTAGAATATATTCTTATTTAGTTTCTGTGAATAAATATTAACATCAGTTACAAATATTTACATATTCAATGTTTAAAATATAATTCAATCTAAATGTCAACATGTAGATCATACATGCATTTTCTTTTTACCTTATTGAGTGCTATTCCAATACGTATATAACTCCAAATATTTACATTTTTATGTTTGTGTTATTATGTTGACTCAAAATGTATTATGTTACATTTTGTTTTGGGCTGCATCAAATGCCACATTTTAACATGTTTAAATCAGTAAAAGGATAATTTAGTTCATATTCAGCATGTCAACATGTAAACATGACAACAAGTTTGAATCAAGTTAAGGATGATATGTGATTGTTTTCCAGAAAGTTATCATCTATTAGATTTTGTTTTTGTGAATATTTTGTTTTGCATTTTTTATGTTTGAAAGATATTTCAGTCTAAATGTCAACATGTAGGTTATACATGCATTTTCTTTTTACCTTATTGAGTGCTATTCCAATACGTATATAACTCCAAATATTTACATTTTTATGTTTGTGTTATTATGTTGACTCAAAATGTATTATGTTACATTTTGTTTTGGGCTGCATCAAATGCCACATTTTAACATGTTTAAATCAGTAAAAGGATAATTTAGTTCATATTCAGCATGTCAACATGTAAACATGACAACAAGTTTGAATCAAGTTAATGATGATATGTGATTGTTTTCCAGAAAGTTATCATCTATTAGATTTTGTTTTTGTGAATATTTTTGTTTTGCATTTTTTATGTTTGAAAGATATTTCAGTCTAAATGTCAACATGTAGGTTATCCTTTATGTTGTTTTTCTTTCCTATTCGAGTATGATATGTCATTTCTAATGCTGTCAAAATTCTCACGTTAACGGCGGTAATACATTTTTAACACATGCGCAGAATGGCCCGCCCCATACATCCCACCAGTGGCAGCGCCAGGGTATGGGTAGGCTACAGCCATACCAAGAAATGGCTTAGCCCCACCTCAGCCCCACCATGAAAAATGATGTTAAAGTAAGCAAAATAAAGTCCGCCAACTAGCATATATGACATGAACAAGAATGCATGTTTCTCTGCTATTTTGAATAAGCGTTAAAAAACCTTTCTTCATGAGACTGATATTGTTGGACAGAGTATTTTAAGAGGATGGTAGACTGCACAATCACACACTCTGTCATTCTTGTTGGCCTCTTATGAAGCTGCTGTCTTTTAATATATGATTATTTCTCAGCCGCTAGTTCGTCACAGATTCTTCAGTCTCATCAGCCTCATCCTTCCATCAGTCCCAGTCAACGCATCAATCCAGCACAATTCCAGTGTCTGACTCCATATGATATTGTCCTGATGCTGTAAGGGTGATGCCCCATGATCACACAGTGCCAAGGACCTCATATTATGTATGTCATTAATGTTACACCACCCATTATAACAATTTGCTTTCCTTTTTCTCTTCTCTTAACTGAATAGCTCTGTCTTTAAGTATAATACAATGTAAATTCCTTTTCCTGCTCCATTTTAAGGCTTCAAAAACAGGCATTTTTACTGTATGTGTTTGGAGACATGACACAATCAATGGCCAATAATTGTACTTGATAAACTCTGAATCTTGTGGTGCTTGAAGAATTACACACTGGTTAAGCCGGCCAGGCTATATAAATGCTTTTTTTGGAGCCCTTTTTTTCAATAATTATTAAAATGCCACTAGTTATTTAAACAAACACTATCTGCAGATAATACAAGCAGCCATAAAATACCCTTTACTAGAGCCATTGAAGCCCATGAATAATTTATCCTTTCACATATATTTTCAACTGCTGTAAGTTAGGGCACTATCTGTGCAGAACATTTAAAATAGTCTTCATTTGCAGTATTTAAAAAAAAAAAGTGTTCAGAAAGACTGCATCAATTATATATGTATATATAATATCAATATTTTTATTAACTAACCAAAGTCAATTTAAATAGCGGGCAAACATGGGTTAACTGCCATGCATGTGGTGTTTGATATAGTTTACGTTCAATTTCAACTATTTTAGGCAGAAAAACGTATATTGACCAAACCTTTTTTAATAGTTTACTATAATTTAGAAAGGTTTTTGTGAGAAATCATTTAAAAAGTAAACTTATTTTTCATTTTATATTTAAATTTGAAATGTTTGCACACAACATTATTAATTTATACATTTGTATCAATTTTTTAAAATTATGAATCCATTTATTTTATTTTATTTCCTTGAGGCTGGGGAAGATATCTTGTAGTTCAACATAAATGTTCTAATACAAGTAAGTATAACATGGAAAAGGAAATTAAATACGTTTCATAGGAGGATGTGGATTTATTTTTTCTCACCTTGTAATTACACAATCAAACAATATAATGTAGCTCTGGCCTTCACTCACAAAAAAACATGTTGTTGAATTGGACACATTTTTCAAAGCTCTACTGACTGACATGCAATGACTGGTAGAATCTGCGAGGAAGGAACTGGAGCAGAGAAATAATCATATATTAAAAGACAGCAGCATCATAAGAGGCCAACAAGAGTGACAGAGTGTGTCAGTGTGCTGAAGGATAGACCAGCTATCCAGACCAGACTCTAAAGACTTTCCAAGGTGTAAAATGCTGCTGCCGGAGTACTGACTGGAAGTATTGCTGATATCAAGTTTACCATCCTCTTAAAATACTCTGCAAATAATAAATAAATAAATACTGTGCAACAACATCAGTCTCATGAAGAAAGTTTTTTTTAACGATTATTCAAAATAGCAGAGAAACATGCATTCTTGTTCTCAGGAGGGGACATTGACAGAGGAGTTCTGGAAAAGTACACAGTAAGTATTTCATAGTACTCGTGGGGGTAGTTTCACCAGTATTGAGTCCAACAGGATCAATCTCACGAAGAACTAATGGCAACAAAAAAGAATTCCCTCATCAAACTTAGCAGAAGTGGCTTGATTTTGTTCTCAGCAGGGGACTTTGAGAGAGTATTTCTCAAAAAATACACAGTAAAAGCACTTCAATGTATTGTAAGTAGTAGGCTAATACAAAGTCAAACAGTATCAATTTCATTAAGAACTAATGGTAACATCATATTTTTATCACTCATCAAAGATAGCAGAAAAACATGCATTATGTAAGGAGGGGACTCTGACAGAGGATTACTCACAAAGTACACAGCAAAAGTACTTCATTTTATTTCTGGTAGAAGTCAAACTAGAACCGAGTCCAACAGTGTCAGTTTTCTTAAGAACTTGTGGTAAAACATATTTGTATCACTCGTCAAATATAGCAGGAATGAAGAGCAGCTGATTTGAAAAAACAAACTCGAGAGGCGGCGGAGTTGACCGCACTGCAGAATCGCTGTTTAGTTTAAATCTCCTAACAATGTTGTCCATTTTAGACACAGGCTTATTATATTTATAGCCCTTAATAACATCAATTATCTGGGCTCAATATGTGTCTTGGCCGTTTTCGTTGTGATCGCTAAATTCACCTTGTTTCCCTATGTTTATAATATTATCACCGCTTTTGTTTTGAAATCACTTCCGTGAGTTTCGCCCCGCCCCTCGCTCCAATTACCATTCGACCATTTAGTAAGGTAAAAAGCAAAAAGGCCTCTCAAACCATCTTCCGTTTACGTGTTTAATAAAGAAAAACAATTGGACGGTAGATACACGGATTCGATATATACGCCTTCTTTCATTTATCTTTCCATTCCCACAACAATATACATAAAGAAATGGCATATTTTGGACATAGTTCGAATGGTGATTAATCATGATTAATTCATTTTTAAGCTGTGATTAATCTGATTAAAATGTTTAATCGTTTGACAGCCCTAGCAGGTTCGGCTCCAGAACAAATCGAATGTGGGGGCAATCATTTACCACGGGGGGGCACACACATGCTGTAAAGTCTCTTGTCTCTCACACACACAGCACTGCACTCCTCATTAAGCCAAGTCTCTCACACACACACACACACACACACACACACACACACACACACACACACACACACACACACACACACACACACACACACACACACACACACACACACACACACACACACACACCTGTTAACCTGTTACCTATTTCCGCCAGCGGGTCATATTGACTCCACCCCTTTTCACATAAACATGACGTGTTGCTATAGCAACGCCTTTTGTCTACTGCGGTTCCAACTACTGACTGTAGTGAATGAGTGCGCTCCCGCTCACCGGAGACTTCTCGCGCTGCGCTCCGCAGCAAACAGCTGTGGGGCGATTTGAAAGTACGTTATGCTGGCCGGGGTGTCTAAATAATGCGATCCACTAGCAAAACAAACATCCAGTAGGCTATTAACCTTACTGTTTTTACTAACAGTAACCAACTAATAATTTCCATAAAGTGCATATTTATTCCAAACTCACAATATATATATCCTTCCAGTAATAAAACGTAATGCACAATGCAATGGTACACAGTATCCAAAGTCTTTAGGCACTGGTTAGAGGCATTCATGTAAAGCAGATCGCCAGAATCCAATACTGGTCAAAACGTTACAGAGATCAAATGTTTCCTTGTCTGAAAGGAGAAACCTAATTTTAAAACAACATTTTCAGTGTGTGACTTGAAAGATAAGTTCTGATCAATAATAAAACCTAGATATTTGTATGTAGTGAGTGACCCTTTCAATGTCAATGTCAGTCCCTTGAACAGTACAAATGTTGGGGAGAAAATAAGTTAACTTTTTGCCATTTGAAAATATAATCAGTTTGGATTTGTCTGCATTTAATACTAACTTGAGTTGAGATAAATTAGATGGAATAACATCAAAGGCAGACTGGAGGAAATCAAGACTTTGCTCTATAGAAGAGGATGAACAATAAATAAAAGTATCATCTGCATAAAAATGGAAAGCAGCCTTTGATAAATTATTACAGAGATTATTTACATATATGGTGAAATTATTGGTCGGGTTCCATCTACTTTCAGTGTGTAAAAGGAGTCTCCTATTTCCTCCACGATAGCCTCAGTCACCACATTGCTAAGTGTACTTATGAGCAGGGGTGCGTGCACACAACTTTCTCAGTGAGGTACTCAGATGAGTACCTGGAGTCAGTGTTTGGTACTCCAACTTCCAGCTCCCCTCAAAGTTCCCATGAAGCCCTCTGTATCGCGAATGTCAGCGGGTGGGGGTGCTAGTGGAGTATGATGAAGCCCTCTGTATCGCGAATGTCAACGGGGGGGGGGGGGGGGGGGGGGGTAGTAGTAGAGTGCAGAGCTTCGTGACCACAGAGCGTGTGAACGTTGTGATCAGCTGTTTTAGCGCAGTGCTGCTGTACAGGCCGACGTTAACAGCAGCCCTGTCTGTGCACACGGAGACCAACTCCGTCGTCCGATGATCTAACCGCCTTCTGGAAAAGCTTCACATATACATCGGTACGCAAATGCGCTTTGTGACACAAGTGACGGTACGCATTTCAGATTGTTGCCGCGCATGCGTACCTGCGTACCACTTATGTGCACCCCTGCTTATGAGTTCATTTTGCATTTCGTGACAAGTGTAAGTGGCGTTTCGAGGGATTGATTTCACTACATCAGCCAATTTGGGGTCTTTTTTTATCGTATAGTCCAGCAGGGAGAGGAAAAGGCCACTGCCCCCCTCTGACATGTTATCAAAAGCCTCTATCTTCCCTCGTAAAGGCAGCTGGTTTTCCACCAGAAATCAATAAGAGAGGAGATATAATACCTGTTTTTTCGTAGTTGGTCTGCGTTAACAAGTGTAGAAATCTCCTTTCCAGTGCTGGCACGCCTCTCTCGCTCCTTCCACATTGCATAGCAAGAGAGATGCTCCTTTGAATTTGCATGTTTCTGAAATCCCTTGTCTCTCTCCACCGCATTTTTCCAGTTACGGAAGCCAACAGACATAAATGCATCCATTCTCCGGGTTTTGCTAGACTGCCGACAGCAGAAACAAAATGCAGCATCGACCTTGATACTGTATTCAAGCCAGTCTCGGTTGTGATACCAAGCAGAGACAAACGAACGCCTCCTACAAGTGAGGATGCTGTAAGGGTATTGTTTTAAGAAGATTTGTTTGGGCTGACCAGTTCCAATATCATCTATGGGTTGTTGAATTCCAGCGCTAACGTTAGCTCAGTGGTTCTCAAACTTTTTCTGTCAGGCCCCCCCTTTGGAGAAAAAAAAAAGTCGGGCCCCCCCAAAACGAATAATCAGGCTCAGTGGCGGCGCCAGAGATTTATTTTGGGGGTGCTGTGGGGTAGCTTGACGTTTCATAGAGGGTGCTCAAACATTTAGGGTTTCCCATTAATGTACCGGTCGCTACAGTGGAATTTTCTACTGCAACAATCCTCACGCAAATACACAACGTACCCGCGACTGTTACAATGAAGGCTCAATATTCAGCTCACGGCATATAGGTGTAAGCAGGGATAAAGTGCTATTTTTATAGGTGATGTGTGGACGTCACATAGGGGGGTCCGGGGGCAAGCTTCCCCGGGAAGATTTATTTTTAAATATTGAAGTTAAAAGCATCAATCTGGTGCACTTTGAGAGCGAAAGGAAGAGGTCTATGGATACATCTCTCAACACCCATATGAAACAGAAATGTAAACAGATTTACTTTTTCTTGATGGATATTTTACAAATCACCCTTTTAAACTTTATTCTTGTTTTACTGTCATATAGTATTTCATACCTGTTTTTCATTTATTCTCTTATTTTTTTATAACTATAATGATCATATAAACGTGTGCCTCGGAAATAATTATTTACATTAATGGTGACCAAAACATTTGAGACCCACTGAGATAACACTGAGAGAGTCCTTTAGCTCTCAGTCTGACAGGAGAGGACTCTCCTCCACTTTGTTGTTGAAAAAACTCCTTATATCCGTTAGCGTAGCTCGCTAGCACCAGAAGCTAACAACAACGATCTCCAGTACCGGTGCGCTCTCTCTCTCTCTCACGCGCACACAAAATGGCTCGTTCCACACACACACACAGAGCCGAGCTTTAATGAAACAGAGACCCAGACGTAATAGTACTGTACTGCATCATATTATTTTCGAATCAATAATTTTTGAAATTATGATTTTTATTTTATTTTTATCTTTTTTTTTTTTTTTTTATAACCATTTTTCCTCCTGGTCTCTCGCGCCCCCCCTGGCATGCCTCTGCGCCCACCAGGGGGGGCGCGCCCCCCACTTTGAGAACCACTGCGTTAGCTGAAGCAGGTGGATGGGCTTGGCTAGCAGGTTGGCTGGTCGAAGAGCACGGCTCCAGCTCTTCAGAGGTGGTGCCGCCGGCGATGCTGGAGATGGGTGCATTATTCCCTTCGTTTTCAGGAGGTGGAGGAGTTGGAGGAGTTGGAGGAGGCCGTATAGCAGCTGCACCTGGCAGCCATTTACGTATCCATTACTTTATTACTGTCCGACAGTCCGAGCAAAAGCTTCGTCTCACTGACTTGCTAATTATGCGCGCATTTTTTGAATTAATAACAACAAATCAAAGGCCGCGTTGATTGGTCAAGAAACACACCAATTGTCAGTGAGCACACCTCAAGCTGTGTTTTTTATTTATATTCTTTATTTCTGATTTATTTCACAAAAAAAGATTTAGTGGAAACGTTTTCACTTATAATATGATAAAAAAATTAATTAAAAAAACGGCAAAGTGGCAGGGCTGGCCTGGCAGGGGGGCACAGTGACTCATTTGGGGGGGCATGGCCCGCGAATGCCCACCCATGACGCCGACCCTGAGCCCTAGTAATTTCCTTAGCTCAAAATCTGTTACGACTTTATTTTGTATCAACTTAGTATCTGATATCACATATTATTTACATTTATTAACACTTAAAAAAGATCATTCAATGTAAAAGTGCTATTGTCAACAAGTAAACATGACAACGTTTGTTTTAATCAAGTTCAGCATCATATGATCTTTCTTTTACTCAGAGATTATAATTGTTTGTTTCTGTGAGGTATCTGATTCTTTATATTTACGTAAATAAAAATAAAAATAATTATTTATCTTGTTAACATGTATATTGTTACTAACTACTGTTTACTATTTCAATAAAGAGACCAAATCTGCAGATTGGCTGCTAATGTCTTTAATGTTTCCCAGATCAGAATCACAGCATACAGTGTATAATAACTTCTAAAGGAAACACAAATATTATCACCTCATTCATTTATGTATTTTTTGTTAATAATCATCTTTTTTTATATTCCATTATTTAACATTTTTCTTCATTTCAAGTCTTGGGTTTCTGAATTCAACAAATAACGTAAAAACAAGACAACAGGTGCAAGTCCGCAATTAATCGCGTGCGCGTGTGTGTGTGTGTGTGTGTGTGTGTGTGTGTGTGTGTGTGTGTGTGTGTGTGTGTGTGTGTGTGTGTGTGTGTGTGTGTGTGTGTGTGTGTGTGTGTGTGTGTGTGTGTGTGTGTGTGTGTGTGTGTGTGTGTGTGTGTGTGTGCGATATTAAGTCACTTTGGTTTGCTTAGCTGACTGCAGTTTGTTGAGGCTAGGTGTGTCCACATACATCCAGTCTGATGCACCGTTAATCACAGGTTCAGACTCTGAAAGTGAGAGACATTCAGATTAACTTCAAGTTGAATTTCAACTGTTAACAATAAACTAAAAGTAAAGAATGTTTTTAAGGATGAGTGTACATGTTTTGCTTTCCAGTGTGTTTGTGTTGATTTGTCCCATAACTGTATATTTTGCTAATTAAAAACACAAATGATTACATTTGGATAAAGAAAGGATAGATGTAAACACAACAAGAGGAAGTCTGTTCATGTCATTCATTATCTTTATCTTCATGTCATCGGAGTTGACAATAATAAATAAATGAATGACCTTTATTTAATCCTGAGCATTTTTTAAAACTGTTAAAGATAAATTCAGCCAGTTACATTATGTTTCAAGAAATCAATCACATGGTCTTACTGAAAACTGTCCTTCACCTATTCATTCTGAACATGGACTCCAGCAGACTACTGACATCTAGTGGACATGAATTGCAACAACACCTACTTTAAACTCAGGATTTCTCTTTCTAATTGTTATCTTTAAAGCATAAAGACATGGAACCGTAAACATTTCCCAATTCGACCTGAAAATTAAAGACAATTGTTAATTTACTGTTAGTGCTGTCATTTTTAAAAGTAAATAATTCAATTTAAAACACAACCGTGGCCTCAAGACATGCAAAGGGAATTAAGAAGAGTAACTATCTGCAATTGACAACAACAGATTAATAAGTTTAACTAAAGTTGTCCCAATAGAAGCTCCCGTCACAGTGTACTGACTGATTCTGCAGTCCATTGCTGCTGTCATCAAACATCTCCACACACAGACAACACAATCATATCTGTCTACTGATTTATCAGGGGAAAATAGGACTTCAAAACTCACAAGGTTTATCCCAATATCCATCCTTAACTTGAGCCGGAAATCGATCCCATGATTCCTTAAATGCGTGTGGAGGAGTCGAGGAGAGAGGAGAGAGGAGGGAGGAGGCTTTTACATTTGCTTGATTTTTTGTAAAACAGAAATATCTTTGATTAAGGAGGAGATCCTACTCTAGAACACATTAAAGTGTTTGAAATAAACTTACACATTAAAAAATAATGGTTTGATAATAATTATTGTCACTATTAATGAATCATTTACAGTTCCTAATAGTGGTTTATTTGCATGTGTGGATAAAGGACACTGAATTTAATACCATTAATTGGTAAATAAAATGGTTATTATTATTTAGTTTATATTTATTTTATTTAAATTAATACATTTGTGTCTGAATTCTTAGTTTAGTTTTTGTGTGTTTTTTATTTGTAGTCTTAATGAATGAAGAAAGAATGTATACGCTGTTTTTTTAATGTTGTCGAAGAGTGAGTTCTGCCAACTTATACGATCCAAAAATGTAACTTTTACTTTTACTAGCTATAAACATGTTCTTCCTGTTAACAGTAATTATTCAGGTATTAATCAGATATCCTTATTTACAGTATAATAAACTTCTTGCTACTATTTGATGCGACTTCATAAACTGGCTATCATTTTCCTCGTATACAACGTGGTGCCCCCAAGAGGTGATTTGATGTTATTTAAGTTATACAAATATAATAATTCATAGTAAATGATATATAAAAATATATATATATAAAAAAAAAACCTGCAGGTTATCAATTATGATTTGATAAATTCTAGCAGTTTTATTTATATTAATTATCATTAATAATTGTTAATAACCAGACTTGCTTAGACTAGAACAACAACATTTTGATGGACCTTTTTGAGGGGTACTATTGTCTTTACTTTGGGCACTAAAAGTGAAGCGGAGACCCCAAGCAACCTTTAAGAGGAAGTATGCTGTCAGTATTTTATAAAGTAGTATGTTATTACTTTTAGACAAATCAGATGCATAACATGATTATATGTGAATTGTCTTGTACCACAACTATTTTAACTGTCAGTCTGACTTTAAAATACAGTTATAGTGAAACCTCTATACTGCTCCCACAAAGGCCTCCTGTGCAGACCACCAGGTCACTGTCTCTGCATTGGGACCCCCTGCTGGTGAGGTGACACAGACAAACAGACACTCAGTACCCGAGTAACCTCAGCTGCTAAGTGTCTGTTTTTGCACAACTTGTGAATAAAAGATCAAAAGTAATGTAATTTAATAAAAACAGGCGAACTGCAACAGCTCCATACACAAGTAAGTCAAATACAATCATTGAACTGTTGATGCAGACCATGTGAACGATTTGTGTAAAAGATTGTCAGCAATGTGATGGGAACTCAGAGATGGCTTTTATTGCACATGCCTCTGGAGTCCCTCTAGTGTGTGAGACTGCCAAGAATGCGGGTGCCAAACCTGCAGAATCCTTCCTTGAATACAAGGAAGTTTGTCTTGCAGAAGACAGAAACCTGATATGTGGTTCTGCTATAAAGTACCTGAAAACGGATCTGGTTTCAACAGGAAATAAATGCTATCTAATCTGACGTGGGAAATTCCCCTCAATCTCTGGAAGATATCCTGAAACAAACATGTTCATGAGTAGGCAAATTATGATCATGACAACAACCTTTTTGAGTGTCCTTAAATGTTCTCTTAGAATCATGTTCATTAACTTGCTTTTTTGAGATGCAAAATAAGGTCTCTCTCCGTTTCTTTCAAGACCATTACAGAAAATGACATTGCAATTAATTATCCATTTCAAATGGCCTTTTCTAATGGTGACTGAAACTCTATTTTCTCTCTACATTCAAATATGATTTATTTTTAAATACTGAGGTTGAACATGCAGTCAGGGGAGATTGTAAGGGCTGTGCGATTAATGTCTGAATAAGATGGACATTGTCTACGTCATGATAAGACAAAATTGTATTCAAACCAATTTAGAATTCCAAAGCCAATAGGTATCTGCCATTTGCATACTTAAAGAAACTAGGCAAGATGCAGTTGCCAATTGTTTTGTAATGAAGGAGACAAGTGGGTTATTTGCATGAAGGACACTGCATTTCAAACAGTTAATTGGTAAATAAAATGGTTATTGTTATTATTATGATTATTTAGCTATTTATTTCTTAATTTAAATTAATACATTTGTGTCTGAGGTATGAGGTTTTTGTATGTTTTTATTTGTAGTCTTAATAAATGAAGAAAGAATGTATACGCTAGTTTGTTTAATGTTGTCAAAGAGTGAGTTCTGCCAACTTCTACTATCCAAAAATGTAAATATTCTTCGACTTTTTCTAGCTATCGACATGGTAATTTTGTTAAGTAAACTTCTTGTGACTATTTGATTAGACTTCATAAACTGGCTATAATTTTCCTCATATACAACGTGGTGCTCACAAGAGGTGATTTGATGTAATTTAATCTATACAATATAATAATTAATTATTAATGATATAATAAATAATAGAACATTTACAAATATATATACACTATATATATATAAAATTGTATTTTCTTCTGATAATAATAAAAATAATAATATAATACATGACATAGCGCTTTTCTAAAAACATGATAACCATTTTGATGTAACTTTGAGCATACACTCTAAAAACTAATTCAGGCGACCTTTCACCTCCACTTAATTAAATGCAAGTTAAAAATGGGAGATAATTGATTTAGATAAACATTTTAAGTTGCAAACATTATATTTACATTTATAAGTTGTGTTGACGTAATAATGTTGGTAATTACATCAACTTAATATTGTGTGTAATTTAAACTCGTATTTCTGCGTTAATTGACTCAAAACAAAATTCAAGTTGTAGTAAGTAATGCAATTGGCTTGATAACTTAATTGTTCTACACCTTGAGTTAAGGATTTCAAGTCCACTCCCACTTAACATGCCTGGACAAGTTCCGACAGTTAAGACAAATAGAAATACTATACAAAGCACATTTTAAGGTGAGTGTCATCTTTTGTCATTCAAATAGATACTTGCTGCACTGTATAGGCAAATTGCTGTTTGACCAAAATTAGTTATGTGAGAGGGTACAAAGTAGTAGAGGCTACTGTGAGAGTAAAAATACTTTGGTTAGTATTGTGATATCGCTTTTTATTAAAAATGAATCTCGGTGAAGCAGATCAAGGACATGCTTCTTGAGGTAGGATCGTTATTTAGAGTTGTCATTGAAATGCAAGTTGTTGGAAGTCACCCATTCAGAATCTATTAATTTTGGTAATTTCTCTTTTTTTTCCTTTTTCAAAAATAGCACAATACAATTGAAGTACGCAGAGAACTATAGCCATCCGCTGCCTTGTCGTGTGCCTTGGAGAAAAGGAAGAGGACCTTTTCAAGGAGTTTAGCGACGTAATTCAAAATCTTGAAATAAAATAAAATCCACGGGCAGTGGCAAAAGCACTGCTCTCTGTCAGTTACATTTTGAAGCATATTGCACTTTGGGCCACACCCCAATTCATAATATCTTAGCAACGTTCAGCATGGATAGGTGTTGACAGCAATGGCATGGGAAAAGGATTGTGTACAATTTGAGAAGTGGCTTCTGCTCTTCACTTAACCAGTTCAAATATTGTATGGAACCTGCAAACAAGATGAGAAGATACACTAAAACTTGCACGGTTGTGATTGACAAAATCTGTCCACATGCATTTAAGCACTGGGCAAAGTACTCAAAAGCACTTCTGTGTGTCTTCAGGACCACATTGCCATGATGACACACACATGCAGACTCAATAGGTGAAAACAATGCCAGCGTTGCTTTAGCAGCTGGTAATAATGGCTCTGAATTAGCTAAGAGTTACAGTTTAAAAAGTATGCAGTTACCTAATTCATTATCTCTTATGCGCTAACCTATTATTTAATGTGCTTCAAAAGGACATGAATATCGCCTTCATCAGTGACCGGTCCACCCCAGGATCTGACCATACGATGGCAACCATCGTGGTCGAGGGAAACAAATGAATGAGCAAGCATTCTGCGTTAAATGTGTTCATACTGTTTGAAATAATGACTGTCGGCAGTGTAAACATCTTTGTTACATCTTTTGTAAAATTGATGTGTGTGATCTGCAGATTGGTGGCCATTGAGAGTTTGTTTCTGTAGTTTTACAAAACTTTACAGATTTTACATATTTGGCTCTGGTTTTAAATATGCAAAGGCCTCTAACTTCGATGTGATGGCAGCATGTATTTGCTGTGTCCCCATTTCCCATGGTAATATGGCTAATGTGTTTATTTATTATTTGTGGGGAAATTTAAATTTGTGTTATTTATCTTTTTTTTCTCAAGATTGAAATGAAGCTCAGCGCAAGTTCTTAATAAAAACAGGCGAACCGCAACAGCTCCACACACAAGTAAGTCAAATACAATCATTGAACGGTTGATGCAGACCATGTGAACAATTTGTTTAAAAGAATGTCAGCAATGTGATGATAACTGAGAGATGGCTTTTATTGCACATGCCTCTGGCTTGATAAAGTTCCTTTAGCGTGTGAGACTGCCTAGAATGCGGATGCCAAACCTGAAGAATCCTTCCTTGAATACAAGGAAGTTTGTCTTGCAGAAGACAGAAACCTGATTACCCAGCAGCTGTAGTTCCTGCATCAAACTATGCATGTCAAAACAAGCTTGCAATCGTTTTGAATTGTGCTGTTGTGTCCTCTGAGGTCATCTTGATCATGTGATACTGGCCTTTAAGAGGGCAGGATATAGTCTGGACCATATATTGGTCAGTTGCCGATTAGTGTCCTCCTTGAGTCTCGGCAGGTTGTTTACTGGCCCAGAGTTCTCTGTAAAAATGTAAGATTGAAGTGAGACAATATTCGCTACATTAACTTGTCTTACTGTAAGTTTGACGGACAACAAATGCTGTATTCACAGTGCCTTGGTAGCAGTAGGTTAAGTTAAAGAATGAAGCGCTGGTGGCTGCAGTTCAAATACGGTTCAGTCGAATCCCCCTTCAGACAAATCTGGGGGTCATTTTAGACTGTGATCCTAATTTTCTAATCCATTTTAACAAGGTTGCAAAAACGAAATGTTTCCAACTGAGAAAGATTGCCAGGATTAGAACAGTTGCCACTCAGAATGATGCTGAAATGGTTTTACATGCTTTGATTCGCAGTGGCTGGGATTATTGCAATTCTCTTTTTACTTGTCCCCCTTAAAACATCTTTTAAATAAATGTAATTCATTCCGAATGCTGCAGTCAGGATATAAAAAACAAAACAGAGATCCCATTTCCCCTCTGCTGGCATCACTGTACTGGTTACCGGTGTCTTGCAGAATTGATTTTAAAGTGCTTTTAATGATTGACAAGACTTCACATAACCTTACCCCTCCATACTGTACATCAATGACTGCCTTTCATTCATAACCAGGCTCGCTTAGACTAGAAGACCATATTCGCTACATTAATTTATGGTCTTAAATTAGACAAACAAAATAATCTGTATTCAAAGTGCATTGATAGCAGTAGGTCAAGGTACAGAATGAAGCACTCTGAATCCTGATTGGAGGGCAGGCCCCTTCCAATAACACAAGTAATCCGACCCATTCGATCTGAATGGTTCTGCTGACCCTGCTTCACCATCCATTCCCTATCTGTACCATGGTTGGCACTTCAAAAGCTCCAAACTATGGTGAACTGGCTTTGCTTCCAGGAACAGAAGGAAGCAAGTGAAGCTGAGACAAGTCTTCTGATTTGATGTAAGGAACAGTCTCAGCAAATACACATGGTAAGCACAGGAAGGAAAAGTAAGTGAGTCACGAAAGCCTTTGTCGCTTTGTCCTTCCACCAAGGAATACCGATATCCTTTATTAGATATTTAGTCGTGGCACCATCACAAGAATTAGGGAATTAACTGGCCTGCAGAGTAACGTAGCTCCCACAGGGGAACCAGTTCACATCAATCAATCAATCAATCAATCAATCAATCAATCAATCAATCAATCAATCAATCAATCAATCAATCAATCAATCAATCAATCAATCAATCATTTAATCAATCAATCAATCAATCAATCAATCAATGTTTATTTATATAGGCCAATATCACAAATGTTACATTTGCCTCAACGGACTTCACAGTTTGTACAGAATATCAGTATGACAATACGACACCCTCTGTCCTTAGACCTTCACATCGTACAAGGAAAAACTTCCAGAGAAAACCCACTCTCAAAACAAATGCCTTGGCTCAACAAAGAAAATCAACGCAACAGTTTGCATCAATGTTTATTGAGTTAAGACAACTTCTAATGAAATTGTCTTAAAGCAACAAAGTTATTTGAGTTAGGGGAGAAGGCTTTTCCTCTACAATCAGGTGTTTTTAATTACCACTTACTTAATAATTGGTATTATAAACACAAGTTTTGAAGTTGATTACTCAAAAGATTAAGTTGTTCCGACTAGTTTTACCACATGATTTAAAAGGAATTTCAAGTTGTATGTACTTAATTACCATCATTGTGAACACACGTTTTTAAGTTGACAACCATTTATAAATTAAGTTGCTCCAAATATATTGTATTCAATAGTTTTTTTTCTTAGCTTTTTCATGTTTTTGCCTTTTAAAGAAAGAAATTAATTGATTCCACAACAAAAATATTAAACAATTCACTTTTTATTTTGAACTACAGTTGTTTATTTCAACACATGATGTTTCAATCAGGAGAGAATTCATTTTGTTTGAACATTTATTGACACATGCCATATGATAAGGTGCATGAACACCTGAAATCACAGCTGACTGCAGGAGAGAGGAGAACCATTTTAAAGTTTGGCTGCAGCACGTTGATTGGCTCCTGGAGAATGAGGTGAAATGTAATAGGTTAAAAAGAACGCCTGTGATGAGCTGATAATATGCAGCTGCGGAGTGAATGTATATACACCCAGTCTTCCTGTAAGAGCTTGAACTGAGCTTCATTTAAATCTTGAAAAAAGGATAAATAACACAAATTGAAATTGCCCCACAAATAATAAATAAACACATTATCTATATTACCATGGGAAATGGGGACACAGCAAATACATGCTGCCATCACATTGAAGTTAGAGGCCTTTGCATATTTAAAACCAGTGCCAAATATGTAAAATATTTTGTCAATCAAAACCATGCAAGTTTTAGTGTACCTTCTCATCTTGTTTGCAGGTTCCATACAATATTTGAACTGGTTAAGTGAAGAGCAGAAGCCACTTTTCAAATTGTACACAATCCTTTTCCCGTGCCATTGCTGTCAACACCTATCCATGCTGAACGTTGCTGGCCAAAAGTGCAATATGCTTAAAAATGTGCTTTTGTCCTGTGACCATGGATTTTATTTTATTTCAAGATTTTTAATAACGTCGCTAAACTCCTTGAAAATGTCCTCTTCCTTTTCTCCAAGGTACACGACAAGGCAGCGGATGGCTATAGTTCTCTGCGTACTTCAATTGTATTGTGCTATTTTTGAAAAAGGAAAAAAAAGAGAAATGACCTAAATGAATATATTCTGAATGGGTGACTGCCAACAACTTGCATTTCAATGACAACTCTAAATAACGATCCTACCTCAAGAAGCATGTCCTTGATCTGCTTCACCGAGATTCATTTTTAATAAAAAGTTATTTCACAATAGTAACCAAAGTATTTTTACTCTCACAGGAGCCTCTAATACTTTGTATCCTCTCACAGAACTATTCACAGTTCAAAGGCTGCTAATTTTGGTCAAACAGCAATTTGCCTATACAGTGCAGCAAGTATCTATTTGAATGACAAAAGATGACACTCACCTTAAACATTTTCTTTGTATAGTATTTCTATTTGTCTTAACTGTCGGAACTTGTCCAGGCATGTTAAGTGGGAGTGGACTTGAAATCCTTAACTCAAGGTGTAGAACAATTAAGTTATCAAGCCAATTGCATTACTTACTACAACTTGAATTTTGTTTTAAGTCAATTAACGCAGAAATCAGAGTTCAAATTACACACAATATTAAGTTGATGTAATTACCAACATTATTACGTCAACACAACTTATAAATTAATGTTTGCAACTTAAAATATTTATCTAAATCAATTAATTCACATTTTTATCTTGCAACCATGCATTTAATTAAGTGGAGGTGAAAGTTCACCTGAATTCGTTTTTAGAGTGCAGTTTAAAGGGGAACATGGGAGAAACCTCAGGGAGAGCAACAGAGGAGGGATCCCTCTCCCAGGACGGACAGACGTGCAATAGATGCCGTGTGTAAATCGAAAAGATAATACATTTTACAGTGTAGGCAGACCAAATGTTCGGAAAGACCAAATGTTTGGAAAAGCATGTGTCTATGATAAGAAGATGAATCCACGAGGATGTCAACAATCCTGTGGGAGCCATCAGGGAAGTAGTATGATGAGTCAGGCAGGACCGCAGAGACAGGTTCAGCCGCGACTCGAAGTCCAGGACTCAGATCCAAAACTCAGGATAGAGGATCCAGGACACACGACCACAGCAACAGGATTAGCCTCGAGTCAGGATCCTGGCGTATATGTAGACACAAAAAAGAGATTTCAGCCCACACTAAGTACACTAGTAGGGGTTGCTCTAGTATCTCACCCTCAACTGTTATGAGAGGCCCAGAAGTAGGTTAAGCACCCTCTCTGGTAGAAAATATCCTGTTGTAAGAGTGCTAGTTACTTAGTCAGTTGGGTAGAAAGGAGGAGGAGAAGGTTATAAAAAAATTATTCTAGTATGTATTGGTCTTTATCAATGCCAATTCCTTTTTTACAACGGTTGAAAAGTACCAAGAATAACGAAATTGCGTAATTGTGCTCGTGCAACGGAGTAGCATAAAAGAAGGGACTTCAAATGTTTCTAAAGCACATTCAAAAAGTGTTCACCCCTCTCCTGTTGTTTCACATAGTATATGGTTCTGAATAACGTTCCTTAGAACTGGTTACATCAGGTTTCAAAAGGAAATAAATGCTATTTAATCTGAGGTTGGAAATCCCCTTAGCTTTAATTTATGCAAGATCTCCTCAAAGCATAATATGGTCGTGATTAAGCAAGTTAGGATCATGACAACACCCTTTTTATTTTCCTTAAATGTTCACCTGTTAATAATGCCATGTCACAGAATTAGGATCATGTTCATTAACTTGCTTTTTTCAGACGCAAAGTAGAAGTCCACTTCTTTCAAGACATTTACAGAAAATGACATTGCAATTAAAATGTTTCATTTGCACACTTACAAAAACTAGGTAAGATGGTGTTGTGCAAGCCAATTGTTTTGTAATGAAGGAGACAACAATTTCCTTGCGCTGTTGAACATATGATGTTAATATGTATTTGTTAACGGAATCATTCTCAGAAACCCATTTTAATACTGCTGTCAGTTCCTCATAACAGATACCTGATAATGGGTGAAAGGCGTTTGCTACAGGGGCGCTGGTTGGCTTTGTAAGATATACCCAACAATAAAGTCTGCACACAACAAAAACGAAAGCAGACTAGTACTAAGACACATGGTATTTCATCTTATTGGAATATTAATAGCAGTACAGTCTATAAAAGTCAAAAAAGGCCACAGAGTATCAAAGACCCCCATCACCCCAGCAACAAACTGTTCTGTCTGCTGCCGTCTGGCAGGCGGTACCGCAGCATCAGGACTAAAACCACCAGACTAAGGGACAGTTTCATCCCACAGGCCAAAAGACTATTTTACACCTGAGCTATTTATTTTTTATTGTTGTGTTTTATTTAAAAAATGGTTCATCTTTAATATTGCACTGTTGAGGAACTTGTGATCTAAGTTTTTCATACATTACATAATTACACCGTAGTTTGTTATGATGTTATGACAATAAACCTTTGAATTTTGAATCTTGAGATTAAAGCTCTCTTGTTGTTTTCAGAGAGAAGCTGTTTTCACAATCATGACCAAGAGTGGGTTGACTGAAAATAATTATTCAGAAAGGGAGGATACCAAACAATACGTTTCTTTTTCAAGGAAATAAAATGCAAGGTGGCTTCCCAAGGCAGTATAAAAGGAGACACCTCTCATAGGCACTTGCATTGGCAGAGAAGGGCAGGGCTGTGTACTTGCAGAGCTTTATACTACTATACACTGCAGATGAAAGCTCTGGATACAAGAACAGATTTACGTGTTACCATGGTTCATCTACAAAAGGTAGGAAAGCATTTATTTGTCTTTCATTTAAATGCTTTTTAAATAATGGCTTCTATGGTCTCAAACAGAAGCATAACTCATTAGTTTCAGCAATCTATCAGGCTGCAGAGTTCACATGCTGTTTGATCTTTGGTGTTCAGGTGTTGTGTTGAATGGTTTTCAAGTACTGTACTCGACTATGTATTTGAGGTACCTGCACTTCACTTGAGTATTTCCCTTTGTGCAACTATATACTTTACTTCACTTCATTTTGGAGGCAATTTTTAACTTTTTACTCAACAATATGTATTTCACAGTTTTAGTTACTAGCTGCTCTGCAGACGTTGAATAATAATACAAAATACAAAATAAACTAATAAACCATCATGTATCATTATATCATGGGCACCCAGCAGTATCAAGATATACAAAATGAACCCAACCTCTACCAAGTGAAACATTGACATTAATTGACATTAATAAATTCATTATTACTAATTATAATACAATTATTTTTAAATATGAAAATGGATCTTACTGCACAATGAGTATTTCCACGTTTTGTAATTGAAGTATCTTTTGACGTCTTTTGTAATTTTACTAGGGTAACATTTTGAATAAAGGACTTTTACTTGTTACAGAGGATTTTTACATTGTAGTAATGGTACTTTTACTTAAGTAAAATATCTGAGTAGCCTACTTCTTACACCTCTGGTTATTTCCTATTACTTTTAGTGGTAAACACTTTGGATAGTCTGGACAGTGTGGGATTGCTGAGGGTGTATCAGTAATGGAGTACACTGATAAGGAGGTAAACCGTTAAATGACAATACAATTACAAATACATGTCACATAAGCTATTGTTAATATAGTATGACTCATTCAAAATAGAATGTAAACATACTGTAATGTTCTCAATTACCAAGGAACATGATGAAGAAACAGATCCCTCTCCTGACCCGTGCTGTGAGGAAGGAAAGAACACTCCAGCAGCACCACAGTCCGACCGTAAGTGTGACTGTCAATAACTGACCTAATGGTATAAATATATACGCAGTGATATGTAAAGATTCCTCCACCAGGGAAAGTAGCTGGGTGTAGACTACAGTTAGATTACTCCTGTGAAACAGACAGCGGCAGTTTGACTGTTGATAACGCCAAAACTGTCACGGTTAAGGGACTGATTCATAGGACTGGGTGAACCCCATCCCCTCTCATCCTCTGCATGTGCCTGGTGTAGAATCTACATTAGATTAGATGTTGTAACACAGTTCTTTTCCAACACTTTCAGTGAGACGCTGTTTGAAGAATCTTGTGGGATGGTTGAGAGTGTTTCTGCAATGGATAACCCTGATGTGGAGGTAAATAATTAAATTACAATACAATAACAAGAGAAATATTGTCATATATTTAAGTATGGTGAATATGGCATGATTCATGTATTGATTAGATTTCAAAAATTAAACATATTGTTCTCAATTACGAAGGAACATTATGGAGTATCAGATTCCTTCCCTGACCCGTGCTGTGAGGAAGGAAAGAAAACTCCAGCACGTAAGTGTGACTGTTAATAACTGATTTAATGTAATAAATATATACCTGCTGTGGAGATACTGAGAGATACTTTTCTATAAAGTGAAGAGCTACAGTGTTCTGGTACACACTATTGTACACTATTTTACTTACTGGTAAATTCTACACTTTTGTATTAATATTTACTGAGTACTTCTTTCAGCACTGGTAAAAAGTATAATGAAATGTGAAATAGTTAAATTAAGGTTAGAATAGCATAAGCATAAGTATTTATACAGTTTCCTGCCCTCCCCTGTGCGTGTCACAGGATATGTGGTTTTAAGTAATATGATTGATCATGACGGCACCCATTCTGATTTTTATTAAATGATCACCTATGAATAATGCCAATGTCCAACCTGAGTGCAAAGAACTTTTTCATCAACCTGCTGTATCTGATACAAAGAAATGTCTTTTTCCACCTCTTTAAGGTTATTTAACCAACAATTATTAATATAGTATGACTCGTTCAAAATAGAATGTAAACATACTGTAATGTTCTCAATTACCAAGGAACATCATGAAGAAACAGATCCCTCTCCTGACCCGTGCTGTGAGGAAGGAAAGAACACTCCAGCAGCACCACAGTTTGACCGTAAGTGTGACTGTCAATAACTGACCTTATGTTATAAATATATACACAGTGATATGTAAAGATACTGAGATGTACTTTTCTTGTCTTATGACAGATGTTCCTCCACCAGGGAAAGTAGCTGGGTACAGTTAGATTAGTCTTGTGAAACAAACAGCGGCAGTTTGACTGTTGATAACGCAGAAACTGTCATGGTTAAGGCAAGGCAAGGCAAGGCACGTTTATTTATATAGCACCTTTCAACACAAGGCAATTCAAGGTGCTTTACAAAAACGAAAGACATTCAGAAAAAGGCATTTAAAAACAGTCATTAAAAAGCAAAGATAAAAAATAAACATTAAAAGAAAAAAATACATGAATAAAAAGTTACAGTGCAGTTTAAGATATAAATAGTTCACACAGAAGTTCCACTTTACTGATGCCTTTCTTTAAGGTTCCTCCGAATATGAGCTGTGTACGATTGTATGGCACATACGTCCCGAGCAGCATACACAGTGAAAACCAGCCAGGAAAAAGTCCCCAGACACTTATTCCCTGGGGTTACTAGCCCCAAATGTTCATTAACCTAAAACGCAACACAACCGCTCAGTTTCAATTAAAAGCAGCGGCAAAAAGATAAGCCTTCAGCCTGGATTTAAAAGGATTGTTCCAGAAAATTTGGAGCATAATAGCTGAATGCTGCTTTACCATGTTTAGTTCTGACTCTGTGGACAGAAAGCTGACCAGTCCCTGAAGACTGAGAGATCTGGATGGTTCATCATTTAGCAGGAGGGCAGAAATGTATTTTGGGCCTAAACCATTCAGTGCTTAATAAACCAGCAGCAGTATTTTTGAAATATATTCTTTGACACACAGGAAGCCAGTGTAAAGACTTCAGAACAGGAGTGATGTGATCCACTTTCTTGGTGTCAGTGAGGACTCGAGCAGCAGCGTTCTGAATCAGCTGCAGCTTTCTAATAGATTTTTTAGTGAGACCTGTAAAGACAACATTAAAGTAGTCGAGTCTACTGAAGATAAAAGGATGGTCAAGTCTTTCCAAATCCTGCTGTGACATTAGTCTTTTAATCCTAAATATATTCTTTAGGTGATAGTAGGCTGATTTAGTAATTGTTTTAACGTGACTGTTGAAACTCAGGTCAGAGTCCATGACTACACCTAGATTGCTGGCTTTATCTGTTGTTTTGAACATTGCAGACTGAAGCTCAGCGCTTACTTTTATACGTTCTGCCTTGGCTCCAAAAACCATTACCTCAGTTTTATCTTTGTTTAATTGGAGAAAGTTCTGACACATCCAGTCATTGATTTGTTCAATGCACTTACTCAGTGTTTTGATTGGAGAATAATCTCCTGGTGAAATGGTTATGTAAATGTGTGTGTCATCCGCATAGCTATGGTAACTTGTTTTGTTGTTTTTCATTATCTGAGCCAGTGGTAGCATGTAGATGTTAAAGAGAAGAGGCCCCAAGATGGAGCCTTGAGGAACCCCACATGTCATATTTGTCAACTCAGATTTGTATTTACCTATAGAAACAAAGTTGTCTCCGTCCTTTAAGTAGGATTCAAACCAATTTAGAACTGTTGATGAAAGTCCCACACAGTTTTCCAGTCGGTCTAGTAATATGTTGTGTTCAACAGTGTCAAACGCAGCGCTGAGCATACTTGCTAACCCTCCCGATTTTCGTGGGAGACTCCTGATTTCATTGCCCTCTCCCGGTTTCCTCCCGGGGTCATATTTCTCCCGATTTCTGACAAAATCAGATATACAGAGGTAGCGCTTCATTTCAGACAGTTTGAAACGCGAGGGCCGTGATTGGTACGTGATCTGCCCTCGCTCAAGGGAAAACCTCCAGCTTGACTTGAGACCTCCCTCGTGATAAATAAATGTAATTATAATGAAGCCAGCTGTAATGGATCATTGATCCATCAGGGGGTGCAGTGGGGTTCCACACTGGAGCTCATGTGAAATAAAGTCAGATACAGTACGCTGGATGTACAGCGGAACTTTGTTAAGATCCATATGTCACGGATATCATACTCTGTGCTAAATAAGAGACATGTAATCATTTACAAAACATCACCATATTGTTATTTAACAAAATAATGTTGTTTAGTCAAAAAAAACGAACGGGAGGAAATGCAGCCCGGCTCTCGATTTTTAATCCTAATTTAATCATCATCTTCACCACGATCATTTATGTTTATGTTCACCGAATTTACATGAAATCACTGACACATATGAATATACTGTATTCAACTTTATTAAAACGTTAACGTGCCTAAACTCAGTAATTCACTAAAAATATTTATATTTTAATGGAGCCTCGTCGGCAGATCAGGATCCCGGGTGTTATTTTCCCCATAAGGAACAAGTCGCTGCAAATTATCCCACTTATTACATGGCCACATTCTCAACAAAGTAACGACATGACTCCCAATATTAATTGAAATGCTTTTATGGATTTAGAAAATGTTTTTATTGATTTAAAAAATAGTTGTATGTATTGATTTAAATTGGCATGCATCCGCTAAGAAAATAGTCTGTTGTTACCGTTTTTTAAACAGTCTGAATGAAACGGCAGCTCTCAGCTGTGTATTTACACAACTAATGGCCCATCAACCACAGCTCTCTCCCCCCCTCCCCCCCTGATCTTTCTTCTCCAGCAGCTAAATTAACTGTAGGTTACTCTGAGTGACAAGCTTACAGTTAGACACAACACTGTCATTGCAAGTGACCCTCAGTTAGTTGACTTTTATGTTTAACTGCTAAATTCGTTACTGATAAAAAAGGGCTTCTACTGTACCTAATTACCTTAACACTAGAACCGCCAGAGGTTTTTGTATAGGCCTACCTAAAACCGTCAAATACCTCTATTAGAATGCAATTTTTAACAACATAGGGTGCTACATAACACACTTTCAGGAAAAGTCACGGACTGGGAGACTTTAATATTTTATTGTTGTACTAATTAATTAAACCAGTTCAATACGCATTAATCTTATTCTTATCATTCTTTATGAGCGCAGAAATAGTCTTAAAATCAGACCTGTTTTTTAAATGAAATCTGACGGCAGGCAGTTAGCTCTGATCACCTAATGATAAATGCGCCACACCTAATCGCTGGCCATTCAGCCACAGAGCACCCTCTATACAAATCAAACTGTAGATGGTGTGAAAGCACCTATTGTTTTAAATAATGGTCGGAATGTGACCTGTGAGCCTTCTGAATTGCCGTGGCACAGCACATTCTAAACTAAAATGTTCAATCAATAAAGTAACATCTTATCTTAATAATATCTTCATATTAATAATAATAATAAATCATACAGTATGTGAAAGGGAGCAGGAGGAAGCAAACACAAACATATACAAAAAATATACTGCATATTAAATCAAACGATTGTAAAGGTAAAAGTATGAGCATAACAAATAAAGAAGTGTAATTGTTGCGACCTGGCTCAGAAAGCCACAACAAAAGGGAGACACAACACATTAACGGGTAGAAAAAGGTGTTTATTTGCACAAACACGTCAAAATTGACACTGGATATACTCATCAGAGCCGGGAGCCTGCAGGAGAAAGCAGAGAGAGAACAGAGAGGAGCAGAGAGGCTTTTAAGAACTGCAGGACACCAAACCCAGGTGTCCTGAGTTACTGCAATCAATGCAGCAAGTGCAGCACAGACACACCCTCTCCACTGATTAACCTACAGGGGCATCACAGCCCCCCCCCTTAAGACGGAGGCCCCAAAGGGATCCCCGAAACACCAACACCAAATATCCAGAACCAGAGAGAATTCCTACCCCACCGGGGCACGAGAGAGAGCATCCGCCGCAACGTTGTCCTTGCCCTTTTCCCCCGCTACATACAGGCGATGACGAAAGGCCTGTACATAGTCCACTAAATTCTTAGGTGGTTGACCCTCAACCAAGCCATCCTGAAGAAAAGCTAACAGACCACGCACCGTATGCCCAAAGACCAAATCATTAGGGCTGAACCCTGTACTTTCCTGAACGACTTTATCCGCCATGGAAGTCCCTCCTCCCAGTCCTTCCCCATCTCTATACAATAAGCACGCAGCATGGACTTCAATGTTTGATGAAACCGCTCTAGCACCCCTGGCTTTGGGCATGGTAGGCCGACGCACGGTTATGCCTGACCCCCAGCTGCTGTAGGATCTGTTTGAACATATGGGAAGTAAAGTTGGTACCTTGTTCCCTTTTTAATCACACGTGGAATCCCAAATGTGAAGATGAACTGGGTTAGAGCCCTAACTACTGGCTTCACTGAAATGGAGCGCAAGGGAAACGCTGCAGGATACCCTGTAGTCTGGCACATTATAGTAAGCATGTACGCACAACCGGACTTAGATGGAGGCAACGGCCCCACACAATCTATGATCGAATGCTCAAAAGGTTGACCAAGGGCTGGAATGGGACTGAGGGGCGCAGGCTTCCCCACCTGACTTGGTTTACCAGTGATATGCATATGTGGCATGCTTTAATATAACTTGCAACATCGCGCTTCAATCGAGGCCAGAAAAAAATAGCGTAGGACACGGTCATAGTTTTTTTTTATCCCCAAATGTCCACCACTATCATGCGCAGTTTGCAATACCACATCACGAAAGCTACTCGGCACCACCACCTGAAAAATTCCCCTCAGATCACCAACACAGGGCACCCACTGACGCACCAGCAAGTCCCCCTGAACAAAGTAATCCTGGGCTATGTCTCTGACCTTCTCTGCCGGCAACAACTCAGTCCACAGAGCAGAAAGAGATGAATCTTCCTTCTGACTCCTCACCCAGTCCTCCTTTGACACCGACGAAGGGAGATCAGGCAGTGAGACCACATGTACAACATTACTTTTGCTACACTCCGAAACAGGTGGGTCAGCAGACATTTCACGGCTCTGTGCACGTGTCACAGTACGAACTGGAAACACATTTGGAAACGGCAAACCGCTCTCATCTGGCTCCCCAAATGCCACCGGCCTGGAAACCACAACAGGCGGTGGCACGCCAGCCCACAAAGCACTACCAGCGAGATCGTTGCCCAAAATCATATGTATCCCATCAAGTGGCAACGCGGGACGCGCGCCAATAGACACAACTCCCCGCACCAGCTCACAATCCAGCACTATTGTATGCCGTGGCACAGGGATCATGCCCATCTCCATGCCCCTCATCAGTACAAAATCCCCCGTTTCTGTCTCTGACGAAAAAGGCAACACTGACTCAACAATAAATGAGTATCTAGCCGCTGTGTCACTCAACACCTTAATCGGAACATATTTGTCACTACCGACTACTGATACAACGGCTTCCGTGATGAACGGCTCAAAACCAGAACCTACATCCGGGTTGGCACAAACCAGCTTCTTATCAGGCACCATGCCCGATCCTTTTTTAACCAACAGGGCAGAACAACTCATGGCTGGAGCATGTGATGAAGAACGAGGCTTCCCCTCAAGTTCCAGCAACGGACACTGCTCCTTCCAATGACCCTCTTCTCTGCAATAATGACATTGGCCCACTCTGGCGTCCTGGGATCGCCCCGGACCTGCAAATCTATGGGAGGAGCCTGGTGAAAACTTTGCACCACCGCGGGAATAGCCACGATCTTCTCCACGTCTCCAGTCACTCCTAGACCACTTCTCAGTAAAACTGCCCTTGTGTGTCAACACAAAATCGTCCGCTAGTTCAGCAGCTCTGAGCGCGGTGGAAGGTTTCTGCTCATTTGCATAAGTGGCCACACGCTGAGGGATAACCTCTTTAAATTGTTCCAATACAATGAGTTCACAAAGACCGTCAAAATTGGCAACCTTTGCTGCCGCGCACCACCGCTGAAAATGAGAAGTCAAATCACGGACAAACTCCACGTGTGTCTGCTTATCCCCCTTGACCCAACTTCTAAACTTGTGACGATACGCTTCAGGAACCAGTTCGTATGACTTTAACACTGCTGATTTTACTCTAGCATAGTCCAAAGCATTTTCACCACAAACAGCTGAATAGGCCTCCTGTGCTCGCCCAGTAAGTACACGCTGAAGTAACAGCACTTTGTCCAAATCTGACCAGTTTCTTGCCTCGGCTATGCGTTCAAACAGAGTAAAAAAAATGTCAGGGTCACGCTCATTAAACTTTTGTTCTAACCGCAAGTAAGAAATAATATCGCCATTACCTGATGCCGACCGATCAGATCCATCCTCCACCGGAGCAAGCTTGCCCTCTCCAATCAGCCGTAATCTTGCATATTCCACCTCACATTTCATCTTTTCCAACTCCAGCACCTTCTCCACCTTTAAACGCTTCTCTACCTCCTGCTGCTGACCCCTCAACTTCTCCTGCTCCATCCTCAACTTCTCCTGCTCCAAACCCAACTCCAACTTCAACCTCTCCTCATTAAACTGCATGGCCAAAAGCTCCTTTTGCTGCTCGAATGTCAAACCAGCTGTCTGAACCACAACCGGCATGACCCCTGCCGCACCAGACTCACTCTTCTGCAACACTCCCTGCTCAAACAAAGATGAAACGATGACAGCCTTAATCTCCTGTTTCAGCTTGCTCCCTACAACAGCAATTCCATAACGCTCTGATATTTCGACCAACTGCGCCTTCTGGCAATCATCTAAGAAAGACACTGAGGGCGCATCCACAAACGCCGACAAAGAAGCCATAATATATTGCCTACACCCAATCAGAAAGCAAAGTAATAAACTGTCAACACGCATGGGCAAAAGACAAAACCCAACAGAGAATTTTCCCCCTAACTGCCTAACCAAAATCTTACTAATCTCACCTAGTCTTCATGTGGCTTGCGGCGGGTAATTACGCACTGGAACCCGGCGGAGTTATGGAGCGACCTGCACGCAGGTAAAACCAATAAATCACCTGGATGTGCCCCCGAGACAGCTTTCCGAAAACAGCTGACACTAACCACGTCGCCACAACACTATGAAAAAAACAAACAGACGCAACCCAAGGGGAAACGCCACTTAAGCCTAGCGGGGAAAACTCTTTACAAAGGCGTAACAAGCAGCAACATCTTACCTTCTGATTGGCACACAAAACCTGACGACATGTCAAACACTAAAGCTTCCTGAAACCCAAAAAACATGATGTGTCCCCCAAATAGCAGCATCAAGTCAGCACACAGCTGGACCACATCAACTAATCAGCTGCTCAACTGACGCCATGTGCTCTGAGCACTACACAAACTTTCTTGAAATAACCCGTAGGACGAGCCCCCATTTGTTGCGACCTGGCTCAGAAAGCCACAACAAAAGGGAGACACAACACATTAACGGGTAGAAAAAGGTGTTTATTTGCACAAACACGTCGAAATAGACACTGGATATACTCATCAGAGCCGGGAGCCTGCAGAGAGGAGCAGAGAGGCTTTTAAGAACTGCAGGACACCAAACCCAGGTGTCCTGAGTTACTGCAATCAATGCAGCAAGTGCAGCACAGACACACCCTCTCCACTGATCAACCTACAGGGGCATCACAGTAATGTAAACATTTACATTATTATTATGATTATTTAATGTATAAAGACTATATATTATTGAATTACAAGATTAGATATACTTTAGTTGATCTAAAATATTGATGTGTTCAAATGCTCTTCAAAAAACAACTGAAAGTCCATGAAACTAGTCTTTCTGTATTTGTGAATGAAGCACCATCTCCTGGTTAAAACCTAAAATTGAAAATCTGGCAACGCCCTCTTGGAAAATAGTGGGAGGGCTTAACATTTCTCGATACTGGTCTTAGGCAGGTCGTAGGCAGGAAGCTGTAAGCTGGAGTCTGAAATGAGGTGCTACATCTGTACACAGGACTGTATCTACTTTAATACAGCTACACCATTGTTTGGTTTCCATGGTAGTGCGTCTATTTAGTAGCGCGCGCAACTGAAAGTCTGAGAGGGTGAGGAAGACAGTCACAGCAAACAGAACATGAATCGACAACTCCAACCTCTGCTCACTCCTTTCCTGTAAAATACAGGTCCAGCCCACAAATATACTCCATCAAGGATGGTGCTACAGGCCGCAAGGCATTGCACTTACAATTACAATCACAAGCATGTTAATGTTAATCTAATACAGCTCCGGCGATCCACTAGCACTCCCCCCCCCCCGCGGTGGTTTTGGAAATGCTCCCGATTTCTGAGGTCTCAAGGTTGGCAAGTATGGCGCTGAGATCTAATACTAACACTGAAGTTCTGCCACTGTCTGTGTTTAAGTGGATGTCATTGAAGACCTTTACAAGAGCAGTCTCAGTGCTGTGGTTTGGACGAAATTCTGACTGGAACACATCCAAACAGTTATATAAATTCAAGACATTACTCAACTGTTGAAAAACAACTTTTTCAATGATTTTACCTAGAAATGGGAGGTTTGATTTGGGCCTGTAATTGTTCATTTACTGAAGCATCTAGATTATTCTTTTTTAATAGCGGTTTAATGACTGCAGTTTTCAGGGCCAGTGGAAAAACACCTGAGTGAAGAGACTGGTTTACTATATGAAGTAGATCTGAGGCCATGCAAGGACATTTTTTTTTGAAAAACCCTGTTGGAATAATATCAAGGCAGCAGGAGGGGGATTTCAGAAGTTGTATAATGTCCTCTAGGTTTTTATCATTAATCTGATGGAATTGCGTCATGGTGTTTGAATTTATCTTAAGTGGACACATGGACAACACATTTGCTGTACCTTATACAGAGGCACTGACTGCTTGTCTGATTTTCTGAATTTTGTCAGTGAAGAAGGAGGCAAGTCCCTGGTGGATAGAAATGCAGAGGCTACTGACACTGGGGGATTTGTTAGTCTGTCGACGGTAGCAAACAAGGCACGTGCGTTGTTTTTGTTTTTGGCAATGATATCAGAGAAGAAAGACTGTCGGGCAATTTTCAATTCCAAATTATAAAAGCCAAGTCTCTCTTTTATAGATTTCCAAGTGAACCTGGAGATTTGTTTTTCGCCACCTGCGTTCAGCTTTTCAACACTCTCTTTATTCTGTTCTCACGGTCATGGCCTTTCTCCATGGAGATATTTTCTTGCCAGTCACTTCCTTCACCTTAGTTGGAGCAATGGCATCTATAACATTTTTAATTTTTGAATTAAAATGATCTACTAGCTCATTTACTGAGATGTTAGCAGAGGCAAGTGTGGAAGAATAATTCTGAGTAAACATTTCCCTAGTATTTTCAGTTAAATATCGCTTTGTGGTTACCTCTTTTTGAATATTTTTGTGAACAGAAATAGAGCTCTCAAAGAAAACAAAGGAATGGTCAGAGAGTGCAACATCAGTCACCACAACCTTAGAGATATTCAGACCCTTTGAGATGATTAAGTCCAGAGTGTGCCCCTTATTGTGCGTGGGCTCCGTCACATGCTGAGTCAGTCCATAGTTATCAAGAACACAAAACAGTTCTTTAGCCCCTCTGTCCTGGGGGTTATCAACATGGATGTTAAAATTACCAACAATGACTAGACGGTCAAAGTCAATACACACTATAGACAGCAGTTCAGTAAAGTCATCAAAAAAGCTTGCACAGTATTTGGGTGGTCTATAGATATTTAGGAACAGAGCTCGAGAGGAGCATTTGAGCTGAAGGGCCACATATTCAAAAGAAGCAAAGTTCCCATAAGATGTCTTCCTGCATTGAATGGAATCATCGAACAAAATAGCGACTCCACTTCCCTTCTTATGCATTCTTTCCTGACTCATAAAACTAAAGTTGGGAGGGTTCGATTCGATAAGAACAGCTGCATTGTTATTTTTGTTCAATCCAAGTTTCCGTTAAAAACATAAAATCGAGATTGTGCTCAGTGATAAAATCATTGATTTAAAATGTTTTTCCTGCCAAAGACCTGACATTTAATAAAGCTAGTTTAAGTTTGTTAAATACACTATCAGTCTGATTTTTTGTGGCAAGCTGTGGCTGACATGGAATCACTTCTAAATTTGATAAACTCACACAAACCTTTGAGCGTTTCCTGTTTCTAAGCTGATTCACCGCTCTTAATCTATTACCTATCAGCACAGATATCTGCAAAGCTACAGGCAGGCAGGGCCCCGGCATGTCCTGGAAAGAGTTGAGAGTGCCATACGCCCTTGAGCCTGGACCCAGCCCATATCTGCTAGAGTTTGCGTTTTGTACACACACATTCTTATCAGGCTTCGGAGACAGCAGATGCTGTCTTGAAGGGGGGGGCGGACGTTTTGGTCCGGATGATTGTGGTAGGCATGGTGATGGGGGTGCATCTATGCTTCAGTGATTGTGGTGGGCGTCGTTGAGGAGGGGCGGGGGTAAAGGACATGCTACCAACCCTGCGTATCGCCTTCATGCTGCGGTCATTGAACTCTAGGAAGGACTTGGTGCCAACCCTCTTTATCTCCTTCATCTGCTCATCAAACTCCAGGGGGGTGGGCAAGGGTGAAAGGGTGAGCAGAGAGTAGAGAGAGCTCGGGTGTGAAGGAAGAGTATCCTCAAAGGCGTTGACAGGGGGGGTGAATGGCGGTGGACACTCCTCCATTTGTGTCATAGGTCTCCCATAATCAAAACATTCCCCAGGCGGGTGCAGTGATACTTCTTCAAGGTTTTCTGCACGATGTGTTGTGTCTTTCTCTTGTTTTGATTCCTCTTGTTGCTTGTCCTTGGCAGAGGAAACAGATTTGATGACGCAGGCAGTTGAATATGTTAGAGATAAACAATTTTACTCCTGATTTGTTCAGGCAAACTCCATCTGCCTTAAAAAGATGTCTGCAGTCCCAGAAAAAGTTAAAATTGTCAATAAAATTGATAGAATGGTCAGTACAGGCAGTTGAAAGCCAGGTGTTCAGTCCAAACAATTTGCTGAATCTCTTCACTCCTCTTCTGACTGGCGGTAGAGGAACACTGATGAACACCTCCGCATTTAGAGAGCTGACGGCTTCCAACAGACATTTAAAGTCTTTTTTCAGCACTTCTGACTGTTGTTTCACTACATCATTTGTTCCAATATGCAGTACCACATTCTTCACAGTCGGATGTTCAGCCCCAATATGCTGGATCTTCTCAGCCAAGTCAGAGACCATATCCTTGGGAAAACAGAGTAATTTGGTGTTGTTCTTACTACACAGGCTTTTTACATATCTTACAGCAGAATCACCCACAATCAGAGTTTCAGGCCCAGTTGTTAGCTTTCCCTCTAGCCTTTTACTTTTGGAGCTATTGGTCCTTACCCTGCTGTGTGAAGAGGACAGGTTATCCAGGTCATCAGAAAGAGATCTCCGGTTCTGTGTCAGTTTAGCGTTTCTGTTCTGGATTGGCACACTTGGTGGTTTAGGAGTATTGTTTGTAGTTCTCCCTTTAGCAGCTGTCCACGGCTGTTTCCTATTATGAAGAGGGGTTGAAGAGACGCTCTTCCTGGGTGATAACAATGCAGCATCACAGATTTCAGAGCGCTGGGCTCTGCCTGTTATTCTTTCTCCCAAATCCCACAGAAATGATTTACTCTTAGGCCTTGCACCCAGACATTTCCAGGGAGGACTACCACTTGTATATTTATTACCCGGTACACATACATGCCAACCTTTCCAAATCCAAAAGAGGTAGGTTTGCACGCAGCAAATGTGGACGCCCAAATTAGGTAATCGGAAGAAATGGAACCCCAGTAATCACATGTATAAACCATGTATTTAACATATTGCATCATTTTATGCAATTTTCAGAAAAAGTGGTAGTTTGGTAAACAGTGACAAATCAACGACATGTCTGGTCTTTAAAATGCCCGCAAAAGTAAAAGAATGGGAGATAAATATCCCAAAGTCTCCACATTTTATTATATTTTTAGTGTGTTTCTGGTCCTCTTTCAGTTGAGACAGTGTAGATGAAGGATTTGTCAGGATGTAGAACTCTTGTGTGAACATTGGATAAAGCCAGGTTCATATTCTTCTTTCATGTTGTTGACATATTAGAATCAAAGGTTTGCACAGAGCGAAATATCTTTGTGTTGCGCCATAAATCTGAAAATACTGCATTAAAAAAGTAATTTCCTGCATTTTTCTACTGATAAAGTGTGATATAAATAATGTACAGGCTTTCAGATTGCTGTAGTTCACTAAACAGAGACATTAACGACATGTTTGGTGTTGAAAATGTCAGAAAAAGTGAAAGAATGGGAGATAAATATCCCCAAATCTCAAAATTGTATTATATTTTGTGTGTGTTTGTGGTCCTCTTTCAGTTGAGAGTCGGACACTGTAGGTGAAGGATGTTTCAGGAAAAGAGCAAACACTGGATGTCTTTCAGTCGCCAACATGTGTTTTCGAGACACTGATATTAACGGGAAAATCCTGAGGACTCAAATGCCTCGTCTCTGTTCCCTTAAAGTTTAAACTCATTTGGGACTGATTACCCATCAGCCCCGGGGGTGCAGAGGAAAGGCAGCGTTACCCCCGGTCTGCACGTTGTTTCTCTTTCAGAAACACAGAGGACTGTTTGTATGATGCGATCACAGACACGCTGCAAACGGTGTCCGCCAAAAGTCGAGTCCAGTGGTCTATGTAGTGTCTATTTTATTTGTCATAGTTTGGGAAGATTGAAAATCGGTAGGGAAAGCCAGCTAAGTCGGTAGGCGGTAGAAACATGTCAAAAGCGGTAGACTACCACCCACATCGGTAGGATTGGCAGGTATGGGTACACAGCCTTCCTGTTCCTTGGAATCCTTGTAGCTGCTAACTAGCTGTGAGTTAGCATGCCTTTGTCCATTCTTTTGCAAACTGGTAAAGTGGTGTCATTCCCACGACATAGTCCATTCACTTCCATGTTAACTTCCAACCGTTGCATTTTCATTTCCAGTACGGCCATCTTCTGTAGAAGTTTGTGGAAGTCATCTGTAGAGAACGGAAGCATTTTGCTGCCTACTAGCTTAAGCTAAATAGCCACGCTACTGTAAGACTGAGGTCGTTGTAAAAATATTGAAATATGGCTGAAATCCTCCGTCTATTTGCGAAGAATAACTGTCCCAGTGATAAGTGAATGTCCAGGAGCCGCTGCTCGAAGTTTTCAGAAAAGAAAAATAGAAAATCCGCAATAAAAAGTAAGCAGAGGTGTCATGTCTAAGAAACTTATATTGAAAGTTTATTCTTTATGTTAGTTTTGTCATGTCCTTTTGTCCTGTGCTTTATGTTTATTCCCTTAATTAATTCTCCCTCTCATTTCAGGCCTCCACGCTCCCCGCCCCCTTCTGTCTCCTGCGTCCTTGATTATTTTCCCCTCCCTGATTGTTTCCGCCTGTGTCCCCTTTACCTGTGTATATATGGTGTTAGCGCCCTCCTGTTCATTGTCAGTTCGTTGTCTCTCTATGACCTACGTTCCTGCTTACCTCACGGACTTCTCACGGATCTATGTTATTGATCACTGTTCTATTTTTCCTCGAAAGAGTGTTTTTTTTCCTTGTTTTCATTACTGTGCAAATCCCAGTAAAGTCTTTATTTTGAAACACTATCGGAGTCTGAGTTTTGAGTCGTACAATTGAGTTCATGCCTCAGAGTTCACTCCTTGACAAGAGGCAAGAGCAAGCAGAAAAGCGTCTGCACTGTATTGGGTTCAGAATTCCAGAAAAGACAGACAACTTCTAAGTTTGACTATTTATTGTAAAGAGAGCAAAATATATATATTACTTGGCCAAGGATTCATCACGTCTTTGGGAATCACAGGCAGCTAAGCTGTAATCTGTAACCACCAAATCCGTCAAGAGCCTCGACCCTCGTGCGACAATACCTTTTATTACACAGGGCGTTGACCGTACATTTATGATTGGTCAAGACTAGCTGAAGAGATACCGCGGTTTAGACTTGGTTCTCTTTGGTAGGTGCGCAGACTCAGATAGAGTCTCTTGGCAACACGATCCTCCAATCAGCATTCGGCCGGCCTGTAGAGGTCCCTCCCTACTCTGGCACCATCATACTAATTTGTTTTCTCTAACGTTTCTTCAGATATAGTGGGAAACCATAATGTTGCTTCCTAGCTTTGCGGGGGAGCATGGCTCCCATACAAAGTGAAGGCCGGTTCGATTTGCTGTTCTGACTACCTCTTTGTGTTCTCTCAGTCTCTGCACTCACCCTAGCTACTTTCAATATTGCAAGCTAAACACTTTCTCATGTAACTTTCCCCTTTGTTCCTGTCCACCCCATCAAAACTTGGGGGGGGGGGGGGGGGGGTGATTGGGTCCATTTATTCCTAAGTCACAGCACATACAATGAGCACAATAAGCAAATAATGTAATAATAAGAATCTTGTAATGTTATATACAAATAGACTCCACAACTGTAAGAGGGAGAGAGTTTAAGGTTAAGGCATTGATTCATGGGACTGAGTGTACCATCAGATTCACAAGGATTGCAGACAATGGAAATCAAATCAAAGCAACCTCGCTATTTCTCTTCACAGGTAAATCTGAAAAATGTAATCAATGCCACCTGTTTCTGGATCTTTTGGATAGTTATATATGGCTTTTTTTTTTGCCTTTCCTTATCAGTCAAACAGCACTTTAAAATGCTGACAAACATTCATGGAACATTCCTTTTTTTACTTTTACTGAAAGCTTTCTGTTTTTCCCCACAGAGCCCAGCACTCCTGTGCAGAATAAAGTCGATCAGGTCAGAGGCAAGTCAGAGTCTCTGCGTTCGGACCCACCAACTGGTGAAGTGGATAGTAACAATGCAACATGGTGCAGTGAGGTTAGAACTCTGCAAGAGAAAGCTGATGGAACATTAAGAAAGCCAACTGCACCATCTGCCCCCAAAGGTCAGTCAAATATAATCGTTATTGAATGGTTTACTATAAAAACAAAAGAGGCAAAACAAAACAAAAAATGTACTAACTGAAACATTGTTTTCTTAATGGTAGATGATAACGTTAAATAATGAAGCGGTTTAGAACTCTGCCACATCAGCCCATAATATATGTGTATCTCAATAAGCTTGTGCTAGGGAATTGTAGTCTTTATTTTTCATTGAATAAAGAGGTCGCCACTCAGTGAAAATATTATTTTGACATTTTGCACAAAACTAAAAACTGGCCAACAAAAAGCCCCTTATTGTAATGGGAATCTTTAATAAAAGTTAACAAAACAAAAAAGGAGCCGGATACAAAAGGTTCAGCCTTTGAAATCTATATTCTAATTGTGACAGAGGGTTGTTCATTTAATTTTCCTTATTCTGAAACTGGCACCAGAGCTAACTTAGCCTGCTGGTCTTTCCAGCATGTTTGTTTCTGTCATAAAAATAATCAGACCTCTTGATCTGGGTGGTGTCTCCAAATCTGTCGCCATTAAACATGATCCATGAGGTGCATTTCAGCTTACGATCAATAAATGTATCGCCAGGTATTTAGCTTCTTAAATGTTATTCCATTGCTGTTTTTTTTGAAAAAGTGGTAGATACATTGGGTCTTTCTGCACAAAAAAAACCTCTGAAAAAGACCCTTCACAGTGTGAGACTGCCAAGAAAGTTGCAGACGACATCACTGCAGAAATGTTCCTTGAAAACAAGAAAGATTTCCTTGCAGAAGACAGAAAGCTGATTGCCCATTTTTGTGTAGTTAAAGCTAGCTGGCATTTCAAGTTATTCTTTTGTATGAGTCCTTGGTGAACCTAGCGATCCTCCTGACCATGGGACACTGGCCCTTTAGATTGCACAAACTAGCCCGGACCATAGATTGGCCAGTTGTCCGTAAGGGACCTTGTTAGATCTTTGCACTATGCTTGCTGACACAGAGTTCAAAGTTCTCTTTGAGAATATATAATTATAGTCATGGTATTCAACACATTACTTAATGGTCTTAATGACGTCAGGCAATCGGAACTGCCTTCACAATTCCTCGGTTTCAGTGGGTGAGGTACAGGATGAAGCGCTGGTAGCTGCAGTGCCCATATTGTTCAGTGGAACAAACTTTGTTAAGTTCAACGAGACAACAAGCCCTCCTTGAGTCTATTAGTCCAGATGACTATCAGCCCAGGGGCAGGAAGGATCCTGTTGTAAGAAAGCAACTTTTTTGCCAGTCAGGTAATAAAGATGAGAATGACTAGGTTTTAAAAAAACAATACAAATCCCTGTATGACAACAGTTTCAAAGTATTAGGTATAATGAAATTGCCACCTAGTTATCTCTGTTCACGTGTAAATATGTAAAACAAATCAATACCATCTGTTTCTGGATGGTTTGGATAATTGTATATGGCTTTTTTGTGACCTTTACTTGGCAGTCAAACAGCACTTTCAAATGCTGACAAACATTGATTTGAACATTTATTTTGTAAGTTTTAGTGAAAACTTTTGTTTTCCCCCCCACAGAGTCCAGCAATCCTGTGCACAATAAAGCCGATCAGGTCAGAAGTAAGTCAGAGTCTCTGCCTTCGGACCCACCAGCTGGTGAAATGGAGAGTAACAATGCAACGTGGTGCAGTGAGGGTGAAACTCTGCAAGAGAAAGCTAATAAAACAATAAGCAAGCCTGTACCATCTTCCCACAAAGGTCAGTCAAATATAATAATTATTGCACGGTTTACTATAAAAACAAAAGAGGCAAAACAAAACAAAACATTTTACTGACTGAAACATCTGAGACTGGCACCACAGAGAAAACTTAGCTTACTGTTCTTTCCAGCATGTTTGTTCCTGTCATGAAAAGAATCAGACCTCTTGATCTGGGAGGTGTCTCCTGAACTTTTGCCATCAACCAGGATCAATTAAGTGCATTTGAGTTTATGATCAATACATGTATGTCCAGGTATACGGTTTCTTTGAATGCAATTCCATTCTGGTCTTTCTTGCAAAGTCGTAGATCCATCTGTTCCAGAACTCCGTTATGCATTTCACTTGCTGCCAACGGTCTTTTTGGTTCTGAATATTGCAGATGGATTTAACCTGGTGGTAACATTGGTTTGACCTTGAGCTGGAGCAAGTGGTCGAGGGATAGAGGTTCAAAGTCATTTGGAACATTTGGCACTTTAGTTATGTGTGTCGGCTGTTGATAATTTTTACACAAACATAACTGTTGAAGGGCTTTCATCATCAAGTGTTGTCAAGTTGGCCAAAGTAATTGACTCTGACATACATGTATGGTGGTTGCTTTGGCGTAACATGTCTTTTGGAAATCTGACATGTTTAGCTCTTTTGCATTTCTACGCGTGCACCTGCACTCACTGTTGCAAAACTACTTTCTTTAAAACCTTCAGTGCATGTATTTTGATTAAATCAACCAAAACTAGAAACATTGCATTTTTCATTTTGTTTGAATCTATGAATTTGCAGTTCTACACTTTTCCCTGAGTTTAAAGGAATCTATCAATATTTTTCATTGAGTTAAAATATCCTCAAAGAAAAATAGTGTAATTGAGCAGTGCTGTTCTATCTTCACTGTTAATGGCATTCCAATTTGACCTTTCTCCAAACAAGCTGCTGCAAAATAGTTCATTTCCATAGTTCTCTTCGAGCAATCTCTTGGCTTTCTAGTCCTTTTTAGAATTCATTTATTGAAACCTTCTCACCAAGTCTTTAGCTTGGACAAACATCTCAATAAATGGAAGGAAATCAAATTTATATTCTTTAAAGGGTATTTCTCTGGATGGATGTAATGTTAAGCGTTGCTCCTTTGGTGCTGCATTACTTAAATCGAGTCACTCTTTCTTTGCTATTTGATTGTGACTTTGTCTGACTTGGCTGGAGTTCGGCTTTGTTTTTTTTCTTGTTCCTCTTCATTATGAACATCAGCATTTTCATCTGGTTGACCAGTACAGTATTGCTCCACCACAGCAAATATATTATTATCCTCAACCATACTCCAGGGCTTCCCTGGTTGGTATTTTATCAGTTTGAAGCTCAAGCTTTTTCATTACCGCTCTAAGATTTGTTTTTATTGCTTCAAGGTTAGCTTCTTGTTTTTCAAGCAAATGTATCTGTTGTAAAGCAGCAGTGCATAGAGCAACTTTCTCAGCAACAGCCTTTCTTCATGTTAATGAAGCTGTCATAGATATATTACTGCCAGTATAGCACATATGACGCTTATTGCTAATCTGGCTCACACATTTTCTGTATGCGTACTTATCAGAATCAAAATCAGAATTCCTTTATTAGTCCCCCTGCGGGGAAATGTACAGTGTTACAGCAAAAGTGGCATAGCATGTAAAAAAGGCAACCAATACATGGCAAACAAATATTATATTTTATATATATATATATATATTAAAGTATTGAGACCTTATAACAATTAAATGCTGGGAGATTTAGAAAAAAATATGCTTTTACATAAAAGGACTATTTAGTGTTTCCCCTAGGATGGAGTCGAGTCATAGCAGCGGTACTAAGGCAGGTGGGCCCAGCATAATGTGAAACATTTTTAGTGTGTGCGCGTGCGAAGTGCGCCCCGCCAATTTGTTTCTATGTGTCTGCCAGCACAAGAAAGGCTCTTGTGGCCTAGTACCAGGGCCGGTTCTAGCCAATTTGCTGCCCTAGGCGAGATTTTATATCTAAAGAATAAATGAAAAATCTCTACTAAAGACAAATACACTACAAAAACAGAAACTTATGGACATAGGTAATATACGTCAAAATTACTTGAAATGTATTCAGTATTGTGTATGAACATGTGTGAATTGGGGGGTGGACGTCACATCCTCTAGGGGGGTCCGGGGGTATGCCCCCCCGGGAAGAGATTTTTTGAACATTTGAAAGTAAAATGCTTCGATCTGGTGCACTTTGAGCACACAATTACTAGAGACCTCATCTAGGGGGTACAACTCTAAAACACGCATATGAAAAAGATCGGTTTACATTTTAATAATCAAATAAGTATATGAACATAACCAATAACCTACCATAGCCAATAACAAATAAATGTAACTTGTTTTATTTCTGTTGTTCATTCATATCTTATTTGACCTAGTTAACATTTATTTATTCATGCATATTTTTGTATCTCTCCAACTTTAAACGATATTTTCCTCTCAGTCTGACAGGAGAGCTCTCCTCCACCCTGGTTGTAGAAACATCTACTTCTTATATCCGTTAGCGCAGCTAGCACCAGATTCTAATAACAACAGCGCCGGTACCGGTGCGCCCTCTCTCTCTCTCCCTCGCTCGCTCTCTCGCGTCCATGCTCGCACTTTGGCTGTGAGCTGCGGGCCTGATAAGCCAACATCCCCCACTTTCATCACTTACAGCGCCCATCATACAGGGCAAATGAAAAGTGTAACCGGGATGAAAATGGTGTTACATTTACTTAATTATGAATGTTGTTACATCAAGGCCGAAAATTAGGATGAGCACCAACGGTCAAAAATGTTTTTTTCCCCTCCCAGAGCTACCAGCGCAGCGCCCCCCAGTTCTGGCGCCCTAGGCAACCGCCTATGCAAAAAATCAGCCCTGCCACTATATACAGTGGCAATGTCTCAAGATTTAGCAAAAATACACCTTTATTGACCATACAGTAACACAATACTACAAATCCACATAACAAACAATCAAAAATGAAAAAGGGTCGCCACTTATTATTATTTTAATTAAAAAGTTTGGGTACCTGACCGGCGCCCCCTATTAGCAGCGCGCATATTTCAGCAGCGGCGCTGCCCCGCCACTATTTGTATATAGGGGAAACACTGCTATTGCACAGTGAAATTGCAAACAAGTGTATATGTTTTCCTTTTCAAGTGGATGTTTCCTTAAACCAGGGGTGCCCAACCTTTTTTTAACCAAGAGCTACTTTTAAAGTTGCCAGTCTGCCGAGATCTACCAGTCAGTGGCGGTTCTACGGGGTGGCACGGGGTGGCAGCTGCCACCTCAGAAAAATGCCTTGCCACCCTAGTTGCCACCCCAGTTGGCAACTTTGTTTTGAAAGAAAAGTTGTGGCTTATCGGACATTTATGAGAGAAAATCTCTAATGTCCGAGTGCAAGTGAATGCAGCACAAGACCCGAGTCTTGTAACCCTTCCTCCGGCCCTGGCGCGAGTGTGGACATATGATTGGTGGCGATTTCATTTGAATGGGGGGACAGCGCAAAACGAGAAGCATTTCGGATCCAAGTAGACAGAAGGAATGAGGTATTTGCGGCCTACAATGACAGAGAAGAGACTGTCTTGTTTGGCTGCACTCAGCATTGAATCAAAACGCATTAGAGCTTTGGATCTTAATCAGTTTGTGAGGCGTTTTGCTGAACAAGATGGTAATCGCCACATTCAGCTGTAATAGGCATGCCAACTTGATGCTCTGCTCACGGATGACTCGATGAGCATAATAAACTGTTAAGATGATGACCTTGTGTATAACATCTTTCTTCTTTGAGGGGGTTTGCCCCCAAAAAACAGTTTCAAGTCCTGAGAAAGTCAAATAAGATGTAAAACTACACTGCCCAGCCAAAAAAAAGTAACCACTTTGATTTAACTAGGCCAGTAGGTAAGGGCTTTCCACTGGATAATAACTGCAGCAATGTATATGTTTTAGCTGAATACATGTTTTTTAACCCTAACTGATGCAGTTAGTCACTTCTTTAATGTTTGTTCTTTCTGATGTAAAGTCAAGGTTGTAACTGTTGAATGAGCAACTCTCATAGGAATGATTGAGGCCCCGCCTCCCACGCTGTATCCAGTCCTTATTATACATCCATGGTTGACACGGACAATGTCAGCTAACTAGTGCCCACTGCCCAGCATCCACGCCCCGACACATGCCAATCACAAAGCTTTGATGCGTTCAAGTGCATTATTCTGTCACAGGAAGATTATGTTATAGGACATTAACGATAAAACGGAATATTGTTGTTCTATTTTTAGACACATCTTGCGATCGACTGGGAATCTCCCCGCGATCGATCGACTGGTTGGGCTCCCCTGCCTTAAACCATGCATAATATATATCTTGGATATGATCGATCATGACGGACATGAACGATAGTTTCTTTCAATGTTCACCTATCACTGCCAATGTCAAACAGTGTATTGCATTTTTATAAACCTGCTGTAATTTGATGCAAATTATGTCTCAATCCCTTCTTTCAAATCATTTCACTGACAATTCCATTGCAATCTGCCAAATAGATTTGTATATCTCTTAATTTGATTCTAGTGTGGTTGAAGGATCTGGATCCATCTATTAGACGAGCTGTTTAATAATTGACTGCCCATCATAGTTGTAGTTTAATAAACTATAGGAAAGGAATGTTATGTTGGAATGTTATGTATGGAATGTTATAAATGTTGATCCAAGCGTATGAATGTTTAATAATCAATTAAGGCTTTTATATGTCTTGTTTTTATTTTCTACAGAGAAGCAGCTAGAGAAGTTTTTGGAGGAACTGGGGTTGGATCACCACTACAGAGAGAAGCTGTCCCTAAGCACACTTCTGAGGATTGACCAGAAGACCTTTACAGATGAACCTGCCAAATGTAATTCGGATCTTCCATGGTATTTTCTGAAGAAACTAATGATGGTTAATGTGACAGCTAGGAATGTGAAATATACACCTGCACACGAGTCCAACTGTGAGGATCACACAGATGGTCTTGATGACTTAGACCGAAAAACACATTCAGGTGAAACACTGAATCCCCTTGACATAATCACTGCTCTCTTCCTGTGCTCTGATGGTTTTGTACAGCAGGAAATGGCCCTCAAAATGTCCATGTGTCAGTTTTCCGTGCCTCTGTTGCTTCCCAACTGTGACACAAAGCAGTGCACACTCATGCTTTGGGCCATGAGAGACATTATTAAAAAGTACAGACCTCGGTCCCTTTTAGAATCCAAGGGATTTATTGAAGAGAGAATTGTTGTCTCTGAACTTCCAATGATATCTTTTGTGAGACTGGGTGAGTGCTCCTTGTCCAAGTCAGAGATCCTCAATAAGCTTCTGAGCAACTCTCAGCAGTACCATGACACCTTTGTTCACCGTAACATGGAGGGTGGTGACAGTCCAAGGAAAATATCCAATGGGTTGGTTGAAATGGCTTGGTACCTTCCTTGTGGGAACAAAAACATGGACGTCTTCAGCGAGCCAGTTGCTGTAGCTAACCTTCGTGGGGACATTGCTTCATCTCAAACACAATTTTCTTTCTTGTGTCAGACATCTGCAGCAGTTTTTGTGTTCTTTGACGCTTTGGACTCTGAGTGTGAGCTGCTAACCAACCAACAACACAAGGCACAGATCTTCTTGGTGGGCAACCGTCAAAGCAAAGATTTCAAATTAGATGCTCTGAAAAACGTAGCAGCCAAGTTGAGCTTAACCAAGAGCAACATCCTTTTGAAAGATAAGCACATAAATGATGCAAACTTTGTCAAAGATTTGCGCGAAAAAGTCAGCAATGCATTTGAAAACACAAAGGTGAAGAGGGGAATTGAGAAGATGGCTGACATTGCCCATAAACTGGGAATCTCTGTTGATGAAGACTCTCCAGACTGCCAGACAGCGAAGAAAAACGCAGATGCCATCACAGCAGAAATTCAAGACCTTCTTAAATACAAAGAAGCTCAGCTTCCCTTGCAAGGAGAAATATGGAAGGACCTCACTCGCTTAGAGAAGGAAGAATTGCGACTTCGGAAAGTTGGGTCTGAAAATATAGAAGAGTACAAAAGCAGACTTCATCTAAAGAAAAAAGAACTTCGGAAAGAACAGAACTCTAAGGACATGTCGAAGGCAATGACATGTTTCATCAATGCAATATCAAGCCCAGGGATAGAGAGGTGCTATTTCCTGAAATGGATGCGAATGAACCTCGATAACGTGTCTCGGGAAAAACTCTTTGACCTCAGGAAGCAGTACAAAGAAAAATACAGAAACTCTGAGAACAAAAAGGAGATCAAGGAGATTGAGGAACAACTTTCCAACAGCTCATTAGGGACTGAACACTTCTTCCGTGAAATGGGCCAGATCTATGAAGCTTCCCTTTCCCTTCCTGAAACAGACCCAGCACGTCAACAACTACAGCATCTCCCCAAGCTATGTGCAGAATTAATGCTTGCTGGATTTCCACTTGAGCTTGTAGATGGAGAAGCATCCAACATACCTCTCAGATGGGTGACTGACGTTCTCTCTCAGCTTAATGACTTGGTGTCTCCTAAGAACAAGATCCTGGTAGTCACAGTTCTTGGAGTTCAGAGCACAGGAAAGTCCACTCTCCTCAACACCATGTTTGGAGTGCAGTTTGCAGTCAGCAGTGGTCGATGCACTCGAGGTGCCTTTATGTTGCTGATTCAAATCAATGAAGATATCAGAAAAGACCTCAACTGTGACTTCATGGTGATCATTGACACTGAGGGCTTAAAGTCACCAGAGCTTGCACAACTGGACAATAGCCACGAGCACGACAATGAGCTTGCAACACTCGTTGTGGGGCTGAGTGATATCACCATCATCAATATTGCAATGGAGAATTCAACAGAAATGAAGGACATCCTACAGATAGTTGTACACGCTTTCCTCAGGATGAAAGAGTTAGGCAAAAAGCCCAAATGTCAGTTTGTTCACCAGAATGTGTCCGATGTTTCAGCCCATGACAAGAACATGCAAGACAGGAAACTGCTCCTGCAACACTTAAACGAGATGACCCAGGCAGCAGCCAAAATGGAAAAGAAAGAAATGTACTCGAGCTTCACTGATGTGATGGAGTACAGTCCAGACACTGGAAGCTGGTACATTCCTGGGCTCTGGAATGGAAACCCACCGATGGCACCAGTCAATGCAGGCTACAGCGAGACTGTTTATGAGCTCAAGAAGAACATAATCCACATTTTGGGAAGTTGTGGATCATCAGCTAATAATATCTTGGACTTTACTGAGTGGATGCAGAGCCTGTGGACTGCAGTAAAACATGAAAACTTCCTCTTCAGTTTCAGAAACAGTCTCGTGGCTGATGCATACATGAGGCTGTGCACAGAATTCAACAAATGGGAATGGGAATTCAAAAAAGAAATGTACACATGGGTTACACAAGCTGAAACAAGAATCTCCAACTTCGGTACACCTGCTGATAAATCCAACAAATCTGATATGAGAGAACTTCTTATGCTATTGAGAAGTGAAGCTTTGATAGAGCTGTCTAAATGGGAGACAAAGCTTCTTGGAAATCTGGAACAGTACTTCAAGGAAACAGAGAGTCATGTCGATCTTGTTGAAGGATACAGACAGGAGTTTGCAAACAGTGCAATGAGCCTTCGAAGAGAAATGGAAAGCTCTGTGTTTAATCAACTCAAAGCAGCAGCTGACATCAGAAAGGGGAAGACAGAACTTGATAGAATCAAGGAGAACCACACAAAGGAATTGGAGAACAAAGTGTGTGCTTTGATTGAAGAATGTAGGAAGAAAAACATCAAGATGAAAGGGGAAGAGCTGGACAAAGAATTTGACAAGATGTGGACTATAACAGTGACTAACCTGTCCTGTTCAGAATTGAAAGTGGAGGACATTTTCACCAGTGTGTCTCACCAACTGAGAACAAATCTAAGACAAAAGGGAGGTCATGCGAATGATTTGTTGAGTAACAAAACCCTGAAAGAGTGTGGACGGTTGCCTTTTAAATATACAGCTGAAGGAATTGTCAAGCGATTTAAAGACCTACTCAGTGCTCAAAGTCACACAAAGGCTGTACAACAAACTGCTGACAGCATCATTACAGTTTGCTCAGAGATGATGACTCACAAAATGCAAAGAAAGAGTAATTACCATGAAACCTACATTGAGGAGATTCTAAACATGATTGATGAGAAGCTGCAAAACAATCAGGAAGTTGACATCACTTTTCAAGTCTCTCTGAAACTGCACATCTGTGGAAACGCAGCCAGAAGGTTTCAGAAAATGCATGAAGATTTCATACATGAGAATGATCCCTACAGACGTCTGAACGAAAACAAAGAAACATTTAGTTCTAATTTCAAAGATGTGTTCCATCAGGTAGACCAGTGCCAGAAGAAAGCAGATGAATTCACAGACCGATGCTTGAAGCCTGCAGTCGAAGACTTTGTCAACCGTTACCTGGGTCCTGATATCATTGGTGAAATGAGGACAAGTGAGCAGTTCAGCACAAGAATGTCCTTCCAGTATTCAGTTTTACTGGATCTGCTCTCAGAGGATGACTTTCAAAAGTACCTGAGCTGTATTTGCTCATATGAGAATTATGTAAAGAATTGGATACTCAACAAAATAGTGGAACGCTTCTCAAATGGCTCTACGATGTTCGAGGAACAACATCTCCACTCATGTGTCAACAGCATAAATAATGCTATCCAGAAAGCTCAAACAGAAAAGTGTGGCAACTTAAAGTCATTTGTTGACGTTGTCTGTCAGGAGCTTGGTGACAAACTGGTAATTTCCCAGGATGCTCTTGGTAAATTCATGATCCTGAACAATGCCAACCAGGAACAGTTTGCTCAAAGGCTCACGGAGTGTGTGAAGGAGATGGCACAAGCTCTTAGAGAGAAGTTTAAGGAAACAGACATCCAAACTAAACTACAGAATCTTCAGGTGAATCCTCTGAACGAACTTTCCAACACACTGATTGGATGTGGTAAACAGTGTCCGTTCTGCAAAGCGCCCTGTGATGCAGGAGGAAGAGCCCACGAGGAGCACTTCGCTTTACTTCATCGTCCACAGGGTCTGGGTCGATCTAGATGGGACAAGACACAAAAACTTATGATTGACATATGTTCTTCCTCTGTGAACAGTGACAGTGCACGTTTTCGCTGCAGTGCTTCAAATGATGAATGGCATCCTTACAAGTCTTACAGAGAAATTTATCCGGACTGGAAAATCTCACCAGATGCAAGCCTCCAGGCATCAGGCTACTGGAAATATGTAATGGCAAAGTTCAATGATGAGTTTGCAACAGCATACGATGCAAAGCCTGCTGATATTCCTCCAGGTTGGAAAGAAATCACAAAAGGTGAAGCAAAGGCAAGCCTCAAAGAGTCATTTTCTATCAAATGAGAAACTACAAGCTCTGTGCTCACAGAGGGTCACGTCCTCCTCATTACAGTCATCATCCTCTCATGGATATTTAGATTACACTTGATTCATATGAAGAGAAGCACACAAAGTAACATGCTGTTTGTGAGATGGCAAGATTTACCATATATTTTCCCCTCAACAACTTACAAGGAATTTGTAAACGTTTCAGTTTGATTAACAGACTTTGCATCCTACTTCTTTGGTTGTTATTGTAGTATCAATTAATCAAATTCGATTTGATTGAGTGTTTTTATTTCCTTAAAGTAATTGATGCAAAAATATTTGCTTTTATATTTTTCTCTGTTTTTGTCATAAAAATATTAACAATTTCAATGTTTTAAAATATCATTCATTCTTCATGTCAACATGAAGATTGGACCATGTCTTTATTTTTATTTCAAATAAGTATCTGGCTCTTATTATTTACATTTTTATTGACACATTTAGAATTTTGTCTTTTCATTTCTGAGCTGCATCAAAAGCCACAGATTTAGATTTTTAAATCAGTTAATGAATCATTGTTTTAGTGGTGGTACAGTCATTATGTAAACATGACAGAAAGCCGTAATCAAGTTAAGTTTGATATGTGACCGTTTCCCAGAGAGTTAGAATATATTCTTATTTAGTTTCTGTGAATACATATTAACATCAGTTACAAATATTTACATATTCAATGTTTAAAATATAATTCAATCTAAATGTCAACATGTAGATCATACATGCATTTTCTTTTTACCTTATTGAGTGCTATTCCAATACGTATATAACTCCAAATATTTACATTTTTATGTTTGTGTTATTATGTTGACTCAAAATGTATTATGTTACATTTTGTTTTGGGCTGCATCAAATGCCACATTTTAACATGTTTAAATCAGTAAAAGGATAATTTAGTTCATATTCAGCATGTCAACATGTAAACATGACAACAAGTTTGAATCAAGTTAAGGATGATATGTGATTGTTTTCCAGAAAGTTAATCTATTAGATTTTGTTTTTGTGAATATTTTTTTTTGCATTTTTTATGTTTGAAAGTTATTTCAGTCTAAATGTCAACATGTAGGTTATCCTTCAGGTTGTTTTTCTTTCCTATTCGAGTATGATATGTAATTTCCTTTGCTCAAAATCTGTTACTACTTTGTTTTGATCAACTTAGTATCTGATATCACATATTTACATTTATTAACACTTAAAAGATCATTTAATGTAAAAGTGCTATTATCAACAAGTAAACATGACAACATTTGTTTTAATCAAGTTCAGCATCATATCTGATCTTTCTTTTACGGCCCGTCCACATGGCAGCGTGCGTTGAAGCTTCAATGCTTCTGCCCATTCACTTTGAATGGGGTGAAGTCACGCTTTGCCGAACTGCATTGTGGGAGCGTTGCTTCGCTTTGCTGGCGTTCCTCGCTTCAAAAGTTGAGCAATGTTCAACTTTTGAAGCTTCGGCGGAAGCGTCAGCCAATCAAATCATATGCCAGTACAAGCTCTAGCCAATCAAACTGTGTGCTTGTCCAGGGCGGGAGATTCATGTGATTGGTTGTTGGTCGAGTTTCAGACAAGCTCACTGGCAAGCTTCAACGCAGGCCGCCGTGTGGACGCTGCGTTACTCAGAAATCATAATCGTTTGTTTCTGTGAAGTATCTGATTCTTTATATTTACATAATAAAAAATATGATTCATTCTTTATATTGTTAACATGTATACTGACTACTGTTTACTATTTCAATAAAGAGACCAAATCTGCAGACTGGCTGTGAATGTCTTTAATGTTTCCCAGATCAGAATCACAGCATAACTTCTAAAGGAAACAGAAATATCATCACCTCATTTATTTATATACTTTAATATACCTTTTGTTAATAATCATCTTCTTTTATTTCCAATATTTTAAAATGTTCTTCATTCATCATGTCTTGGGTTTCTGAATTCAACAAATTACCGTAATTTTCGGACTATAAGCCGCACCTTTTTTCCCATTTTTCGACGCTGCGGTTTATATAACGGTGCGGCTAATCTATGGATTTTTACAGCTAACGGCCACTAGGGAACCTCCTAAATCTATGGATTTTACAGGTTACAATCCACCACCTTTAACTCTATGGGCACAATGGCCGGTCCGCGCCCCCCACCTTTAAGCGGCGGGCTGCGGCGGGCTCCAGTAGGAAAAGCTGGAGGCCGGAAAAGAGTGAGACAGGTAGCGCGCAAAAGTAAAAGTGGAACCGAGAGTGGTACGAGAGACAGAACGAGAGCAAGACAGACAGACATTACGAGAGCGAGACAGTTTGTCCCCGTACCACTGGTTGAAAACCACTGCTGTAGATCACTGCCGGTACGTGCGCTGGGAGCGCACCGTTTAAGTTTGAAAGTTGAAAAGTTTGTGTGTCTGAAACGCTATGTGAGACAGTACAGTTTACACAGCACAGTGCATGTTCTGTAGCTACTATTGCACTAAATGCTAACACTTGAATACGTTATGCAAATATGCAACTTGTTTGTTGAAATGTTAATAAATGGGAGCTTCCTCAAACAGCCATCTCTTTCCCGACAATCCCTTCTGTGCACGAACCCTTACATATGGTAATTAAACATTAAAACACCTGCGGTTTATAGTCCAGTGCGGCTTATATATGTACACATCATTCAATTTAGCTGCTGCGGCTTATATTCAGGTGCGCCTTATAGTCCGAAAATTACGGTATGTAAAAACAAGACAACAAGTGCAACTCCGCAACGACTCGCGTGTGTGTGTGTGTGTGTGTGTGTGTGTGTGTGTGTGTGTGTGTGTGTGTGTGTGTGTGTGTGTGTGTGTGTGTGTGTGTGTGTGTGTGTGTGTGTGTGTGTGTGTGCGTGTGTGTATGCGTGTGTGCGTGTGTGTGTGTGTGTGTCACTGTGTCACTGTGTCACTATCTTTACTGTGTGCGATAGGAAGTCACTTTGGTTTGGTTGGCTGATTGCAGTTTGTTGAGGCTAGGTGTGTCCACATACATCCAGTCTGATGCACCGTTAATCACAGGTTCAGACTCTGAAAGTGAGTGACATTCAGATTAACTTCCAGTTGAATTTCAACTGTTAGCAATAAACTAAAAGTAAAGAATGTTTTTAAGGATGTGTCTACATGTTTTGCTTTCCAGTGTTTTTGTGTTGATTTGTCCCCTAACTGTATATTTTACTAATTCAAAACACAAGTGATTACATTTGGATAAAGAAAGGATGGAAACACAACAAGGGGAAGTCTTTCCATGTCATTCATTATCTTTACCTTCAGGTCAGCGCAACACGTTCTCACTCCCAACCCGTCACATGTTGACGGTCGGTCAGGGCCCCTCCCCGTCATCCTATTACGCACAGGGTACCCCTTGAGCGTCAGTTTTCAACGGGCAGGGCGTCCCATTGACTTGCATAGAGCTCTCTGAACGTTGGTAATAGAGGAGCTGGGATCGCGGCGAAATGCTCTCCGCAGATCCATTCTCACAGCGTTTATCAACCTTTTTCTTACTCAAAATCAAGCCACACTTATTGTGTTTACTTCTTTATTTTAATTGAATAATGTCGGATTTTTGTTGCCGTCAGTTAGGGGGAGGGTAGGGGCTCAGAAAACTGAAATCTGTATTGTTTCATCATTTTTTCCTTCTAATTTTGTATTATTTTCTAATTCTTTTTGTATTCTTTTGGAGTCCGTCAGGACCGAGGGTCGGAGCAGCTCATAGTAGTTGCTTTAGAGAATTTTATACCCGGAAGTAAGTATTCTCTCCGCTATGTTTGACAAACCCTTTGATGAGTCCTCAAGCTCTGTGATTGGATGTTTGAGTGTGCGCCGAGGGTTACGCCGAGCGTCGAACAGCACTTTCGGATAGGTCCAGAGGGTGTGTTCCAATTATAGAGGCATCACAGTACTCAGCCTCCCCGGGAAAGTTTACTCTAAGGTACTCGAAAGGAGGGTCAGGCCGATTGTCGAACCTCAGATTGAGGAGGAACAATGCAGATTTCGTCCTGGTCGTGGAACGACGGATCAGCTTTTTACTCTCGCAAGGATCCTGGAGGGGGCCTGGGAGTACGCTTATCCAGTCTACATGTGTTTTGTAGACTTGGAGAAGGCGTATGATCGGGTTCCCAGGGAGTCACTTTGGGAGGTGCTGCAGGAGTATGGGGTGAGGGGGTTTCTACTCAGGGCCATCCAATCTCTGTACTCCCAAAGCGAGAGCTGTGTCCAGGTCCTCGGCAGTAAGTCGGACCCATTTCCGGTGAGGGTTGGCCTCCGCTAGGGCTGCGCTTTTTCACCAATCCTGTTTGTAATATACATGGATCGGATTTCGAGGCGTAGTCGTGGGGAAGGGGGTCTGCAGTTCGGTGGACTAAGGATTGCACCACTGCTTTTTGCAGATGATGTGGTTCTGATGGCTTCATCGGTCTGCGACCTTCAGCACTCACTGGATCGGTTCGCAACCGAGTGTGAAGCGGCTGGGATGAGGATCAGCACCTCCAAATCTGAGGCCATGGTTCTCAGCAGGAAATCGATGGACTGTCCACTCCAAGTAGGGAATGAGTTCTTACCCCAAGTGAAGGAGTTCAAGTATCTCGGGGTCTTGTTCTCGAGTGAGGGAACAATGGAGCGTGAGATGGGTCGGAGAATCGGAGCAGCGGGAGCGGTACTGCAGTCGCTTTACCGCACCGTTGTGACGAAAAGGGAGCTGAGCCAGAAGGCAAAGCTCTCTGTCTACCGCGCCATTTTCGTTCCTCCCCTCACCTATGGTCATGAAGGATGGGTCATGACTAGGGATGGGTATCGTTAGGATTTTATCGATACCGGTGCCGGTACTGCTTATCGGTATCGGCATTTTTCGATACTCTTATCGATACTTTTCAATAATTTGGTGTTAATAAACTAAAAAAAGACAAGGCGATGTGTCTGCAAGATTGCAACCAGGTAAACAAAACATATTACCCGTGCACAGCAGCTAACCTGCCTGCGAGCCTTCGCTCAGGTCACAATTACACACGGCGCGGCTGAAGCCCGCTAGCACTATTAGCACTAGCAGTATCGCTGCACCGTTTTAGATTCAATGAGTGTCTCGGTTGCAAATGCTTCATTAAGTTGCTTGTGTCACTCCCTTTACAAGCAACTAATTGAGTACATAGATTGCACCTTGCACTATCGCCAATACATTTGTTTTAAAGTGCACCCAGACCTTGGATCGCTTCGCTCTGTCCGCCATGCCTGCGGGAGTCTCACAACAATAATAAGAGCGCTGTTGAGATAGATGAGGAGTGGCATTTACAGTGGCCAATCAGAGGGGTCTCAAACCGGATACGTCACACGGGATGAGGATTCCCAACCAACCAGAGTGGTTTAAAGTTAAATTAAGGAAGTAGACCTAACAGATATACCGATAGCAGCACCGTTTGTCCAGCGGCTTAACGGTATACCGATACCGTCCAATCAGGTACCGGTATTGACTTAGTACCGGTTCTCGGTACCCATCCCTAGTCATGACCGAAAGAACGAGATCGCGGGTACAAGCGGCCGAGATGGGTTTTCTCCGCAGGGTGGCTGGTGTCTCTCTTAGGGATAAGGTGAGAAGTTCGGTCATCCGGGAGGGACTCGGAGTTGAACCGCTCCTCCTTCGCGTCAAAAGGAGCCAGTTGAGGTGGTTCGGGCACCTAGTTAGGATGCTACCTGGGCGCCTCCCTAGGGAGGTGTTCCAGGCACGTCCAGCTGGGAAGAGACCGAGGGGTAGACCTAAGATCAGGGGGAGGGATTATATCTCTTCGCTGGCCTGGGAGCGCCTTGGGATCCCCCAGTCAGAGCTGGTTGATGTGGCCAGGGAAAATAAAGTTTGGGGCTCTCTGCTGGAACTGCTACCTCCGCGACCCGACCGCGGATAAGCGGGAGAAGATGGATGGATAATCTGATAGCTTTGTTCGTTATTCTCGCGTCCAGGAGAGAAGCTTTAAAATAAAGAGACCAATGGAGTCTCTGAGAAGGTTCAAATGGGTACTTTAATTCAAATGGTGCGGTAATGTTACAAGCAGAAGATGGTTCAGAGAGAGAGAGAGAAAAGCTCCCTCTCGTAGTGCCGGCCGAGCAGAAGAGTCTCTCCACACCTTAGTCTTTCCCGCTTGCTGGCTGTTCTTCCTCCTCTCTGGGGGCTGTGGTGACGTGGGAATTCCCCCTCGGTCTTCTGTGTCCGATATTGCGTTAAACAGAGGATTTCGACATTTTACATTCATTGCTTACTTCCACATGCCTTTTCTCCTCCTTATCTCTTTCATAACTTTATATGTAATACATGTTAACGGCGTCAATAGCCACTTTAATGATACTAATGGACGGTAGTCCCGGATGTCGTCATGAAGGATTTTCAGAATAAAAGCTTTGTATTAAGATTGTGCAAGAACTTCCGTTTTTTTTCAAAAATAAAATAGCATTTAAACCTTAAACCAGGGCCGGCCCAACCCATTAAGCGACATAAGCGGCCGCTTAGGGCCCCGCGGCCGCGTAGGGCCCTTTTTTTTTTTTTATCTCAGTACACCGTTGCTCTACTCTAAAGTCGCATCTAAAACGCGATCTGATCTAGCTGTGTATATTTTGTTATTTTTGATTGTTATATTCAATCCAGTGTTCGAAATGGGGGGGAGCCAAGGGGGAGCTTGGCTCCCCCGAAGAGGGAGGGAGCTCCCCTGAAGGCCGACTTTGAGATAAATAGGGGGAGCTGCATATTTGTGTCACACAGATTAGAAATGTTGAGTTTCTGTAAATAAAAGTTCTTGAAATAAATAATAGTCATTGTTCATTACAGTTTCTGAATATTTGTTTTATATTTGTGAATATTTCTGGGTGTTGCCATCTGTACGTGGCGGCGCTGCATTCTTTACGCTACTTACGTTGCTATGGTTACGGCGGCGATGCCGGCGGCGTATTTGAAATGTTCATAAAAAATATGGCAAAACGAAATCAGCCAAGCCTCGCAGCTTTTGGATTCACAAGCAAAGAAGCGAAGGATTCTAAAAATGACAACGTGAACGGAACAACTTTTAGCTAGCCGGCTGTAAGCGGCGTTAGGGTCGCGTTTGACAGCTCCACACCGAGGGAGAGGCTTGCCGATGCGGAGCCTGAAGAGGCTTCAACAACGGCCACAGCCGCCGGCGCCACCTGCACTAGCAAACCTGACGATGCCCATGACCTGCCTTTTAACTGGACACAGAAAAGATGGAGTGAGTGGAATGAAAGCTATCAATGGCTTTTCATTCCACTCACTCCATCTTTTCTGATGAATGTGGATATGAGATTTGCAAAGAGGCAAAAAGTATATTGATCTCTCTGTCGCTCGCAGAAAATCCACCGGAGTGCACCTTTCACAAGAAAGGATTCAGGGAAAAGTCAGCAGTGATTAAAAGAATAACCTGCGGAAAAAGATTTATAATCACCATAAGGGCAAGGCAAACGAAAAAGCGATCGAGATTTCGGAGAGGAGAAAAAAAGATGTCCTACCAAACAAGCTATTGGCGATCAATGTTGACCTAATGCAGGAAACATATAGATCTTTCAGGTCTGCCTATATGATTAGCAATAAAATAAATAAATAGGGCTCCCCCGAAAGCAAATGGGTAATTCGAACACTGATTCAATCTCATTAGCTACAGGCATTTGAAGCTTGTAAAGGGAGGATGACAGCTCTCACTCGCCACTCTGCTGTTCCGCAGCGCCGCTTCCCCTCCCTCCGCTGAAATGATGAATGTAAGGTGTATAGTAATCATAGATAACACGGCAGGGTCCGTTACAGTTTGTTTTCATCTGATTTCAAATAAACAAAGTATTGGCTTTCAGAATATTAAACTTGTTTCGGCAAATTCAGATGATAAATACAACTTTGAAGCTTGTAACGGCATAATTAAAAGCGGAGAACGGAGTAACTTGACGTCACAGCAGGCATAACAACAGCCGGTGTTTCTCGAGTGTTTTCCCACAATACACACAAATGCAAAAATACACAAACACACACACACACACACACACACACACACACACACACACACACACACACACACACACACACACACACACACACACACACACACACACACACACACACACACACACACACACACACACACACACACACACACACACACACACACACACACACACACACACACACACACACACTCGCGGGCTTCCCCCAGACCAGTAATCCAAACGAAAATATCTTCCCTCCGTACTATTTTGATAATTCGCTCCGCTAATAATCAATTAGCGGAGAAGAGGAAACTTTGAAGGCCTTTTTCTCAAAATGATGACTCTGTAACAGTCATTATATAATGTGACATATTTTGCTTAATATTTGGAGTACAAAAACAATCGTCGTGGCGTAGGTGTTACTCTCATCTATCTCAGATAGAAGATATGATTGGAGACGACCAGCCAATCAGAATTGACCTTCTCGAGTTCTCCGATTGGTTGGTTTTGTGGCACATTTGTAACGCTGTGACAACTTGAGCGAGCAGGCAGGCAAAGCTGAGCGCTCAACTGTGGTGCCTTCAGTTTGCATGATGTCTGGCAAAAAAAGGACATACGCCTCTGGTGATCAAAAACGAAAAAATAGAAAACTTAATGAAGAAAAAAGGCAAGACAATAAAGGTATGTAACTTCATATTATGGCTCTGTCTCCTGTCCTGTGTCCCACTAACAATAGTTGGATAACTTGGATTTGGGAGTATTCTAACTTACTTACTACTACTACTTACTTTCTAGCTAACGTTACAGCTAGCTAACTAGCCAAGTTATCATTATTATCTCAGCCTTTCTGTAGAATAATGCGATGCTATTAACGTTACTGATTAATTTACTTTAGAAAAGTTTAGCTCAGGCAGCAAGTCACACTCGTAGCTAATGTTAGCTAGGTATATGTGCTTGTTTCATATTTTGACCAAGTAAACCAATTTCCCCTGGGATTAATAAAGTACTATCTATCTATCTATCTATCTATCTATCTATCTATCTATCTATCTATCTATCTATCTATCTATCTATCTATCTATCTATCGAACTATCCAAACATCATTGTGTGGGTTCTAAGTTCATGTAAATGCAAGTATTCATTGGCTGAATATTGAATTAGCTATATAAAGCTAGTATGTTCCATTTGATGTTCCATTTCAAGTCTGTTTCCATAAAGCTTAACTCTGTAACATACTCTCCTCAGGAGCACTTCTGAAGTACTTTGGAAGCCCACAGCAGGTGCCAGCACACACCACAACGTCCACTGAGGACACTGTTGGTGAGTTCAAATGGGCCCAAAGTGAGAGCTTTCTGAATTTGGAATATTAAGTCATTACATTACGAATCATATATTTCTTTATTCCATAGCAGGTCAATCAACCTCCACCGCTGCTGTTGGTGAATGTGAAACCACAAGGTCAGCTGTTGGCACCAGTGACTCCGATGTCATCCAAGAAACCGCCTCAGACAATGCTGGTAAATGATGTGTTAAGTGTATAGATTAAGCCCATAGAGCTAGCTACAATTGCCATTTGTCGAAGTTCTATTGAGCAAGCTCGCTGTTCATTGCTTATAATAAATATCTGTCATGCATGGGGCAGGAGTTTGATGATACCTGTTTTTAAGGACTGATTCTGGATCAGCACTTTGGAGCTATCTCAAAAGCAGCGCCATAGTGGTGAAAAGACAGCTGATCTAGAGACAGTCCTATAGTCATATATTAAACAATGATATACTTCTTTATTCCATAGCAGTTCCATCAACTTCCATCACTGAAGAAACCACCTCTGACAATGCTGGTAAGTTTAGGCCTACATCAAAGAGACCTTAACTTTGTTTGTCAAGAAAAGCAAAGCACTATATGTCCAATCAATCATGGTGTTATTATTATTTTTATTATTATTATTATTATTATTATGAATATTATTATTACTATTGTGTTCAATCATTCATCTGTGTTGTTCATTGCCAGGAACATCAACTTGTAAACATGTCAAGTAACAAAAACTTATTTTTTAAAATTAATTTCCCTATAGGTATTTCTGTACCCATTGAAGTTGAGAGCAGTACCATTACGCCTACTACACCTACCTCTGTAACTTCTACTCCTTTTCTCTCTGGTTCACCAATGGATCCAACTGGGTGGCCATCAGTACTTAACGATCACGTACGTACAGATCTGGTGATTAGGGGGCCAGTACAGGTGGACAGAGATTTTGTATTCCCGAAAACACCAAACAACAGAAGCTTTCATTATCATTACATGTTTAGAACACTTGTAAATGGTGAGAAAGTTAAGCGAAGCTGGTTAAAGTCCTTATCTTGCGTAATTTACTGTAGCTGAAAGATCATAGAACTGTTTCAAAATGCATTAACTTGTTGGGTCTTATTCCAGTAACACGTGATATAGATCGAATATCGTTTCCTATTTGCTGTAAATCACTTGTTAATATCGGGAAAATGGGTCAAATTCAGAGGTATCCAGAAAAGTCTGGATTCAAACTTGCCGCTGCTTGGTGCTGTGTCGTGACGTCACGTGTGGTTCCGCGAATCCTGGTGAGTTCAGCCCGTCCCAGCATCACACAGTGTAGCATTGCTGGTATAGCCGCATGTCAACTTTGTGTATCAGTGTTTATCTCCGAGTTTGTCTTGTTTTTTCCGGATCATGGTGAAGAGGTGTGTCGTTGGCGGGTGTAGCAACACCAATCGGGATGGTTTTACCGTTCATTTGTTCCCGAAAGAGAAGGTTTTACGGGAGAAATGGGAGCGATTTGTGCGGAACACAAGAAAAAATTGGCAGTGCGCCAGTGAAACCAGCGTTATTTGTGGGGCACATTTTGTTGTCCCTGATGATTTTGAAGGCTACCAACAATGGAAGATGGGTTTCAAAAAACAGTTGGACATAAGAAAGGGTGCAATTCCATCAATTAGGACAGGTGATTCAACCCCAATGACTTCCTCGCGTTCCGAGGCTGAGCCCCAGGCATCGTCGATATTTCGCGGCCAACGGGAGACAACGCTGTCCGATAGTAAACAGGGTGAAACACAAGTGATGTCAGACTCCTTGGCGGAACCCCTACAAAAGAAACACAGGTCCGATAAAGCTGTGAAAAAACTAACACTGTCCAGGGTGAGTGAACCATCAATTTGAAATTTGTTTATCATTTATATATCCTAATCTAAGTTGTAAACTGAACTCTCGCTGGCTGCGCGCATTGGCTGTCGATCCGGACGGCAGCAGGGAGCCAGACAGCGGCAGCCGGGAACCACACGTGACGTCACGAAATGGCCTGATTCCAGAAGCAAAGTTTTTTTATTGAACCTAATATTTTTCCTTTTTTTACATATTATTCAGTATGAAATAAAGAAACATACATTGACTATCTGTTGCATACACCCCCCAGAAATCAACTGCCAAAAAAAGTTTTTAATGTAAGATAAGGACTTTAATATACTCCAAGAACAATGATTCAGTCTACTGCTTTTGCTGCAAGTTGTTTTCCAAGAAATCATTAAAGCTCATAACAGAGGGACAACAGGACTGGGTGAATATTGGCGCATTACTGAAGCTACACGACAACAGCCCAGATCATGTGAAAAGTGTGTTGACTTGGAAGGAACTAGAGCTCCGTCTTAGAAAAGGGAAGACAATAGACAAAACAGAGTTGTACCTCCTGGAGGCAGAGAAGAAGAGGTGGAGAGAGGTGCTCATTCGGTTGGTTTCCATCATCCAATCTCTAGCAGAGAGGAACCTGGGACTTAGAGGGACTGTTGACACCCTGCATAACCACAACAACGGGAATTTCCTCAAAGAAGTTGAGCTAATTGCCAAGCTTGACCCTGTTCTGAAAGAACACATCAGACGCATTGACAGTGGAGGAAATTACACTACATACTTGGGTAAAACAATCCAAAATGAACTCATGTCCTGTATCAGTGACACAATACTTGCAGCAATGGTGGCTGAAATCAAAGAGTCCAAGTATTTTGCCATCATTTTGGATTGCACCCCAGACGTCAGCCACCAGGAGCAGATGACTGTTGTGATTCGAACAGTGAGTGTGAAGAAAAGGACTGAGATCAGGGAGCACTTTCTGGGGTTCATCATAGCCCCTGCATCCACAGGGCTTGGTTTGTCTACACTCATTTTGAACAGGCTGGAGGAGCTGAAGATCCCCTTTGAGGACTGCAGAGGACAATCCTATGACAATGGTGCAAACATGAAGGGCAGAAATAAAGGGGTGCAGGCCAGGCTGTTGGAGAAGAATCCTCGAGCTTTGTATGTTCCTTGTGCAGCCCACACACTGAATTTGATGGTGGCGGATTCAGCCAAAGGATCAATAGATGCTACTTGCTTCTTTGGTAATGTTCAGAAGCTGTACACCTTGTTTTCAGGTTCTCCCCAGAGGTGGACCATCCTGAAAAAACATGTGGACATCACTCTCAAGTCCTGGAGTGAGACGCGGTGGGAGAGCAGAGTGAATAGCATCGAGCCGTTGCGCTACCAAACGGATAAGGTCAGGGAGGCTTTGCTAGAGGTGAGGGAAAACGCAAATGATCTCATGGTCAGAATTGAGGCCCAATCCCTGGCAGAAGAAATTGGATCATTTAGATTCCAAATCTGCACTGTTGTCTGGTATGATATTCTGTCAAAGATCAATACAGTTAGCAAGCTCCTTCAGTCTGTCAACATGCAGCTGGATGTTGCGGTCAGTCTCTTAGACAAAACCAAAGCATCGCTGGTAACCTACAGGGCCACTGGGTTCACAGATGCTCAGGCCACAGCAAAAGAGCTCTGTGGAAATATGAATGTTGAGGCAGTGCTGAAAGAAAAGAGGCTGCGGAGCAAAAAGAGGCATTTTGCCTACGAGGCAGCTGACGAGGCAGTGGCTGATGCCATGACGAGACTGGAAACAGGATTCTTTAATGTTGTGGTGGACTGTGGCATCCAGTCTTTGGAGGACAGATTCAAGTCCCTGGGGGAAGTAAGAGACAAGTTTGGAGTGCTTCACAACTTCCATAATCTGGATGATGAGTCACTTACAGACCAATGTGCCCTGCTGGGAAAAACATTGACCTGTGGCGAAGAGGCAGACGTTGACTGGAGAGAGCTAGCCATGGAGATGCAAAGCCTTCCAGAGCTTCCCAAAGAAGATATGACCACATTGGAGATGCTCACCTTCTTAAATGAAAACGAGCTGTGTGAGATCTATCCAAATCTTTGGATAGCGCTGAGAATAGCCTGTACCCTTCCAGTGACAGTGGCGTCCGCAGAGAGATGCTTCTCGAAGCTCAAACTGATAAAAACATACTTGAGGTCCTCCATGGCCCAGGATCGCCTGAGTGGAATGGCAATAATCAGCATAAACCACCAGATTGGCAGCCAGATCTCCTATGATCAGGTCATCAATGACTTTGCCTCCAGGAAAGCAAGAAGAGAACAATTCTGACTGTACGTACGAGAGGAACATTTGTATTTGCATTTGTTTTTTTACATTTCATTTCATTGTTAAGCAGTTTGTTTTGCACATATTATTTAATCCTTTAAAGGTATTTTTGGATCTATTTATATATTCTATTTAGTGTTGAGTGTTTTTTATTAAAAAATATCTATCTTTGAACAGTGATGGTCACTTTGTCAGTCTTTTTATTCTGTACTGTCAGTTCATCAGTGCTATCTGATATGACTACTTTATTCAAGTTTATGTTCATTTGTCAGAGTACTTTTGTACCCTAAAATGGGGGATCAAATGTAATATTGGACAAATTAACATACACTTCAACAAAGTAGTCATATTTAATACTTGGTCACAGTATGCACTTTAACCTCATAGTCCTTGTTTCATTTCAAATCTAATGTGCTGGAGTACAGACTCAGAGCCACAACAACAAAACATATGTCACTGAGGACTGAGGAGTTTCTATATTTCTGTTCACTGAGTTTATATAGTCATTAGTTATAGCCTAGGTAGTTATTTGTAGTCAATTTAAAGACTGTGCTGCTCTTCTCAGGTCCCACTTTAGTGTTTACATGCTTATTTGTACAATATGTGTGCTCATACTAACATCATAAGACAAAAGTTGGTTCCGTGTTGTGTGTAGTGAGAACGCGCTAGAGTGAGGGGGGCCCCCAAACAAAATCTTGCTTAGGGCCCCCAAAAGTCTAGGGCCGGCCCTGCCTTAAACTGACGGTTAAACTAAACTAAATTATGCCATAAAACATTGATTTTAATTTCTAACAAATCACACACATTCTGTGTTTTATATTTAATAATTTTGTGTTCTTTATTTATTGAATGTTCAATACCTGACAAAGTCGGAGATGAAAAACTTGGGTCGCAGGTTCCTCAACAGTGCATTACAAGACATCTATCAATAGTGTGTATACCTCCACCATTAAACTGTCATATTCTGCACATTTCTTATACTATCTACCAGTGACGTGCGGTGAGGTTCATGGTTGGTGAGGCACTGACTCTTTCAGAGTCAGATTTACAAATATTATATTTTGACCTTAATCAAAATATTCGGTTATTTTCAAAAGCTTTTTTAGTCTGATGCTTCGATTCATTTTAAACAGACCGTTCAACAAAAGGATACCCAAAATACAAATATTGGATTGTTCTTTCTTAGTAAGATCCCATTTTCATTACAATTGTGATCTTACCTTGACTTGAAGATTAAGTTCATACTCTCCTTCTGGACAACAATCTCTATTATTTTTGTGTAAAAGTCCTCCTTATCTTCCTGTAGTTTCAAAAGTCTAGTTTGTTGTTTGTGTCTATCCGTCTCTGCGTAGAATAACAGTAGCAACAAGAACCTGTGGGCTCACGTGCGCCCCCTTCAGTGCGGCAGAGGTTATGGCTGCCTCTCCTGCTGCTTTTTTCATTGCCGTTATATGATGAGACCAGCGAGCCTAAATATCATATATACATTAAATAAGTTATTTAGAGACTATGGATGGCGAGGATAAATGTAATAAAGGGATCTACAAACATTACATTGGTGACCTATAGTGAGATGGTAACAGGCATGCGCTTAGTGCCCGCTTTCCAGCCAGTTTCTGTGGGGTGACACATTCTGAGGTGAGGCAGAGCTCATCTGTGCCTCACCTCACCCCACAGTAACTGCACTGCACATCACCAACTCATCCTCATGCTCATTTGAGCTCACCTTTGAAACTGAAGCCATAGGAAGGGGGCCGATAATGTTCTTGCCGATGCACTATCTTGTGCTATGTAAATAGAAAATGTATATTGTCGGGTCCAAACATACTGTTTGGATTTATATGTGTGGGGGTGTTACGTGCCAGGCAGGCTTTACTTGTGGGGTTTTCTTTCCCTCCTGTGTTTCTCTCTTCTCCCTGTCTTCTGCACAGCTAATCAACAGCTGATCGGAATCTGCCTGTGCACCTGAATCTGATGGCTGATTGGATCCTCTCACCCTCAGCTGGCCTATCAGCAGCCAGGGCCGACCATAAAGGAGGCATCCAGGAAGTCTTCTCTCTCTCTCACTCTGGGCCTGTTGCTGATGAAGGAGCCTGCAGTGTTTAGCAACTCATTATCTTTGTATTGTCTGACCTTTTTGAAAGTGGGTGTGTTGAGAGGTGGAGGAGTTAGGTAAGTCTGGGGTACCCTGTACATTTCTCACCACGTAGCTAACTAATGTTCAGACACACTAGGTTAGCGGATTGTTGCCAAACCCTGTATATTGTTTTGTCAAATTCTTTGTAGTTTAGTTAGTGAGGGTTTTTTTGTTTGAGTTTTGGTTTCAAAGGATAGATGTAGAGATAGGCTTGGTTTTGTTATGCTTGTTTCTTTTGTTTGGCTCAATCCTTTGACTCCTCCTCCTCCTCACCAACAGAGTGTTTAAATTATATGTCTGTTCGGATCTGGGTTTACACATAATAAACCTTTTGTCAACTGTTACGCTGACTCCCTCATTTTTATTGGTTGTATGTTATTGTCTCCAGGTCCCCTAGACCTTAGTGGGGACGTAACAAATGGGGACTCGTCCGGGATCTGAACCCGTGAAATTAGTACCCGTGCTCCAGCAAGTTACTGTGGGCTTACGAGAGGCAGAGCTCGTCCCTGCCTCACTTCTCATCGCTACCTGTAGTTGTAGCGGAGGCTGATTTTGACTTTAAAAAGCGATTGGAATCATACATAAATCACACTTGCATCATATATCAGTGGAGACATTTTATTAGGGCCCGAGCACGGAGCGCTAGGACCCAACGGCGTCCTAGCACGAAGTGCGAGGAACCTATTGTTCTCCGTGGTATTATTATTATTATTATAAGAAATCATATTTCCTGTTTTTGAGGGCTTTAGGATGCTGAGAAAGTTGTATAATTTTGCACGGGCGCCAGGACCGATAAAAATTGCAACATTCTGGAGTCAATGGGTTAAAATATTACAACGTGCTCGCTAGGACCGGTAAAAATTGCAACATTCTGGAGTCAATGGGTTAAAATATTGCAACGTGCTCGCTAGCGCCACCTATCAAAATCCCATTTCGGAATACATTTACAAAGTCGCACCGTAACTCCGAATGACCTGACATTTTGCACACATATCCGGGTGGACCTGTTCTACAAATAATTCTCTTGGAACCTTAAGCTCCGCCTACATTTTTTAAATTAGCATAATGTTCAAAACAGTTAAATATTCACTTAAATTTCAATTTTCATTTTTTCTACACCAACCTTCGTATACAGCATTGGTGGAGGGTCAGACACATTAGCGTAGAAAATGAGCATATTAGGATGATAAATATTGTCGCCGTCAATCAAAACGTACTTGCAAAAAGGGGGGGGCTTAGAAAGAAATGCTCATAACTCATCAACCATGTATCCAAACATCATAGATTTTGTAAATAGGTTTAGTCTGTCCTGGGAAATAGCCACACCAAAGCATTTTCATTTTTGGACTATAGGGGGCGCCAAAAACACCACCAATTTATAACTCAAGAGTGGATGGACTAATTTTTTTTCTTTTTTTTACACATACTCTCGGGGTGACTATGAACTCAGATTTAAAGTGTCGCAACAAATGCAGAGTGTGGGCGTGGCCTATACTTTTTTTTTTTATTACGATAGCATAAAATGAGCTTCGGACGCAAAACTTTGGACACACGTCAAAGCTCACGATTTTTTCGAGAATGTAAAAAAAAACCCGTAATTTTTCAAAAAAACTGCTCACTAGCGCCCCCTATTGTGTGGTTGTCACATATAGTTTCTCAGAACTTCACGAATTTTAGCACAGACATTCCTCATGAAATTGCGGACATATTTGTAAATAGATACCATTAGCCCCGCCCCCCAGGAAGTTGGCCATTTTGAAAAATGTGCGTTTTTCATGCATTTTAAGCACATTCTTGCGAACTCCTCCTAGGGGAATGATTGGAAAAATTCCAGTCCAGGACACCTTCAGCCCCTATCCAATATGATGCTAAATTGAGAAGAACATTTTTGATAGCTCAATCGTGGAGGTCGTAAGCTAACAGCGAATACACCATTTTTGACGATTTACATGTCGCAAATGACTCCAAACTACTCGGATATAGTTATTCCGATATTCACGAAACGCTGTATACATATTTCTATTATGATTGCATACATATTTCAAATTGTCTTCCATTAGCCCCGCCCCCCAGAAAGTCGGCCATTTTGAAAAATGTGCGTTTTTCAGCCATTTTAAGCACATTCTTGCGAACTCCTCCTAGGGGAATGATCGGAAAAATTCCAATGCAGGACAAGTTCAGCCCAGATCCAATGTGATGCTGAATTGCGAAGGAATAGTTGATCGCTCAAACGAGGACTTCGTAAGCAAACGGAGAACTTTCAATTTTTTACGATTTACATGTCACAAATTACTTCAAATGACTCCAAACTACTCTCGTATAGTTTTTCCAATATTCACGAAACGCTGTATACAAATTTATCTTATGATTGCGGACATATTTCAAATTGGCTTTTATAAGCCCCGCCCCTGACAAAGTCGGCCATTTTCAAAAATGTTCATTTTTCATGCATTTTAAGCACATTCTTGCCAACTCCTCCTAGGCGAATGATCGTAAAAAATTCAATCGAGGACACCTTCAGCCCCTATCCAATATGATGCTAAATTGAGAAGAACATTTTTGATAGCTCAATCGTGGAGGTCGTAAGCTAACAGCGAATACACCATTTTTGAGGATTTACATGTCGCAAATTACTCCAAACAACTTGCATATAGTTTTTCTGATATTCACGAAACGCTGTATACACATTGCTCTTATGATTGCGGACATATTTCAAATTGCTTTCCATTAGCCCCGCCCCCGAAAAAGCCGGCCATTTTGAAAAATGTGCGTTTTTCATGCATTTTAAGGACATTTCTGCGGACTCCTCCTAGGGGAATGATCGGAAAAATTCCAATCCAGGACAAGTTCAGCCCATTTCCAATGTGATGCTAAATTGCGAAGGAATAATTGATCGCTCAAATGATGAGCTCGTAAGCGAATGGAGAATGTTCCATTTTTGACCATTTATATGTCAGATAACCTACTGACACCTGCCTGTCTGCCTGCAACATCAACACACACACACACACACACACACTCTGTTAGTCCAACAACGCCCTTTGCTGGGGGCACATTCATTACAACAGACACCTATACACTCCCTAACCCTACTGTTTATGTGTAGATAACTCCTAAAGCCTACAAATAAAGTGTGAAATGTGGGCTGCCTGTTACATATATTATTGAGCGATATGTATTTTACACACTGTTCTGTTTCTGCACTGACCTCAGCAGCTGTTCTCACTGTAAATATCGCGTCACAATGAAAGCAGTTGTATTAAAAAAAGAAATAGCCTAACATCCAGGGGAGATGTAATTAGTGAGTAAACAAACGGTAAAGGGCAGAAAGTCTGATGCATATTTTATCATCTCAAATAACTTATAATCACAACGGGAACAGTTTGCAGAGCTGTGCTTCGTTGACATAAGTCCAGCCATGCGTCACGCCTCTTTTAAACATCACTGTTGGCTGAAATCGACTCCGGAGGATACATCCCTCGGTTATAGCTCCTCCAGAGAGACTCCTCTCTCCTCTCTCCTCTACATCGTTGTACCCTCGGTTATAACTCCTCCAGAGAGACTCCTCTCTCCTCTAAATCAGTGTATCCTCGGTTACGGCACCTCCAGACAGCCTCCTCGAATATCGATCCTCGACGAGCCTTTAGAGAAATTTGTTTTCCTTCGAGACGGCGCGCCAACATCCGTTTCCGGGTCGATGCCGGAGGACCTGGGACGCGAAAATTAGAGAAATAACAAACAACTCATTTCCGAGGACTCGCGCGCGTCTGCTTGACGCCGGGACGACCGGCTGCCCTCCCCGACAGGCACACGGACGCGAGGGCCCGCTCATCACTGCGCGCACAAGTGCGACCGCAGTTTTAATTATTATTACTATTTAGTTTTTCTTTAGTTGTTTTTCCGTTACATGATTGGAGTATGACAGGTGAGGCTCTGCCTCCCCTGCCTCCCCTGACTGCACTTCGCTGCTATCTACATACATCTTATAAGAGTATAATACATTTGTATAATATCAGTTAAAATAAGTGCTTCAACATAGTTAACATTGCTGGAGGTATACACACATATTGATAGATGTCTTGTAATGCAGGGGTTCCCAACCTTTATTGTGACAAGGACCGGCAGATACATAAAAAGAAATTGCGGACCGGTTGTCAATTTTAACTGATTTTAATATTTACTCACCACCAATAGGTAGCAACAGAGGCTAATTGTATGTAACAGCCTGAACAAATACTAGAACAATATGCATCCAAAACATATTAACAACGTTTAAAAAAGAACCCGTGTCGTTTCTTGTTTTTTCGGAAAAACGGAAAACCAGAAAACCGACGTTATTCAGTTTTTAAACCAAAACGGGAAAGCAGATACATCAGCGTTTTGGTTTTGGTTATGATTTACGGATAATCCAGTGAATGCTGGGAAAGCGAGGAGAAGGCGCATTATGAAGGAGATGTCCGGTCGCCAGGGTGTGTGTCTGTGTGACACTGGCATTTGTTTTCAGAAGATATTATGATAGTGACGTTCCTTCCGGTGCACGTTCGACAGCATTTAGCACTACATCGAGATTAAGATTAAACTAATTTATTTTGGGAAGACCCGCATGCCTACCTATGGAGTTTGCCAGATGTGTGTAAATTACTGTTCATGTTCATTTGAAAACAAATGCCGGTGTCGGACAGTGGCGTTTTCTCCTGGAGGCCAAGGGAAGCCAGGCTTCCCCTGTTTTTTCGGATTTTAGTTATAATTTTAATAAATAAATAAAAACACTTCGTTTAGTTTCGGAAATTCTTTGTTGTGTGTTGCTGCCGGCCCGTCTCTCCCCCATTCTCATTGAGTATTTTACAAAGAGTGAAACAGCGCCCCTCTAGAAGTTATGGTGAAACAGTAGATTGCACTCTCTGTTGCGAGAGGAGGCCAGCCGAAATCTGCTTCCCTTGGTGAAAAAAAATGGAGGGATTGACCAATCAGATGAGGCTCACGTCATGCCCCTGCCAACCTGTAATTGCTCAGGGCCATGCCAAGGGAAGCCAGAGGCGGCTGGCTTCCCTTGCCTCACAATCCAATCAAATCGCATCAATTTAGTGGTGCAGTGAGGCGTCCCAAAAGTAAGCTGCGCTCGGTTTCCCTCGACAAAATAGCAATGGGATTTCTCCATAGGATTTTGGAAAATAGCTCGAAAAAAGGTCAGTGGAAAATGAACCTGTTAGTTAAATTCACGTTTTGTTCATTCGGATAATATCCACATGTCTACCCTACTTTTATAATGTTCGAATCATAAATCTAATCGATAGAAGATAGATAGCGTCACTGCACCACTCTCACCGCCTTTAGAAAGTAGCATGCAACTAAAGCAAGTGCAATTATGGAGGTTCGAGATTTGGAGTATTTAATCAAAAATAATTGGACTAAACTTCCGCTACAGCAGCAACAACAAATACAATCTGATGACAGGCCAATGCCCAAACTGGAGCTGTGTACAGCGAGGAACAAAGGAGCGAACCGGACGTAAAACGTTAAAGGTCTCCTGATTTAGTTTGTGAATGAATGCTTATTAGAGTTTCGGCTGGAGAGTGCGTGCGGACCTGTCGGTCAGATAACAGGCGTGTGTAATTCCTGCATCTGTATGATACAAATGTGTGTAAAATGATACCGGGCGCTGTAATCACTCATATGGTTATGTTATTACATTGAGCACCACGCCCCAAAAGATAGGACGTATTATTGGCTTCCCCTAATTTTTTCCCCACGCCACGCTACTGGTGTCGGACAGACACCAACACACCGAACACACAGAGCTGAGCTGAGCTGAGCAGAGCACATACACACACACACACACATCATGCGCCTTGGTGACTGGACATCTCCTTCATAAAACGAATAAAAGGGGGAGTAATCGGGCAGTTCGATGTGTGTAGAGATGTGTGTAGAGGTGTGTGTGGTTAACAAGTAGCAGCCTGCAGTCACTCTTAAGTTGTTCTCATGAAGGTAAACACAGCGAAGGCGGTGCGTAAAAAGGCACAGCTCTCGGCGCGCTGGTGCTGCACTGTTACACGTCCCGCTGCCTCATGATGCTGCAGCCATTACATGAAGTGAAGGAGGCTTTCCTTCTATAAAACAGCTGTGGGCAGCAGATACCGTGAGAGTCCCAGACATGAATTCATAGATCAAGGCAGACTGGTTTACTCTCCTGTTTTGCCAATCCGGTGCTTAAACAAATAGCTCTACACCCCTGGCCGACATGTCCTTAAAATGAAGTCCGAGTTTGAAATATATCTCAAATAATATGCACTGCCATTTCCCCACATAAACATAACAGTCTGCAATCTAACGGTTGTCTCTCCTGTGTGCTCCTCTTCCTAACTTTCTCGTGCGCACGAGAGGCTGAGATCTTATAGGCTGAGCCGCCGAATCCCTCGGAACATGATAAAAGACATTTTCAATGGTTTTCTGGTGAAAGATTAACTAGGCTACTGGATGAAATAATATGACTGGTATAGGTACTCACAGCTATTTCGCGGCCCGGTACCGGTCCGCGGACCAGGGGTTGGGAACCCCTGTTGTAATGCACTGTTGAGGAACCTGCCACCCAAGTTTTTCATTCATTGCATAACTACACCGTAGTTGTGTATAATATGATATGTCAATAAACCTTGGAAAATCTTGAAATCTTGAAAGGGATGTGCAAAATATTCATACAGTTTTTAATTAACTATTAGCAGAGAATAACGAGTAATGAATATACTTTATAGGGATCCTATTAATATCTAATAATAAAAATAATAAAATTCAACAACGTGCTTTAACCACCAGGTGTCCCTTTCTATCAGCTGTGTTCAGCGTTATGGTGTAAATAAAGCTACCAATTGGATCAAATATAAAACCCAGCTGAATTAGTGTTGATACTGCAAGGAGACGTATTGTGTGAAAAGAAATGTAAGATGTTGTTTAATTGCTGATCCACGTCATGTTTTCAGTGTTGGCGGCAGTTCTTCCTGTTTGTCTAGAAGTCTTCTCATCAGTACTCTATAAAAAGAGAACTACGGCAGATATGTAATATTTAATGCCGAACCGTGTATTACAATGCCGTTATGTGATGACTTTCAAAGAGAAAAGCAAGCACACTCGGAATAAAGTATTATTTTTTTTAAATGTTTTCGGATTTCACATCGCATAAACACCATCTCCCAGCGTGCATTGCGGCTAAACCATCCAATCACCGAGCTGAGGATCTTGCCTACGTCTGTTTCCGGTATTGCTTATGACGATGTGATGTGAGATGTGAGATGTGAGACTGGGTTGGAGAATTGCACAGTGGAAAATAACGTATCTATGCCACAATTTTAGATGCGGATTTTGTTAAACTAATAAGTTTGCACTGTGGAACAACACTATAAATTGAAGGGGAAGGGGGTAGCAATAAAGATAACACCATTAAACAGTTACACAACATAACAGAAATAATATCGATAGCAGCGTCCCTAGCAACCACCTGGTAACAATGAACACGTTGTATGTACACAATTTCCTGAAGTACTCTTCGTAATAACTAGCAAACTAAAGATCATCTGCATCCACTGCACACATCATCTGAAATAAAAACTCATATTTCTCGCATCAAATTATATCAAAACGCATTTTAATGGCCAAACTAACCTTAAAATAGGCATTTTCCACTGAGAATAAAACGAAGGTCGGCCATGTTTTTTTTATGCGGAGATAAATTTGAAGATAACGTGACATAGACGCCAGCCATTGGAAATGAATGGTGAAAAAAAACTTAGGGACCCTACAATTTCAGAGGCGTTTTTGTAGAAATACTATGTCCCAAGTTGTGGACCAACGTAGTTATTACACGTTTAGATGTGAGACTGGGTTAGAAATCTAGGCGTAGTTCTGGACCCCGACCTCAATTTCAAATCACATATCAACACAATTACTAAATCAGCATAGGCCTAATATCATCTGAAAAACATAGCCAGACTTAGAACATTCATGTCTCGACAAGACCTTCAAAAACTAGTTCACGCCTTTGTTTTTAGCAGGCTTGATTACTGTAATAGTGTATTTGCAGGTCTCTGTAAAAAATCGGTTAGCAAACTACGACTAATCCAGAATGCCGCTGCCAGAGTCCTCACCAAAACAAAAAGAGTAGAACACATCACCCCAGTACACTTAATAATATCTTCATATTAATAATAATAATAAATCATACAGTATGTGTCCGAAAGGGAGCAGGAGGAACCAAACACAAAAATATACTGCATATTAAAGCAAACGATTGTAAAGGTTAAAGTATGAGCATAACAAATAAAGAAGTGTAATGTAAACATTTACATTATAATTATGATTATTTAATATATAAAGACTATATATTATTGAATTACAAGATTAGATATAGCCTACTTTAGTTGATCTAAAAATATTGATGTGTTCAAATGCTCTTCAAAACACAACTGAAAGTCCATGAAACTTGTCTTTCTGTATTTGTGAATGAAGCGCCATCTCCTGGTTAAAACCTGAAATTGAAAATCTGGCAATGCCCTCTTGGAAAATAGTGGGAGGACTTAACATTTCTCTATACTGGTCTTTGGCAGGCCGTAGGCAGGAAGCTGTAAGCTGGAGTCCGAAATTCAGTGCTACATCTGTATCCTGAAATGTTTCTCCTTCAACCATACTAAAACCAATTGCTCCCTCTGCTGCTGCAATTGTGTATTTCCCTAAACTTAATGCCGGAGCATCTCAAATCACTACAGAGCTCCTTTAATCTGATGGTAGGGGGGACAGTTGCTGAGATGACCTACCTCCAGGATGTTCATAACAAAGTAGAACATCAGCAGAAAGCCAGACGTTTGACTATGCAGAGCGGGTCTGTTGCGGGCATCCACACCTCCATCAGCTGGTAGAAGATATGGCTCACTGGACCTGTGATACAAAACCTGAAATACACAGGAACATAGAGGACAGGTAATTTTCCCACAATTGGTGATGCATTTTAGCTCACAATCACAAACCATTACATGTATTTTCCTGTTATTTAGCACATCAACCCTCAATTTTGTTTCCATATAAGGTCTCACCCAAAGGTAGCATATCGAGCAGCCGCAGCCGGGTCGATCTCACCGACCGGGGCTCCACTCTTGATCGTTTTTCTTGCCTCCAAAATCTGAGACAGAAGATTTCCTGAAGCTGATCTACAAGATAATCAGTAGATAGGTGTGGCTTTAGTTTTGAGGGACAAAATCTCACAATATTTTCAACATTACAAAACTTCAGAGATTACCAAAGGTGAAGTTATTGGGCATGAGTCATGGCAGTGTGTGCTTATTAGAAAAATATTAATTATGGCAATTACTGTATTCAATGGTTACTAACAGTTAAAGACATCTTAAAAAGATTGTGGGAAGAATGTGTCATGCATACACCCCCCCCCCCCCCCCCCCCCCACCATCACCTGAATCTCCTCCGAGAGCACCATTGTGTTCTTTTTAACCAGATATCTCTCAGAGGGGCGTGGGGAGTGGCTCCTATTTTTCATCTAAAGTAACAGCCAGAGAATCAGCACTTTTGAAACAGGGCTGAAACAGAGGGGATTATGGGATGCTACAATGATCTGTTTGGTATTTGGAGCCAAACACTTCAGAGACATGTTTTGTATCTGAGAACTATAATATATTGATGAAAAACCATATAATAGGGGACCTTTAAGAAATCTTAGTTAGGTACAGATCCTCGCAAAAATAAATGAGTATGATCAATTTCATATATTATTCAATGACAATAAGATTAAGGATGCAATAATCCCCTTTCCCTCCAACATGGTGAGATATATCACAATTGCAATGAAAGTCAAATTAAACACATTTCAAACTTTTTTCTATCTTGTTCTGCTCTCGCCCTCAGTGTATAAATCTCCCTGTGTGTTCACATCTTAACGTATATACCTGTGTTTTTATCTACAGTTTGTATCTTGGCAACTGTCTCTCTTTTTTATCCTGTACATATCTTATTCATTTCACACTGTTCATACTGTTAATACTGTAGGCATCATACCCTGAGCGTTGTGTAATCCATTTGTTTAGTTATTCTCTATATGCTCTGTATAATAATTTAAACTAAAGGATGATGTATCAGTTTCATCCTGTTTGATTGTAACTGTAAATATCCTTAACTGACTCTTTTTTTTTTCACAACAGGAAATATTCCTCTACCAATGAGGGAGGAAAGGGCCACCATACTGAAACACTCAGAGTTATGATATTTATTACAAATAGTACATTTTGGAAGTTAAATAAAAACCTTAAGGTCCTGCATTAAGATTGTGTTATTGTTATTGTTCTGTTTCATTTACACCTGCAGTTTGGTTACTTCTCTTCTTAGTTTTGGTTTCATGTCAGCAAAATGGTGAGTCAGCAGTGTTTGGACAACCTGTGTTATGAGGAATTCATAAGGAATGTTGCAAAGGGCTTGTGATTTACATTGTGACAGTGATTGTCATGTGTCCTATTTTTATTCAAGTGTTATTTAACTTTGGTAATAAAAATATTTTCTATCTTTTTGTTTTGTTTGTTTTAGGTTTACTGTGTGTGGCTAAAAATAGACTCTGACGTGTTATTTCGATTTTATCTGATGAAAGGATTTTCCCTTTCCTTTTAAAAACTAGGCAGACCTGTCAACACATGATCTAATCTGTGAATCATCATGTGCCTCACGCAGCGTCCACAAGGCAGCGTGCGTTGAAGCTTGCCGGCGGGCGTGTCTGAAACTCCACCAACAACCAATCACATGAATCTCCCGCCCCGGACACACAAGCACGCTGTTTGATAGGCTAGAGCTTGTACTGGCATATGATTCGATTGGCTGACGCTTCCGTCGAAGCTTCAAAAGTAGAACATTGCTCAACTTTTGAAGCGAGCAAAGCGAAGCGACGGAACCACAAGGCAGTTTGTCAAAGCGTGACGTCACCCCATTCAAAGTGAATGGGCAGAAGCGTTGAAGCTTCAACGCACACCACCGTGTGGACGGGCCTTTACGGCATTGTAGTTCCGTCGCTTCGCTTTGCTCGCGTTGCTCTCTTCAAAAGTAGAGCAATGTTCTTCTTTTGAAGCTTCGACGGAAGCTTCAGCCAATCGAATCATATGCTAGTACAAGCTCTAGCCAATCAAACCACGTGCTTGTGTGTCCGGGGCGGGAGATTCACGTGATTGGTTGTTGGTCGAGTTTCAGACACGCCCGCCGGCAAGCTTCAACGCACGCCGCAGTGTAGACATACCATTAAGGCTCTGATCACCTGAGCTTTACAAGGAGGTTGTGAGGCCTTCATTTTAAGTGGTGTATTATTATTTAAGATACAAACTAATTATCACAAGAGGAGGGCCAAGTAAAGACCTATGAACAGAGCTTTCCCAGCTATCGGGGAACGTTCTCACAACTTTAGCTAACGTTACCTATTGGTTCTAACAAGGTTTAAAGAAATGTTTTAATCTGATGTTCAAAGAACCTTTTAGGATGTTTATTTGTTCAAATAATGTTCCTATAAGGTTTAAGGTTAACTAAGACATAACGTTTTAACTGCAAAATTCAGAGGATGTTTTGAGGATGTTATTGAGGCCTGAGATGACAGAACGTTTTTTTATAAAATGTTCCTTTCATGTGATTAACAAAGGTGGGACGTTTTGCCTGCAAAATTCTAAGGACGTGTTTTGGACGCTCTTGGGGTAACAAATTAAAGATGTTCTTTATAAAACGTTCCCTCAATGTTACATGATAACAAATAAAGAACATTCTCCAAGCAACATTCTGAAAATGTTTTCAGTATGTTATTGAGGCCTGAGATGACAAAGTGTTTTATAAAATGTTCCTTTAATGTGATATGTTAACAAAGGTGGAAGGTTTTGCCTCCAACATTCTAAGGATGTGTTTTGGATGTTGTTGGGGTAACACATTAAAGATGGTCTTTTATAGAACATTCCCTCAATGTTACATGATAACCAAATAAGAACATTTTGAAAGCAACATTTCGATAATGTTTTCAGGAGTTTTTTTTTTTTTTTAAATGTTCCTGTGGTGCGAAATATTAACACGGTCATGGTCAACGTCAGATTTATTTGTAGTGTGCTTTAAAAAACAAAGTTGTTGCATTTGTTTGAAAAGGATGTTTAAAATAAATCTGATGTCACCACATTTTCCTTTTTAGAAAAAAAAAAGCACTTAATTCATGATATTGCATGTTTGCGCAGGTCTGAGTTCCCAGCTAGACATGTTGGTTCTAAAAACATTTTGAGAATGTTACCATTCATTGTTCTAGGAATGGTTTCATCAAGAAGTTTTATTTTGGTTCCTAGAATGTACTTCTGAAAGGTAGGATAACGTTCTCTAAAAACATTCTTAAAATGTTTGGTGATAACATTGTTCGAACATTATACCCCAAGTGTTTTTGTTGTTTATGCACATATCTCTATTGTCATATGGATCGAATAACACTTAGAAAACCAAAGACAGACATATAGAAGAACGGACCGACTATACTGTAGCTGCCTGTCCCTGAAACCCCTGTTAGTGTTTGTATGTGATTGTTTCTACTGTGTGTGTCTCTCTCTCCCCCCACCTGCCTGCAGGTCTGCTCTACACGGCTGGGAGAAATCTCCAATCAACCACACCTGCAACCTGCTCGTCAGCCACACTATGAAAGCCTGCAGCCTGCACTCATTCCCTGCCGGATTGTTGCGTGCCACTCTAGCTTTTTACCAGCATATTCTTTGACAACTTTGTCTGCTTTTGCCTCACACTGATTTTTGTGTCTCTCCCAGGAGGAATCCAAGGCCTTCCACACTCCTAAGACCAGCCAGGCCTCTCTACCCACCCTGGAACAACTGTTTCCCACTGCCGCCATAACCAACCTCCACTCCCAGCTCCCCTTTTCTAATAAACAAATGTTACTTTCACCAGCTGATTCCGTGTCATCCTTTTACATGTGTTAATAGTCAAATTCCAATAGTTAAGTGAACTATCAAAATCATCCTAATGACCACAGTGGTCAGTCCACTTACCCAGGAATTTTGAGTTGAACAATTACAGGAATATTATGCCTTAATGTTCAAATAATGTAAACATATTTTAGTAAATTGTTACCAGAGAACATTTGCATAATTTCTTTAACATAAACTATGTTATCCTTCTCTAAAATAATAACATTCTGGCAACATAAAAAATCTAACTTGCAGCTGAAAATGTTTTAAGAACAGTAGGGCATAATATTCTAATAATGTTATCAAAAACATTTTAAGAATGTTTTTAGAGAACGTTATCCTACGTTTCAGAAGAACATTCTGGGAACCAAAATAAAAGCTTCTGCTGAAAACGTTTTAAGAATAGTAGGGCATAATGTTCTAACAATGTTATCAAAAACATTTTAAGAAGGTTATCACCAAACATTTTAAGAATGTTTTTAGAGAGCGTTATCCTACCTTTCAGAAGAAAATTCTGGGAACCAAACAAAAACTTCCCTTTGAAAACGTTTTAAGAATAGGAGGGCATAATGTTCTAACAATGTTATCACCAAACATTTTAAGAATGTTTTTAGAGAATGTTATCCTACCTTTCAAAAGAACGTTCTGGGAAACAAACAAAAACTTCCCGCTGAAAACCTTCCTAGAACAATGACTGTAACATTCTCAGAATGTTTTTAGAACCAAAAATGTCTAGCTGGGTTCCCTCTATGCTGAACAGTCGTCCTGCATTAGTAAAGTATAAAGTTAGAAAAACCAAAGAGATAACAGAACAATGTTAAAGCGTAAGGGAGAAGGAAACCCTGAATGTGTAGTAAAAGAGAAGACACTATTTATTATTTCCAATTGTTAAAACAAATACACCATACAGAAAGAAAAATGTTATCAACAGTTTCCAAAAATACATCTCTGATGCAATAATTACACAAAATAATCTGCTTTAATTTCATGCAATTTATCTTAGACAAACTTCCTACAGTTATGGCGTTCACTTTTTGGGTTATCTGTGCAGTCTAGTCTTAGTTCAGTACTGTTATTGTTATGGTTTAAACCAGGGGGTCAAACTTTTTTCACCGAGAGCCACATACAGAAAAATAATACAAAGGTCTGGGCCACTCACTAGACTGAGTGGCCCAGACCTTCGTATATTTAGTATATTGCCTCATTAGTTCAGTTATAAGTTAGCAAAATCAATCAAATGTAGGTCAATTATGCGTGTGAGTGTTAGCAGCTCATCCCTTCAAAATCTGAAGCCTCAGATTGCCTAATAAGGAGAAATAGGAAGGGTGTATTTCAAGCTTGTTATGTAAATAAGTCATAGGGCTTTTTTCTTATCAAGTAAGATATGTTAGAGAATCTTTCCAACTTGAATTGACTGAATATATTTGAAAAGTGGTCCTATTAACACATGAATACGCCCTTGTACACTTTACAATGTCCAAAACACTGAAGGTCATTTTTGGAGAATAGAAACCGAAAATGAAGAAGGCATGGAAGGGAAAACGAATCATAAACCAGGGGGCGGGCTCGATCAGCTGGGCAGACTGTATATAAATAGATGAGAGAAGAAGCCTGCGTCAGCTGCTCCGAGCATCGATTCCTGTCACTGTTAAAAGAAGAGCGACGATTTCTGGAGGATTTTTCTAAACTTATCTCAAGGTACGAAGTTTTCTGTATCAGATCTGTCATGAAATTTACCGTGATACTTTATTCTCTGGGAGAAAAAAGGTTTTTTTCTAGTGGACTTATTTGCATTAATGCCAGTCATGTAAAGTATAGAATATATTCACTGTACTTTTTTCTTTATTTTTAATGAGGGACTTTTAATTATTTATTTAAATGTTTTGCTACTTTGTACTTATAAAATGTAAAGGTAAATAGTGTACATTTATTGCATTTATTTATTACATTTAGTTACCTTGCAGATTTGCATTAATGGTGTGATATATCAACACTTAAATAAGACTTTAGTTACACCTGGATTAAATTCACCATTTATTTAATAGGCTGCACCTTTACCAGCTTTGATAACACTTTAATGTATCAATAAAATATAGTCAAATCATGTGATTTATATTATTCTGAAATAGGCCAATCTGCATAATATGTACTTTTAATTTTGGCACTTTCAGTATATTTTTATGCTAATACTTTGTGCTTTAATTTGAGCAGGACTTTTACTTGTAAACAAGTATTCCTACACTCTAGTACTTCTACTTCAAATTGAATACACCTCTGAATGTATTTACCTATCTTTCAGGCCACTTTCGTCATGGATCTGATCCCGCCGGCCCTAATCCAGGTGTTCTTCCAAAACGAGAAGGGGGTAAACACCAAGTATGACATCGAACCGGATGAGACGGTGAGCCACTTCAAGAGCAGGGTGGAAGCCGGAGAGGGGGTCGCGGTGAGCCAGCAGATGCTCACCCACGAGGGCAAAGAGATGAACGAGGGGAAACTCTCCGACTACAACGTCCGAGAGAATAGCACCATCTCCCTGAACCTGCGTCTGAGAGGAGGCAGTTAAAATAAACTTCTGGACACTCCTTTATTTCGTCTTAAAATTAAGATAATTTAGCTTATATTTTTATTTATTTAAATTTAAATTGCACTCATTAATACATTCCTCGATTAGAAATTATTCCAAAAAGAAAAATGTCTTTGTTTTGGCTTTACAAATATGTTATAAACACATCTTCATGTTATAATTGTATTATGACACTTCAAATCTGACTACATCAAATGTACACTGTCAAAAAATAATAAAGATATTAATCTTGCATGTCTGTTCTCATTTCCTGTTCTTTACTGAATCTTCAGCTCAGGGTTGAGCTGCACTCTGTACAGACCACAACCATACGAAGTAACCAGAAAGGCACACTTTAGCATTGGATTCAAATTAACATTATGATCAATATCATAATCAATGTTCACTACAGTATCACATTTCTGTAAGCAGTGCTCTGTAAAAAAAACACTTACATGTATTATATTGTCATTACAAATGTACTAACCTACCAAAGCAGTATGTTATAAAGGCTTAAACTCATTGTACAGGTTTCTTAGGTGTATCCAAATAACTGTATGTGAGAATTAGTGTCCATCTTAGAAACAGGTCAAAAGGTAGTAGAGGAAACAGCCCGATGTTAAAGCCACAGCTTCTGGTTCAGTGAGGTTAGGTCGGGAAGCTTTATTTCCTCACAGATGCAAGGTAGGCGTACCAAAATAAGGCGGCCATTTTGGCAAACAGCACTCGGAACTGAAAGCAAAAACAGACACAGGAAGGGAAGGGGGAAACCATTACAAGAGATTCATCTTTTGTTTGATGACAGGATGCCAATGAATGAAGGGCATACCTCGACAGGCACAAAGTGGATATTGACGAACTGAAAGGGAGTCCACACTTTCCAGTTCATTTTCAAGGCAGTCCAGTAACTTCCTCTCATCTTGCTTTCAAAGTCTCTCCATCCTTTTGCCTGGTAGAAAATATGGGATGGTCATTTAATTTATTTTCTTTTTCATTTGTCTATATGAAAACTATATAGCATGTGTTTACTACACAATTAACATGAAGACACTGGACCAAATACTGTGGTCAAAATGTAGGTTGAAGCATTAATCATATATTAAAAGGGGCAGTTTGCCATTTGAACACATCAGATTATTAATGGGAAAAAGAACTGCGAGCATAGCAATGATATTTTTTGCAAAGCAGAGGTCTGTTATATAGAAATAACAGACCGAAGAATGCAGTTGACAATCAGAATCAAGTATTCACAAATCTGTTCACTAATAAATATAAATGTATGTGAGATAATGATCTGTTTGGCCATGTTTTATCAAATTTAGCAAGAGAAGAACAGGTGGGTTCAATGTCAGTTCTGCATGAGTCTGGAGCACAGGTTTTCAATAAAAGACGGGTTTGATCCGGATCTAGGAAGGTCATTTCAGGGGCTTTTTAAATCTCTGATTTTTAAAAATGTAAAGACCTTTAATAGGAAGTTCTATTAAACCTGTATAATGCAAACACATTTGAACAAAACAACTATTGTGACTAACTGGGTTATTGAAAATATGCTTTCATGTTGCATGACAGGAAGTGTATCCTGAAATGTTTCTCCTTCAACCATACTAAAACCAATTGCTCCCTCTGCTGCTGCAATTGTGTAGTTCCCACAACTTAATGCCGGAGCATCTCAAATCACTACAGAGCTCCTTTAATCTGATGGTAAGGGGGACAGTTTCTGAGATGTCCTACCTCCAGGATGTTCATAACAAAGTAGAACATGAGCAGAAAGCCAGGGGCAAAAATAAGCCGATCCAGTAGCAGACGTTTGACTATGCAGAGCGGGTCTGTTGCGGGCATCCACACCTCCACAGCTGGTAGAAGATATGGCTCACTGGACCTGTGATAAGAAACCTGAAATACACAGGAACATAGAGGACAGGTAATTTTCCCACAATTGGTGATGCATTTTAGCTCACAATCACAAACCCTTACATGTATTTTTCCTGTGATTTTTTTCTAGCCTCTAAAATATGAGACAGAAGATGTCCTAAAGGTGAGCTCTGACATTTTACAGAGAACATAATACATCTACAAGATAATAAATTGTATTGATTATGAAAATAATATTTAGGTGTGGCTTTAGTTTTGAGGGACAAAGTCTCACAATATTGTCAACATTACAAAACATCAGAGATTACCAGAGGTGGAGTTATTGGGCTTGAGTCATGGCAGTGTGTGCTGATTAGAAAAGATTAATGGAGGCAATTACTTTATTCAATGGTTACTAACAGTTAAAGACATTCTTAAAATGTTGGCGAAAGAATGTGTCATGCATACATTTCTTAAGCAACAAACTTTTTTAACAGCCTGTGCATCTCCCTGCCGACCTGGTGGACCAACTGGAGCGACTGGCGTTGGTGGATTTCCGCTCCAAACAGGGACTGGCCTGTTTGGAGGAAGCCATCAGATTTGCAGATCAGCTTCATGTTGTTGACACTTCAGGGGTGGAACCAATGGATTCAGTTCTGGAGGACAGGTATCAACAATTTATGAAAACAGTGTATTTGTATGTTGGCCTCCTCATCCCAGCTATATCAAATGATCCCCAACTGCAGCACAGTTTTAAACTGAGCCTATTGCATAAATATTGTTTCATCCATTCAGGTCATTAAACCTTAGGGAGGATGCAGTGACGGAAGGGGACTGTGCTGAATAATTTATTCAGCTCTTCAAACACACTGTTGAAGAATATGTTGTGGCACTATACTCTTCCCATATATTTGTACTACTGGCTTCTCTATGGCTGAATAACTAATCAGAGTTTAAAGAATATATTAATATGGACTTGTGCAATATCCAAATCTCATAAGAACTGGATACAGCGTGGGAAGCGGGGCCTCATTCATTCCTATGAGAGTTGCTCATTAGCGCATGATGATAAAATGGTCCAATTTTCGAGAGAGCGAAACGTCACAGATTACCCGGCATGCCTGAGAAGTACCCGTATGTGCCCTCATAGCGCATAAGCAACTTTAATCATGTAAATGCTCGTTCACATCAAGCACGTCAATTTGCGTACACGTAACAGCACCGCGCGTTCATGACAGCATGGCACTGGATTGTTAAACAGGGCTGCCAACACTCACGCATTGAGCGTGAGAGTCACGCAATTAACCCATATCTCACGCACTCACGCCACACTTGCCTTTCCTCACGCTAAGTTTTCGTCCAAAATAAATGTATATAAATATAAAAATAAAGTGAAGGAACAGCAAACCGAGCGATCTACGAAATGAGACGGTCTTCTGACTTAGTTCAGTAAAGTTGGAACGATATTGGGAGATTCTGATTTCACGGATCAATAACTCATGAACAAAACGTTATTCAGACACAAATGACGTCTCCTAAGTACCGTGGTAAGGTTGACAACGAACTACAATCACATTTTGATTTAAAAAAAAAGCCAATACGCGCCGTCCTCCGAGCTGGGCACATTACATTGGTCTCTATCCGCAGCCGGAGAAGAAACGAGTGCTCAGGGACCGTCTGCAAAGTGCAACTCCGAAAAAAGAGAATACAATAATATTCAATCACTATTATACAGCTTATTACTACCAAACTCACTACACACATCAATAGTCTCATGTGTGTCATACAAGGAGTTTGGAAGAATAATCTTTTGAATCATTTTAGGGAATATTTATAATGTAAAATCTTCAATAAATATGGCATCATCTTAAATAACTTTACTATTATACAGTATATTTCTACCAAACTCACTATTTGCATTGTGGTTGTTAGCATCTGGTTAGCTAGCTGCGCTAACGGATACTAGAAGCTGTTTCTAAAACAAGGAAAGGGAGAGCTCTGTCTTGTCAGACTGAGAGAGATAACTACAGCTCAGTGAGGTAAGGGACTCTGAGTGTTTAGATAGTTAACTTTAGTCTAGTTATCTCAGTGGGTCTCAAACGTTTTGGTCACCATTTATGAGAGTAAATGAAAAACAGTTTTGAAATTACTATATGACAGTAAAACAAAAATACAGTTAAAAAGGTGAGTGATTTGTAAAATATCCATTCAAATTAAAATATCCATCCATTGGATTCTTTGACGGACGGACTGGCCGTCAAAGAATCCACTTCAAAGTCCTCCTCATTACTTACAAAGCCCTCAACAACCAGCCCCCCCTACCCCCTACCTCACAGACCTGCTGCACCACCACACCCCTTCCCGCTGCCTCCGCTCATCAGAAGCCAACCTCCTATGTCCTATCCATCCCCACCCGCACCAATCACCGGACCTGGGGCTCCGTCGCTGCCCCCTCACAAAAACTCACTTCTTCAATCTGGCTTTTCATGTGTGATTGTTTTTGTATTATTTGACTTTAACTTTAACTATATATTTATTTGTTGTTCCTTTCTTCTCTTTTCTTTTTTCTTCACTATTATCTGTAAAGCGTTTGAGCACCTGTAAAAGCGCTAACAAATTAAATCTATTATTATTATTATTATTATTATTAAGAAAAATAACATATGTTTACAGTTCTGCTTCATATGGGTGTTTAGAGATGTATCCATAAATTGATTTTGCTCTCAAAATGCACCAGGTGGATGCATTTAACTTCAATATTTAAAAAGGAAATCTTCCCGGGGGAGCTTGTCCCCGGACACCCCTAGAGGAGGTGAGGACCCCCCAATACATTTGTAACACATGAACGTTTCTTTTTTCGGTTCACCAAAACAAAAATCTCACTCCAAGCTGAACTCAAATGTTGGCAGCGCTGATTGTTATATGATGGAGTTTGATATTAACGAGGCAACCGCGGCAGTTAGCAGCTAGCGGCTAGCTAGTAATTATGCTAATGTAGACATCAATCGTTATGTACTTTTATATTACGCTGATGTAACAGGATCTAGTGATATCCAAGCAACAGAGCTGAATTTAGCATTACACTTGTGTGGGTTGTACATGAAACCACTTGGTAATATATACAAATATATGTATTTTGAATTATGATCAATTGTGATTTAAATCTTTATCGAAAAAGTAAAGCAGATAGTAACTGTGATTATGAATGTTAAGTACCCAACAAGTAACTAAAACGTATAATACTTGAAGGAAAGGTTTAAAATGTTTCCATAAATACCAATATCACAGTACAACACCACTTGTTGTTAAATACCAACCATGTATATATATATATATATATATATATATATATATATGCCACTAAAACTGTGTAATATAGCTGGCTGCTAAATCCTCCAAACTGTTACAGGATGTGTATTTTGTAAAATGTGTAACTTTTTTTATTATAATTTCTTGTTTTTAATCTTTAATACTTTTTTTTTATACATACTTTAATTAATATTAGGCTGTCTTAGGCTCTTTTCTGCTGTAACAATGTAAATGTATTCTGATTCTGATCTAATTGATATGTTTTTGTCAGTTTGTTTCCCTATAGTGAGACACTTGTTTTGTTTAAGATTGTTTCTCCTTTTTTTACAGACATCCCCAACAATAGTGGAATGCTGTTGTAAAGGATTGCATTGATCCATGCATCAATACCTTCACCCAGCTTTGAGGCCTCCAATGAATTAAATCATCTTGTGGCTGGGAAAAATGTGAATAAATACATCTCACAAAGAGTGACTTTCTGGTGTAATCATTATAATGTCAAAGACAAGCACTTTCAGTAACAATATATAAAATCATTCAGCAGCAGAGGTTGGGGTGGAAACAGCATTTCTAACTAAGATGATTAAAATATTACAAGTTAAACATCAAGATGAACATACTATTATTAATTTAAAAAGTACATGGGAAACTTAAATATCCTGCAATAGGAACAAATGTGCCAAAATATTTCTAACATAAACATAAACTGAGGGCTTTCTTCCTGAGCCGCTGGGAGTAAAGGTCCTCCATGGATGGCAGCTCCGTCCTGGTGATGTGCTGTGCAGTTTTCACCACCCTCTGTAAAGCCTTACGATTGAGGGCGGTGCAGCTGCCGTACCAGGCCGTGATGCAGCCGTGTCCGTGATGGACCCTGAGGAACCTGAAGCTGCTAACTCCCTCCACCGTAGTCCCATTGATGGCGATGGGGGCGTGTCCCTCTCTTTGCTGCTTCCTGCAATCCACAATCAGCTCCTTGGTTTAGCTTACGTTGAGATGGAGGTTGTTATCCTGGCACCAAGATGTCAGGTTTTCGACCTCCTCTCTGTACGCCGTCTCGTCGCCGTCTGTGATCTGGCCGATGACGGTCGTGTCGTCAGCACGCAGCGCCGTACCAGTGTCTTGAAGTGGCTGCGCTTCCTCCTGGGCCACATCCAAAATTGAGAAGAAAGAGAACAGACACACCACAGCTGGGTGAGGCTGGGGAAGATGAGTGAGGGAAAGAGAGAAACAAAACAGGGGGACTAAGATGAGTGAGGGAAAGAGAGAAACAAGACAGGGGGACTAAAGTTTAAGAGAGAGGAAGAACACAGAATGTGAGTGAACAGTTTAATTCAATTACACATTTAAAAAAAATAGTATGAGTAAGTGAAGACATCCTTACAATGAGGACTGCCCTGTCAAATTTAAAAGTTATTTTTGTTAAATATACATATCCTGTTGAGGCATCCAAAATCCTGCTTCATCGCTGTGACAAGCTCCACACCTTTGATGTTGCCAAGGTCGTTGCCGCCACAGTGGATGAGCAGGACATCCGGGACTGTTCTTCCTCTCAAGGACTGATAGAAAAAGGGAAGAAGGTTCCTCCACCTCAGACCACCCTTGCCAAACCACCACACACGGCAATTGAGACCCAGGTTGCTTCCCATGCTGTGTTTGGCTCTTTCTTCCCCACGTCGAACGTAGCTGCTCCCTATTATCCACACATTGGGACCTAGATAGAATAAAATATATTGAAAAAGGAAAAGAAAGTGGTTACTGGTGATCATCTTTTAGAAAAAGGCGAGTTGTCATATTGTTTAAGGAAGACTACACAAGTTTAATGTTTATATTATATTACATATAACTCTATAATTGTATATAGAATCATGATGAAACTTTATAAGGATTAAGATTATATATTACATTAATTAATGCATGACTCATGACGATTGCATGCATTATTACGAAGCAGGATGTATTAAGTCACTGACTTTTTGTGATAAGGTCACAATCAACTGATTTCACTTATCAGAGGTAAAAATAAGGTACATATGAAATTAAAGGGTATGCAATCAACAAATTACTGAAACAAAATGAATACAAATGCTTTTAATAACTATACAGCACCTTGTCCAAGTATGGCGGGCTGCCCACTCTCCTTCCGATTGGATTGGATGTTGATCCGGTTATTTCTGCCATCTATAAATAAAGTACAAATGATTAGCTCTTCACGCCTCTTTAAAAATAATATGTGTTCTTGAAGATTCTGTATGCATCGTTGTTTACAATGGTAGGGACATTACATTGGACATTTGTTGTGACAAAGATGTGTCATTTTTAGTTTTTTCATCTCACATTTATAGATTTAAAAAAAATATATATATATATATAAAACGAATTATAAATTCAAAGTCTGGTTTCTAGAAAGTTAGCTAATGCATACAGAGTTAACATTGCAGAACTGCTGGCATGCATACATTTCTAGCATTTTGGTTAACTATGAAAAGTATGGAAAACTATAGGTTACTTACGTAACCCCAGTTCTCAGAGTAACATGAAGTGAGATGTCTCACTATGGGATGCGCCTCATCGCGGAGCAAACAGAAGCATTAATCTCATTACGCCAATCCTGATTGGCTGGTGATCTTGACGTCAGCGTCAGGGAATCCACCCCCTATAAGTAGCTTGCGCTACGCCGCATGCGTCATTCAAAATAAGCACCTCTTCTCGCTTCACCATAGCAAGGAGGGCCGTCTGGTGAGACATCTCACTTCATGTTACTCTGAGAACTGGGGTTACGTAAGTAACCTATAGTTCTCATTCATAACACTCCGTTCGATGTCTCACTATGGGATATTGTAGCTCCCGAATTGCCAGACGAGCTTATCTCAAAAGTCACCAAGACCAACCAGAACTTAACAGTTAGAGCTCTAACTCAGCAGGGGGCCCAGCACTGCATGGGCCACACTGGGAGCAAAGACGTCTAATCTGTAAAAGCGGACAAAAGTGAGCGGCGAGGACCAGCTCGCTGCTGCACAAATGTCTTGGATGGAAACACCCTTGAACAAAGCCCAGGATGTAGCCAGACCACGAGTCGAATGAGCACGCAAACCCGAAGGTGCCTGCAGACCCTGACTCGTGTAAGCCAAAGCAATTGCCTCCACAATCCAGTGAGAGAGCCGTTGCTTAGTAACAGGCTTGCCCTTCTGAGGGTTAGCCCAGGACACAAAGAGTTGGTCATTATGACGAAACTCTTTTGATCTGTCCATATAAGTGCGTAAAGCACGGACTGGACATAGCAAATTCGGCTGCTGTTCCCCGGAGGGACACAGCGGCGGAGGAAATACCTCAATGTCAAAGGGGGTACATGAACCAACCACCTTAGGTATAAAGGCAGGGTTGGGCTTCAGCAACACTCTCGTTAACCCTCGGGCGAACTGAGTGCATGAAGGATGTACAGATTGCGCATGAATGTCACTGACTCGCTTGGCGGATGCCAGGGTCAGTAACAGCACTGTCTTGAGTGACAGGTGCTTCATGTCAGCTTCTTCCAGGGGTTCAAATGGGGCTCGAGTGAGCCCATCTAAAACCACTGTCAAGTCCCATAAGGGCACCAGTGACCTGGAAACAGGAAGGAGCCTGCAAGCTCCCTTCATAAAACGGCAGACCAGAGGATGCTGGCCAGCCGTCTTACCCTCAAAACCCACATGGCATGCAGCAATAGCAGCCAGGTAGACTTCGATCGTGGAGAAAGCTCTGTGTTGATCAATTAGGTCCTGTAGAAATGATAAAATCACTCCCACAGGGCATTGAAAAGAGGTGTGCCCTTTTTGAAGGCACCAGTCCTCAAACACCCTCCACTTACAGTCATAAAGAGACCTAGTGGAGGAAGCAGGAGGACCGGAGGCCAAATGTGCGCGAGCGCGTCCACGCCTAATGGTGCGTTTTGATCGCGCATTGAAAAGAAAAGCTGACAGTGAGCATTTTCTTTTGATGCGAACCGATCTACCGCGGCTCGGCCGTAACGCACCCACAGCTGGCTCACAATCATTGGATGTAGAGTCCAGTCTGCATATAGTGGTACACCTCTGGACAGCAGGTCTGCACCGAGGTTCATCACACCCGGTACGTGCGTCGCTCTCAGAGAGAGGAGACGGCCGCAGCTCCACAAGATCAGTTTGCGTGCCAGCATGTGTAACTGGAGAGAGCGCAAACCCCCTTGTCGGTTTATATACGATATTGTGGTCGTATTGTCCGTCCTCACAAGGACATGGTGTCCTCTGAGAAAAGGCAGAAAGCGTTTTAGGGTGAGGAACACCGCTAAAAGCTCCAGGTAATTTATGTGCGACCGCTGGAGGTCTCTGCTCCAGAGACCCCTCACCGGACGACCTTCGTAAATACCTCCCCAGCCTGTCAGACATGCGTCTGTGGTGACCACCTTCCGTGAAAGGACAGCACCCATAGGCACGCCCCGTACCAGAAAAGTCGGGTGCAGCCAGTGGCGCAGTGCCATTACGCATTTCACAGTAACCATCACTCTCCGTGCTCCATGACGCGCGGGGTTTAGTTTTAGAGCGGCTACCCAGCGCTGAAAATCCCTCATGTGTAACCGTCCCAGCCGTACAACCAGGATGGCTGACGCCATGAGCCCCAGTAACCGCAGGCATGATCTGAAAAGAACATGTTTGCGCAGCTGGAAATGAGCGAGGCAAGCTCTGAAAGCTTTCACTCTTTCCGCTGACAGGCGGGCTGGGCACCGAGTTCAGGTGTAAACCCAGGAAGAGTACAGTCTGTGCCGGGCACAACATGCTCTTTTCTGTGTTTATTATGAAACCCAGGTTGAGCAGGTGCTTTACGAGGACATTTGTCTGCGTAATAGTCTCCTGTTCCGACTGTGCGAGAAGCAGCCAGTCGTCTAGGTAGGTTGCCAGGCGAATACCCTGTTGTCTTAACGGGCTATCGCGGCTTCCGTACATCGTACAAACACTCTTGGACTGAGAGACAGACCGAAGGGAAGTACTCTGTATTCGTAACAGATCCCCTGAAATGCGAACCTCAGATATTTCCTGTGTGGGTAATATACTGGGATGTGGAAATACGCATCTTTCAGGTTGACTGATGTAAACCAGTCGTTTTGTCGCACGAGACGCAGCAGAGATGTGTGAGTGAGCATTCTGAATTTGTATCTTCTTAGATATTGTTCAGAGCCCTCAAATCTAGTATTGGCCGAATTCCGTTCCCTCCCCGTTTGGGAACGAGGAAATACTTGGAATAAAAGCCGCTCTGACTCTGCTCGGCGGGTATTATAGATATAGCCTCCTTTTCTAGAAGTGAGAGAATCTCTCTTTCTATAATGTGGGCTGACTCCCCTCGGGCCTGTGAATACAGAACGCCCGAGAAGCAAGGGGGGGGTGACAGCGAATTGGAGTCTGTAACCCCGTGTAACTGTCTTGAACACCCAAGCAGACGTTGTGAGCATCTTCCACTGTTCGCTCCTTAGAGCCAGCGGAGATGTCACGTCTTTTGCCCTCTGAGTCTCTATTTGTTGTGTTATGGGGCCCTCTAGTGTCTGAACACGGTGGTACCCCGATTTGACAGTCCCCACCGACACTGCGCATGCGCGTGACGGAGGTGCCTTCACAACCCCAGCCGGCACTGCGCCTGCACGTGACGGTGGTAGCCTCACAGCCCCAGTCGTTACTGCGCATGCGCGTGGCGGCGGTGCCTTCACAGACCCGTTCATCATCCGCCTTTTGAGAGAGGCCGTAGCTGCTCTCAAAAGGGGAACAAATGTGGGGCTGTTTATTGGTTTTATTGTTTTCTCTTTCATTTTTCTGAGCTGCGCCCTCAGCCTGAGGCCTGGATGCGTCAGCGGAAAATGCTTTATCCGAGAAAACAGAGCAATATTGTGACATGTGTTTTGGTGCACTTGAGGATGGCTTTGAGGCATCTCTCGAGGCAGCGGGAACACATCTGGAGCTGGGGAACCTTCCAGCTCCGTCACCGAGGGAAGAAGAGGAGGCTGTCAGGCCGCCAGCTTCTTCTTCCTCGCCTGCTGGCCGAAATTCCGGGTTGGCTGCGCCTGGGCTGCAGCCGGAACCGGAGACTTTCTGGGCCAATTCGCCCTCGTCTCCTGCCTGGGCTGGGGACTCGGGGCGGGCCGTGACCTCTGCTGTTTCGGTACTTTAAACCGAGCAGCTGAGGTAGCTTGGGCGAGGGACTGCCGCTGTGAAGGCAGCGGCTGGACCCATCGAGGAAGACAGAGGTGGAGGGCCTCGTCTTCCTTCTTCTTGGACTCGCATCTCTTCTGCATAGAAGCGAGCGCAGATCCGAAAATCCCCTCGGGAACGATGGGCATGTCCAGCACATCCTCTCTTTCCCGGTTTTGGGAGGTTGGTGAGGTTGAGCCATCTAGCTCTTTCCTGCACCACCATAATTCCCATTGCCTTTCCCGTGGCCTGGACGGCGCAGCGTTGAACGCGGAGACAGATGTCCGTGATCGCGGCTATCTCGTCCAGTACTGCCGGTCCAGGATTACTCGATAGATCCTCGCAGAGTTCCGCTTGGTAAGCGGTTAGCAGCGAGGAAATGTTCAAAGCCCTGGCAGACAATGCTGCGGCTCTGTAGGACCGTTCAGTCATGGTTGACTGGAACCGGTCCGCCTTTGCCGGCAGCGTGGGGTTCCTGCTCGGTGTAGTCGCCATCCTCGGGAGGAGGTGAGCTGCCACCAGCGGTTCCATCGGCGGTATGCGGAGCAGGCCGAGCCTCTCCATACCGTCGCAGTCTAGGGGAGGAGGCACCCTGGATTGGGGCCTTGTTGCTGAAGGGCCGGTCTCTCCACGAGATCGACACCTCATCCAACATCTCCGGGAAGACCGGCAGGAGTTGCCTCTTTGTCCTCGTTGCTTGGGGCAAATTTTTCCCCTCGTAACGGGACCTGTAGGTCTCCTTGGCCATTTCGGGCCATGGGATGTCTAGGCTGGCTGCGGCACGCTGACACACGGCCTGCAGGTCTATACTCAGACAGGGCAAAGCTGGTGTGCTATCGCCCGGGAGAGCAGCCATCGCTCCCGGCTTTGCAGCCTGAGCTGATGACACGAAGACATCATCGTCTTGCTCATCAGAGTCGGACAGGAGGAATTCAGAGGTTTCATCCTCTTCGTCCTCCATGTAGTCCAACTCCAGGACATCATCCGCGGGCGAGACCATGGTGAGGTCCAGTTGGGAGCCCCAGCTTGACACAACGCGGGGCTCCGCTCGCACGTCCCTCGCTGCCACCGAGTCCCAGCCTGACACGGCGCGGGACTCCGGTTCTGCAGCTGCCACTACTGATGAGCCCCAGACCGACACAGTGCGGGGCTCCATCTCTGTGGTGGACGCCCCCGTGTCCTGATTTCCGTCCGGTAAATCAGAGGACATGAGGGAGTCCTGACCCGACAAGCTAGCTTGGCGTGCTAGCCGTCGGCGGAGGCTCTTGATGGTGAAGCGGGCACAATGTCCGCACGAGCCGGGGTTGTCGATAGCCTCCTGGGCGTGTTCCAGCCCGAGACAGGACGAGCAGACCTGGTGTGAGTCTGTGCCTGATATCTTCAACCCGCAGCCACAGAGCCGAGCCTCCGAGTCCCTGACTCCTCTGGTGTGAGGGAGAGAAGCGTCCATCTCGGTCGCCGTGGTGACGGCGTGGAGAGGACCCGCTCGTAACAGGTACGTTGCTGAGAAAAAATACTTCCCCAACTGTCGTTAATCCGGAGAAAAAACGACGGTGTAGAATTTTATTCTCAAAGAATATTAACTGGTGTGTTACTACCCTTTTTATCTTCCCCTCCTCTGGTGTGAGAGAGAAAAAGAAAAAACGTCCTCGCTACCGTGGTGTCGGTAGTGAGGGAAGACAAGCTAGCAACACGTGTGTTGCTAGCTTGAAAAAATCAAAACCTTACCTTTATTCCCGAGGAGAAAACGGCGAGGTCGATTTGCAATACTAACTGGTGTGTTGGTATTAACAGTCTTCTTGCAGAAGTATATATAGAAGTAGCCGGCGAGCGCCCGTCGACCGAAGGTTAGCTTCGTAAATCAGTCTGTGGACCGTTAAGCTAGCTAGCTACTGATCTTTCTCGAGATGTGCTCTGAAGCGAGAAGAGGTGTTTGAATGACGCATGCGGCGTAGCGCAAGCTACTTATAGGGGGTGGATTCCCTGACGCTGACGTCAAGATCACCAGCCAATCAGGATTGGCGTAATGAGATTAATGCTTCTGTTTGCTCCGCGATGAGGCGCATCCCATAGTGAGACATCGAACGGAGTGTTATGAATGAGAACTACTGAGCAAACACCCAACATTAGCTTAGCCACAGTAGCGGTTGCTGTTTAGTAGTTTGGATTATTTTACTATTTTATATGAGAACATGTTACATTACATACAGACATTAAGGAGGCAGGTTACAAAAATCAATATGTTTCCGTCTCTTACCTTTTGGAGCAAACTGTCAAAGTTGTTGATTCATATGATGTGACCATGGATGTGACACGTCAAATCCTATGAAAGTGCCCGGCGGCGCGGTCCCGTGGGTTAGATGCGCGTTCATAATGCATAGGGAAATAACTCTCAGAATAACGTTATTAGCACATTTTTACAACTTGAGGAACGAATGTTTTTAATAAGGGCTATACAAGTGTTCATACTGGGTAGTTTATTTAGTTTTTAAAAAATTATCCAACGATTTACAGACCATTCTTTCCCCATCTAAGTCAATGGGAAAAACTGTTTCCGTGCCTGACAACCAAACGGAAGTGTAGTACCGCCGTTTGGCCAGCACGAATATTTCACCTGAGTCCGGCGCACTTCCTGGGGGCTTGGTCTACCACCGTTCGGTCCGTCCACACAGCGGTGTGCGTTGAAGCCTCAACGCTTCTGCCCATCCACTTTGAATGGGGTGACGTCATGCTTTGCCGAACTACATTGTGGGAGCAAAGAGTAGCTTTTCTCGCGGTGCTCCATGCTCGCTGCAAAAGTTGAGCAATGTTCAACTTTTGAAGCTTTGACAGAAGCTTCAGCCAATCGAATCATATGCCAGTACAAGGTCTAGCCAATCAAACCGCTGCTTGTGTGTCCGGGGCGGGAGATTCAGGTGATTGGTTGTTGGTCTAGCTCAGTGGCGGCGCCAGAGTATTTTTGTTGGGCAATCTATGGTAGGGCTAACCCAGAGCCCTAGAGAGAAAGTATCTAGTATCTTAGTATCTCTAGGACTCTGGGCTAACCCATACAGTGGTAGGGTTCAAGTCTGTATTTGCAATGTAATTACATACACGCTATATCGCCCCCCTTGACAGTGAAACGGCACGCGTGAGGTTTAGATTATTTCCCTGTCTCAATCCAAATTGAACTGTATGAAATAAAAAGGCACATTTGTCTTGTAGTAAATAAAAAGGGCGACCTGGAGCCAATCCTGCAATTTCTCCACAGTTGAAAGAGTTTACATGCTGAAAATCCAACCCCTGCAGGGGGGTCTGGGGGGATTCCCCAGATTATTTTAAATAAAAATACACATTCGGGTACTCTCTTGAGAAGAAAAATAAATAAATCTATTACTTCACGACATATTTTAAAAAATGAATTCCATTTTAGTTTTTTGTTACTTTGTTCTGAAAGCTGAACCTGCTGCTCCTCACTGAAGAGGGAAGAGGCTGTGTGGATTACTTTACATTGTGGATAAGGGTGGATAGCCCCCATTGTTCTGTGTGTCAAAATGAAAGACAGTATTATACACCTATCAATCATCAAACCGTGGGGTCGTATTTCATTACGTTTTGTACCGATGTATAGAGAGATGTACTACCGCAAAAGTATTCTCCGTCGGGACTTCCTGCAACAACACCACGCCGTTATCCTGATTCTGATTGGCCAGAAGACATTATCAAAGATGTTTTATTGAGAAGACGATCACTACGTGACAAAAGTTTTCAAAACCGTTTCTGGTCTTCGGTATTTCCAGAAAAGTGGCTACTGAAATCAATCTTACTAACTGCTGTCTTTGCAATTTACTCCGCGCGAGTTGGTGGACTTTATTTTTGCTTACTTTAACTTCATTTTTCATGGTGGGGCAATTGTTAAAACAAATACACCATACAGAAAGAAAAATGTTATCAACAATTTCCAAAAATACCAGCAAAACTCATCTCTGATGCAATAGTTACACAAAATAATCTGCTTTGATTTCATGCAATTTATCTTAGACAAACTTCCTACAGTTATGGCGTTCACTTTTTGGGTTAACTGTACAGTCTAGTCTTAGTTCAGTACTGTTATTGTTATGGTTTAAACCAGGGGTCTCCACCTTTTTTCACCGAGGGCCACATACAGAACAATATACGAAGGGCTGGGCCACTCACTAGAGGTATATTGCCTCATTATTTCATTTATAAGTTAGCAAAATCAATCAAATGTAGGTCAATTATGCTTTTGAGTGTTAGCAGCTCATCCCTTCAAACAGAATCCTCAGATTGCCTAATAAGGAGAAATAGGAAGGGTGTATTTCAAGCTTGTTATGTAAATAAGTCATAGGGCTTTTTTCTTATCAAATAAGATATGCTAGAAAATGTTTCCAACTTTAATTGACTGAATTTATTTGAAAAGTGGTCTTATTAACACATGAATACTACTGTGTTAATAAGACCACTTGTCCATGTTCCAATATATTTTTTATTTTATTTGCTGAGGGCCGATTCAAAATGGTACGCGGGCCGTAGTTTGGACACCCCTGGTTTAAACGTAACAATACTAAAGAGTCACTTTGAGTTCATCATGAGTCGTCAGTTTATTGAATTACACGAAAAACTTCACGTCAAGGGGAAAGTCCGGGACTACACCCTCATGCACTTTACAATGTCCAAAACACTGCAGGTCATTTTTGGAGATTAGAAACCTAAAATGATGAAGGCATGGAAGGGAAAACGAATCTTAAACGAGGGGGCGGGCTCGGTCAGCTGTGCAGACTGTATATAAACAGAGGAGAGAATAAGCCTGCGTCAGCTGCTCCGGAGAAACTATTCCTGTCACTGTTTAAAGAAGAACGACGATTTCTGGAAGATTTTTCTAAACTTATCTCAAGGTACGAAGTTTTCTTTATCAGCACTGTCATGAAATGTACCGTGATACTTTATTCTCTGGGGGGGAAAAGTATTTTTTCTAGTTTACTTATTTGTATCAATGTATTCAGTGATGTAAAGTATAGAATATTCACTTTTTTTTTTTTCAATGAGGGACTTGTAGGTATTTATTTAAATGTTTTGCTACTTTGTACTAATAAAGTTCAAAGATAAATAGTTTACTTTTACTCCACTGCATTTATTTATTACATTTAGTTACCTTGCAGATTTGCATTAATGTTGTGTAATGGTTACCCCACAGTATTCTCTTTTAATAGGCTGTACCTTTACCAGCTTTAATAACACTTTAATGTATCAATAACATATAATCAAAACATGTCATTTATATTATTCTGAAACAGGCCAATCTGCATAATGAGTACTTTTACCTTTGGTAGGCTACTTTAAGTATATTTTCATGCTAATACTTTTGTACTTTTAGTTGAGTAACATTTTGAATGCACAACTTTTACTTGTAAAAGAGTATTCCTACACTCTGGTACTTCTACTTTTAATTAAGTACACACTCTTAGTTTTTCTTCCACCTCTCAATGTATTTACCTCTCTTTCAGGCCACTTTCATCATGGATCTTACCATCAGTCTGATGAATGGAAGCTCCCACACCCTGAGGGTGCGCCCGCATGACACAGTGGGCTCTCTGAAAATACTCATCCAGCAGAAACTAGATATTGCATGTGAGTCCCAGAAGCTGGTCTTTGAGAACGGCTGCAGCACAACTCTCAACAACGATTCTGCGACCCTCGAGTCCTACGGCCTGCGCTCCGGGGCCAGGGTGAACCTGCTGGTGACCACACCGGCCATCATCCAGGTGTTCCTCAAAAACGACAAGGGAGTGAGCAGCACGTATGACATCAAACCGGATGAGACGGTGAGCCACTTCAAGAGCAGGGTGGAGGAGAGAGAGCGGGTCCCGGTGAGCCAGCAGAGTCTCGTCCACGAGGGCAGAGTGATGAACGAGGGGAAACTCTCCGACTACAACGTCCGAGCGCATAGCACCATCTCCCTGAACCTGCGCCTGAGAGGAGGCTGAGGACACTTTCAGTTAAAAGACATTTCTGGACATTCCTTTATTTCATCTTAACATGATGATCATTTAGCTTGTATTTTATTTATTTAAATTTAAATTACAATCATTAATACATTCCTCGATTAGAAATCATTCCAAAAAGAAAACTTTCCTTGTTTTGGCTTAACAAATTTGTTATGAACACATCTTCATACTATAACTTTAATTATGAGCAAATTGGTTCCACTGCATGTTTTTAAAGCCCGGATAAGTGCAATGATACTTGATACTGTTGGTACTTGTCAATGTCGCTATGTAAATGTAGACCTGTAAATATGATGTCCTTTATTGTTTTCTGCTGTTTGATGTTTGATGTTGTAACCTACTTGCTGTTGGGCAGGTCTCCCTTGAAAAAGAGATCGATGATCTCAATGGGACCACCTGGTTAAATAAAGGTTTGAATGAATGAATGACACTTCAAAATCTGACTACATCAAATGTACACTGTTACTGTTACACTGTAATAAAGATTTTAATCTTGCATGTCTGTTCTCATTTCCTGTTCTTTACTGAATCTTCAGCTCAGGGTTGAGCTGCACTCTGTACAGACCACAACCATACGAAGTAACCAGAAAGGCACACTTTAGCATTGGATTAAAATTGACATTATGATCAAAATCATAATAATGTTCACTACAGTATCACATTTCTGTAAGCAGTGCTCTGTAAAAAAAACACTTGAATGTATTATGTTGTCATTACAAATGTACCAAACATACCAAAGCAGTATGGTATCTGTACCTGTATAATAAGTTTATAAATGCTTAAACTCATTATACAGGTTTCTTAGGTGTATCCAAATAACTTTATGTGAGAATTAGTGTCCATCTTAGAAACAGGTCGAAAGGTAGTAGAGGCAACAGCCCGATGTTAAAGCCACAGCTTCCGGTTCAGTGAGGTTAGGTCGGGAAGCTTTATTTCCTCACAGATTAAAGGTAGGCGTACCGAAATAAGGCGACAATGTTGACAAACAGCACTCGGAACTGAAAGCAAAAACAGACACAGGAAGGGAAGGGGGAAACCATTACAAGAGATTCATCTTTTGTTTGATGACAGGATGCCAATGAATGAAGGGCATATCTCGACAGGCACAAAGTTGATATTGACGAACTGAAAGGGAGTCCATACTTTCCAGTTCATTTTCAAGGCAGTCCAGTAACTTCCTCTCATCTTGCTTTCAAAGTCTCTCCATCCTTTTGCCTGCTAGAAAATATGGGATGGTCATTTAATTTATCTTTCATTTGCCTATATGAAAACTATATAGCATGTGTTTACTACACAATTAACATGAAGACACTGGACCAAATACTGTGGTCAAAATGTTGGTTGAAGCATTGCATGAGTGTTTTAATCATATATTAAAAGGGGCAGTTTGCCATTTTAAGATATCAGATTAGTAATGAGAAAAAGAACTGCGAGCATAGCAATGATCTTTTTTGCATAGCAGAGGTCTGCTGTATAGAAATAACAGATCGAAGAATGCATTTAACAATCAGAATCAAGTATTCACAAATCTGTTCACTAATAAATATAATTTTATGTGAGATAATGATCTGTTTGGCCATGTTTTATCAAATTTATAAAGAGAAGAACAGGTGGGTTCATTGTCAGTTCTGCATGAGTCTGGAGCACAGGTTTTCAATAAAAGGTGGGTTTGATCCGGATCTAGGAAGGTCATTTCAGGGGCTTTTTAAATCTCTGGTTTTTAAAACTGTAAAGACCTTTAATAGGAAGTTCTATTGAATCTGTAAAATGCAAACAAATTTGAAAAGAAAAACTGTTGTGACTAACTGGGTTATTGAAAATATGCTTTCATGTTGCATGACAGGAAGTGTATCCTGAAATGTCTCTCCTTCAACCATACTAAAACCAATTGCTCCCTCTGCTGCTGCAATTGTGTAGTTCCCACAACTTAATTCCAGAGCATCTCAAATCACTACAGAGCTCCTTTAATCTGATGGTAAGCAGGACAGTTTCTGAGATGACCTACCTCCAGGATGTTCATAACGAAGTAGAACATCAGCAGAAAGCCAGGGGCAAAAATAAGCCGATCCAGTAGCAGACGTTTGACTATTGTTGTGGAAAACTTCTTTATCTATCAATAATCTGGAGATGTACTAGTAATGATCGATAAATGGTCTTTCAGCAAATCAGAGTTGTCTTTTGTTGGTTCTTTATTTGAAGCGCGTCAAAGGTACATGTGTCACAGAATACAGAGTAGTCTGCAGGAGTGTGCACAATGGCCACAGAATTGCAAAGCTTATATACAGGATAGGGCGGGCAGACAGAGTTTTGTGTAGCTAGGCGGAACGCCTCAGAAATCTGCTTTCACAAAGATGTCTCATATCTTAGACACATGTGTCCTTGAGCTGTTTGAGTGTAACAGAAAACATTCTATGGAAGTTCAAACTTTGTGTGAAGAGTAGTAGTTTCCACATAGTCTGCCAAATCAGCTCTGTGGCCTTGAAGCGCTTGAGAATAATAACCCTCATAAGGGCATGCAGAGAAAAAACACATATCAAGAAATGGTATGGTAGTGTGTAGAAGCATTTGGTTTCACCATATATAATGTAACATAAGAAATTGCCACTACACTATGCAGAGCGGGTCTGTTGCAGGCATCCACACCTCCATCAGCTGGTAGAAGATATGGCTCACTGGACCTGTGATAAGAAACCTGAAATACACAGGAACATAGAGGACAGGTAATTTTCCCACAATTGGTGATGAATTTTAGCTCACAATCACAAACCCTTACATGTATTTTCCTGTTATTTAGCACATCAACCCTACATTTTGTTTCCATATAAGGTCTCACCCAAAGGTTGCATATCGTGCGGCTGCAGCCGGGTCGATCTCACCGACCAGGGCTCAACTCTTGATCTTTTTTCTTGCCTCCAAAATCTGAGACAGAACATTTCCTGAAGCTGAGCTCTGACATTTTACAGAGAACATAATACATCTACAAGATAATCAGTAAATTAATTGATTATGAAAATAATATTTAGGTGTGGCTTTAGTTTTGAGGGACAAAATCTCACAATATTGTCAACATGACAAAACTTCAGAGATTACCAGAGGTGGAGTTATTGGGCTTGAGTAATGTGCTGATTAGACAAGATTAATGATGGCAATTACTTTTTTCAATGGTTACTAACAGTTAAAGACATCTTAAAAAGATTGTGGGAAGAATGTGTCATGCATACACCCCCCCCCCCCCTTTTTTTTCTATATTGTTCTGCTCTCGTCCTCAGTGTATAAATCTCCCTGTGTGTTCACATCTTAACGTATATACCTGTGCTTTTATCTACAGTTTGTATGTTGGCAACTGTCTCTCTTTTTTTATCCTGCATATATCTTATTCATTTCACACTGTTCATACTGTTAATACTGTAGGCATCATACCCTGAGCATTTTGTAATCAATCCGTTTAGTTATTGCTATGCTCTGTATAATAATTTAAACTAAAGGATGATGTATCAGTTTCATCCTGTTTGATTGTAACTGTAAATATCCTTAACTAACAAGGACAAATTGACACATTTATAAATAATAACAATAATAACAAATTTATTTATATCACCACAGGAAATATTCCTCTACCAACGAGGGAGGAAAGGGCCACCATACTGAAACACTCAGTCATGATATTCATTACAAATAGTACATTTTGGAAGATAAAAACCTTAAGGTCCTGCATTAAGATTGTGTTATTGTTCTGTTTCATTTACACCTGCAGTTTGGTTACTTCTCTTCTTAGTTTTGGTTTCATGTCAGCAAAATGGTGAGTCAGCAGTGTTTGGAAAAATGAAGCTCAGCGCAAGTTCAGACAGGAAGACCTATCACTTTGTATTGCGCGTCATGGCAATACTCGCTCCCTTCACTAAATGATAGGGAGCGCCACTCCTCAGCTAACCTATCACTTCCCTCCGTTCACAAGCCTAATCATCTCACCTGTTAATCCCTCTATATATGCTCTCCCCTTTTCCATCAGCTGTCTTCCAGGTGTCAACGCGCAACCCTCCTCCACCCCTTCGCCTCCTGCTTCCAAATCAGGGCCAAGCCCAACCTTCTCCCTTCCAACCGGACCTAACCACTTATCACCACCACCAGTGTCTAGACCCGGGGGGGTTCATCGGAAACGGTTCTTCCCTTCCCGAATGACATCCTACAAAACCTGGGCCTAATCGCCAAACACCATTTCATTCAATTGTTATAAACTGTCATCATTATGTTTCATTTATATAATGTGACCCGATAATAAACATGTATTCCATACATCACGTCTCTCCTGATTGAACCTGTGTTATGAGGAATTCATAAGGAATGTTGCACAGGGCTTGTGATTTACATTGTGACAGTGATTGCCATTTGTCCTGTTTTTAGTCAAGTGTTGTTTAACTTTGGTAATAAAAATTGTTTTCAATCTTTTCGTTTTGTTTGTTTTAGGTTTACTGTGAGTGGCTAAACATAGACTCTGACGTGTTATTTAGATTTTATCTGATGAAAGGATTTTCCCTTTCCTTTTAAAAACTTGGCAGACCTGTCAACACATGATCTAATCTGTGAATCATAAACGTGCCTTAAGGCTCTGATCACCTGAGCTTTACAGGGAGGTTGTGAGGCCTTCATTTTAAGTGGTGTTAAACAACTTTTTAGTCTGTATTATTATGTAAGATACAAACTAATTATCACAGGAGGAGGGCCAAGTAAAGACCTGAATGAACAGAGCGTTCCCGCTGAACAGTCGTCCTGCATTAGTAAAGTATAAAGTTAGAAAAACCAAAGAGATAACAGAACAATGTTAAAGCGTAAGGGAGAAGGAAACCCTGAATGTGTAGTAAAAGAGAAGAGCCTATTTATTATTACCAATTGTTAAAACAAATACACCATACAAAAAGAAAAATGTTATCAACAATTTCCAAAAATATCAGCAAAACTCATCTCTGATGCAATAGTTACACAAAATAATCTGCTTTAATTTCATGCAATTTATCTTAGACAAACTTCCTACAGTTATGGCGTTCACTTTTTGGGTTAACTGTACAGTCTAGTCTTAGTTCAGTACTGTTATTGTTATGGTTTAAACCAGGGGTCTCCAAACCTTTTTCACCGAGGGCCACATACAGAAAAATATACGAAGGGCTGGGCCACTAACTAGATGTATATTGCCTCATTAGTTCATTTATAAGTTAGCAAAATCAATCAAATGTAGGTCAATTATGCTTTTGTGTGTGTTAGCAGCTCATCCCTTCAACAGAAGCCTCAGATTGCCTGATAAGGAGAAATAGGAAGGGTGTATTTCAAGCTTGTTATGTAAATAAGTCATAGGGCTTTTTTCTTATCAAATAAGATATGCTAGAAAATGTTTCCAACTTGAATTGACTGAATTTATTTGAAAAGTGGTCTTATTAACACATGAATACTACTGTGTTAATAAGATCACTTGTCCATGTTCCAATATATATTTTATTTTATTTGCTGAGGGCCGATTCAAAATGGTCCGCGGGCCGTAGTTTGGACACCCCTGGTTTAAACGTAACAATACTAAAGAGTCACTTTGAGTTCATCATGAGTCGTCAGTTTATTGAACTACAGGAAAAACTTCACGTCAAGGGGAAAGTCCGGGACTACACCCTCATGCACTTTACAATGTCCAAAACACTGCAGGTCATTTTTGGAGATTAGAAACCGAAAATGAAGAAGGCATGGAAGGGAAAACGAATCATAAAGGAGGGGGCGGGCTCGATCAGCTGTGCAGACTGTATATAAACAGAGGAGAGAAGAAGCCTGAGTCAGCTGCTCCGGAGAAACTATTCCTGTCACTGTTTAAAGAAGAGCGACGATTTCTGGAGGATTTTTCTAAACTTATCTCAAGGTACGAAGTTTTCTTTATCAGCACTGTCATGAAATGTACCGTGATACTTTATTCTCTGGGGGGGGGAAAGGTTTTTTTCTAGTGGACTTATTTGTATCAATGTATTCAGTGATGTAAAGTATAGAATAGATTCACGATACTTTTTTTTTTTTCAATGAGGGACTTGTAGGTATTTATTTAAATGTTTTGCTACTTTGTACTAATAAAGTTCAAAGATAAATAGTTTACTTTTACTCCACTGCATTTATTTATTACATTTAGTTACCTTGCAGATTTGCATTAATGGTGTGTAATGGTTACCCCACAGTATTCACTTTTATTTTATAAGCTGTGCCTTTACCAGCTTTGATAACACTTTAATGTATCAATAACATATAATCAAAACATGTCATTTATATTATTCTGAAACAGGCCAATCTGCATAATGAGTACTTTTACCTTTTGTACTTTAAGTATATTTTCATGCTAATACTTTTGTACTTTTACTTAAGTAACATTTTGAATGCACAACTTTTACTTGTAAAAGAGCATTCCTACACTCTGGTACTTCTACTTTTAATTAAGTACACACTCTTAGTTTTTCTTCCTCCTCTCAATGTATTTACCTCTCTTTCAGGCCACTTTCATCATGGATCTTACAATCAGTCTGATGAATGGAAGCTCCCACATCCTGAGGGTGCGCCCGCATGACACAGTGGGCTCTCTGAAAATACTCATCCAGCAGAAACTAGGGTTTTCATGTGAGTCCCAGAAGCTGGTCTTTGAGAACGGCTGCAGCACAACTCTCAACAACGACTCTGCGACCCTCGAGTCCTACGGCCTGCACTCCGGGGCCAGGGTGAACCTGCTAGTGACCACACCGGCCATCATCCAGGTGTTCCTCAAAAACGACAAGGGAGTGAGCAGCACGTATGACATCAAACCGGATGAGACGGTGAGCCACTTCAGGAGCAGGGTGGAGGAGAGAGAGCGGGTCCCGGTGAGCCAGCAGAGTCTCGTCCACGAGGGCAGAGTGATGAACGAGGGGAAACTCTCCGACTACAACGTCCGAGCGCATAGCACCATCTCCCTGAACCTGCGCCTGAGAGGAGGCTGAGGACACTTTCAGTTAAAAGACATTTCTGGACATTCCTTTATTTCATCTTAACATGATGATCATTTAGCTTGTATTTTATTTATTTAAATTTAAATTACAATCATTAATACATTCCTCGATTAGAAATCATTCCAAAAAGAAAACTTTCTTTGTTTTGGCTTAACAAATATGTTATGAACACATCTTCATACTATAACTTTAATTATGAGCAAATTGGTTCCACTGCATGTTTTTAAAGCCCGGATAAGTGCAATGATACTTGATACTGTTGGTACTTGTCAATGTCGCTAGGTATGTAAATGTAGACCTGTAAATATGATGTCCTTTATTGTTTTCTGCTGTTTGATGTTTGATGTTGTAACCTACTTGCTGTTGGGCAGGTCTCCCTTGAAAAAGAGATCGATGATCTCAATGGGACCACCTGGTTAAATAAAGGTTTGAATGAATGAATGACACTTCAAAATCTGACTACATCAAATGTACACTGTTACTGTTACACTGTAATAAAGATTTTAATTTTGAATGTCTGTTCTCATTTCCTGTTCTTTACTGAATCTTCAGCTCAGGGTTGAGCTGCACTCTGTACAGACCACAACCATACGAAGTAACCAGAAAGGCACACTTTAGCATTGGATTAAAATTGACATTATGATCAAAATCATAATAATGTTCACTACAGTATCACATTTCTGTAAGCAGTGCTCTGTAAAAAAAACACTTGAATGTATTATGTTGTCATTACAAATGTACTAACCTACCAAAGCAGTATGTTATAAATGCTTAAACTCATTATACAGGTTTCTTAGGTGTATCCAAATAACTGTATGTGAGAATTAGTGTCCATCTTAGAAACAGGTCGAAAGATAGTAGAGGAAACAGCCCAATGTTAAAGCCACAGCTTCCGGTTCAGTGAGGTTAGGTCGGGAAGCTTTATTTCCTCACAGATTAAAGGTAGGCGTACCGAAATAAGGCAACATGTTGACAAACAGCACTCGGAACTGAAAGCAAAAACAGACACAGGAAGGGAAGGGGGAAACCATTACAAGTGATTCATCTTTTGTTTGATGACAGGATGCCAATGAATGAAGGGCATATCTCGACAGGCACAAAGTTGATATTGACGAACTGAAAGGGAGTCCACACTTTCCAGTTCATTTTCAAGGCAGTCCAGTAACTTCCTCTCATCTTGCTTTCAAAGTCTCTCCATCCTTTTGCCTGCTAGAAAATATGGGATGGTCATTTAATTTATCTTTCATTTGTCTATATGAAAACTATATAGCATGTGTTTACTACACAATTAACATGAAGACACTGGACCAAATACTGTGGTCAAAATGTAGGTTGAAGCATAGCATGAGTGTTTTAATCATATATTAAAAGGGGCAGTTTGCCATTTTAAGATATCAGATTAGAAATGAGAAAAAGAACTGCGAGCATAGCAATGATCTTTTTTGCATAGCAGAGGTCTGCTGTATAGAAATAACAGATCAAAGAATGCAGTTAACAATCAGAATCAAGTATTCACAAATCTGTTCACTAATAAATATAATTTTATGTGAGATAATGATCTGTTTGGCCATGTTTTATCAAATTTATAAAGAGAAGAACAGGTGGGTTCAATGTCAGTTCTGCATGAGTCTGGAGCACAGGTTTTCAATAAAAGGTGGGTTTGATCCGGATCTAGGAAGGTCATTTCAGGGGCTTTTTAAATCTCTGGTTTTTAAAACTGTAAAGACCTTTAATAGGAAGTTCTATTGAATCTGTAAAATGCAAACAAATTTGAAAAGAAAAACTGTTGTGACTAACTGGGTTATTGAAAATATGCTTTCATGTTGCATGACAGGAAGTGTATCCTGAAATGTCTCTCCTTCAACCATACTAAAACCAATTGCTCCCTCTGCTGCTGCAATTGTGTAGTTCCCACAACTTAATGCTGGAGCATCTCAAATCACTACAGAGCTCCTTTAATCTGATGGTAAGCAGGACAGTTTCTGAGATGACCTACCTCCAGGATGTTCATAACGAAGTAGAACATCAGCAGAAAGCCAGGGGCAAAAATAAGCCGATCCAGTAGCAGACGTTTGACTATTGTTGTGGAAAACTTCTTTATCTATCAATAATCTGGAGATGTACTAGTAATGATCGATAAATGGTCTTTCAGCAAATCAGAGTTTTCTTTCGTTGGTTCTTTATTTGAAGCGCGTCAAAGGTACATGTGTCATAAAATACAGAGTAGTCTGCAGGAGTGTGCACAATAGCCACAGAATTGCAAAGCTTATATACAGGATAGGGCGGGCAGACAGAGTTTTGTGTAGCTAGGCGGAACGCCTCAGAAATCTGCTTTCACAAAGATGTCTCATATCGCTATTAGACACATGTGTCCTTGAGCTGTTTGAGTGTAACAGAAAACATTCTATGGAAGTTCAAACTTTGTGTGAAGAGTAGTTTCCACATAGTCTGCCAAATCAGCTCTGTGGCCTTGAAGCGCTTGAGAATAATAACCCTCATAAGGGCATGCAGAGAAAAAACACATATCAAGAAATGGTACGGTAGTGTGTAGGAGCATTTGGTTTTACCATATATAATGTAACATAAGAAATTGCCACTACACTATGCAGAGCGGGTCTGCTGCGGGCATCCACACCTCCATCAGCTGGTAGAAGATATGGCTCACTGGACCTGTGATAAGAAACCTGAAATACACAGGAACATAGAGGACAGGTAATTTTCCCACAATTGGTGATGAATTTTAGCTCACAATCACAAACCCTTACATGTATTTTCCTGTTATTTAGCACATCAACCCTACATTTTGTTTCCATATAAGGTCTCACCCAAAGGTTGCATATCGTGCGGCTGCAGCCGGGTCGATCTCACCGACCAGGGCTCAACTCTTGATCTTTTTTCTTGCCTCCAAAATCTGAGACAGAACATTTCCTGAAGCTGAGCTCTGACATTTTACAGAGAACATAATACATCTACAAGATAATCAGTAAATTAATTGATTATGAAAATAATATTTAGGTGTGGCTTTAGTTTTGAGGGACAAAATCTCACAATATTGTCAACATGACAAAACTTCAGAGATTACCAGAGGTGGAGTTATTGGGCTTGAGTAATGTGCTGATTAGACAAGATTAATGATGGCAATTACTTTTTTCAATGGTTACTAACAGTTAAAGACATCTTAAAAAGATTGTGGGAAGAATCTGTCATGCATACACCCCCCCCCCCCCCTTTTTTTTCTATATTGTTCTGCTCTCGTCCTCAGTGTATAAATCTCCCTGTGTGTTCACATCTTAACGTATATACCTGTGCTTTTATCTACAGTTTGTATCTTGGCAACTGTCTCTCTTTTTTTATCCTGCATATATCTTATTAATTTCACACTGTTCATACTGTTAATACTGTAGGCATCATACCCTGAGCATTTTGTAATCAATCCGTTTAGTTATTGCTATGCTCTGTATAATAATTTAAACTAAAGGATGATGTATCAGTTTCATCCTGTTTGATTGTAACTGTAAATATCCTTAACTAACAAGGACAAATTGACACATTTATAAATAATAACAATAATAACAAATGTATTTATATCACCACAGGAAATATTCCTCTACCAACGAGGGAGGAAAGGGCCACCATACTGAAACACTCAGTCATGATATTCATTACAAATAGTACATTTTGGAAGATAAAAACCTTAAGGTCCTGCATTAAGATTGTGTTATTGTTCTGTTTCATTTACACCTGCAGTTTGGTTACTTCTCTTCTTAGTTTTGGTTTCATGTCAGCAAAATGGTGAGTCAGCAGTGTTTGGAAAAATGAAGCTCAGCGCAAGTTCAGGCAGGAAGACCTATCACTTTGTATTGCGCGTCATGGCAATACTCGCTCCCTTCACTAAATGATAGGGAGCGCCACTCCTCAGCTAACCTATCACTTCCCTCCGTTCACAAGCCTAATCATCGCACCTGTTAATCCCTCTATATATGCTCTCCCCTTTTCCATCAGCTGTCTTCCAGGTGTCAACGCGCAACCCTCCTCCACCCCTTCGCCTCCTGCTTCCAACTCAGGGCCAAGCCCAACCTTCTCCCTTCCAACCGGACCTAACCACTTATCACCACCACCAGTGTCTAGACCCGGGGGGGTTCATCGGAAACGGTTCTTCCCTTCCCGAATGACATCCTACAAAACTTGGGCCTAATCGCCAAACACCATTTCATTCAATTGTTATAAACTGTCATCATTATGTTTCATTTATATAATGTGACCCGATAATAAACATGTATTCCATACATCACGTCTCTCCTGATTGAACCTGTGTTATGAGGAATTCATAAGGAATGTTGCACAGGGCTTGTGATTTACATTGTGACAGTGATTGCCATTTGTCCTGTTTTTAGTCAAGTGTTGTTTAACTTTGGTAATAAAAATTGTTTTCAATCTTTTCGTTTTGTTTGTTTTAGGTTTACTGTGAGTGGCTAAACATAGACTCTGACGTGTTATTTAGATTTTATCTGATGAAAGGATTTTCCCTTTCCTTTTAAAAACTTGGCAGACCTGTCAACACATGATCTAATCTGTGAATCATAAACGTGCCTTAAGGCTCTGATCCCCTGAGCTTTACAGGGAGGTTATGAGGCCTTCATTTTAAGTGGTGTTAAACAACTTTTTAGTCTGTATTATTATTTAAGATACAAACTAATTATCACAGGAGGAAGGCCAAGTAAAGACCTGAATGAACAGAGCGTTCCCGCTGAACAGTCGTCCTGCATTAGTAAAGTATAAAGTTAGAAAAACCAAAGAGATAACAGAACAATGTCAAAGCGTAAGGGAGAAGGAAACCCTGAATGTGTAGTAAAAGAGAAGAGCCTATTTATTATTACCAATTGTTAAAACAAATACACCATACAAAAAGAAAAATGTTATCAACAATTTCCAAAAATATCAGCAAAACTCATCTCTGATGCAATAATTACACAAAATAATCTGCTTTAATTTCATGCAATTTATCTTAGACAAACTTCCTACAGTTATGGCATTCACTTTTTGGGTTAACTGTACAGTCTAGTCTTAGTTCAGTACTGTTATTGTTATGGTTTAAACCAGGGGGTCAAACTTTTTTCACCGAGGGCCACATACAGAAAAATAATACAAAGGTCTGGGCCACTCAGTAGACTATAGAGTCTAGTGAGTGGCCCAGACCTTCGTATATTTAGTATATTGCCTCATTAGTTCATTTATAAGTTAGCAAAATCAATCAAATGTAGGTCAATTATGCGTGTGAGTGTTAGCAGCTCATCCCTTCAACAGAAGCCTCAGATTGCCTAATAAGGAGAAATAGGAAGGGTGTATTTCAAGCTTGTTATGTAAATAAGTCATAGAGCTTTTTTCTTATCAAATAAGATGTGCTAGAAAATGTTTCCAACTTTAATTGACTGAATTTATTTGAAAAGTGGTCTTATTAACACATGAATACGACTGTGTTAATAAGATCACTTGTCCATGTTCCAATATATTTTATTTTATTTGCTGAGGGCCGATTCAAAATGGTCCGCGGGCCGTAGTTTGGACACCCCTGGTTTAAACGTAACAATACTAAAGAGTCACTTTGAGTTCATCTTGAGTCGTCAGTTTATTGAATTACACGAAAAACTTCACGTCAAGGGGAAAGTCCGGGACTACACCCTCATGCACTTTACAATGTCCAAAACACTGCAGGTCATTTTTGGAGATTAGAAACCGAAAATGAAGAAGGCATGGAAGGGAAAACGAATCATAAACGAGGGGGCGGGCTCGAACAGCTGTGCAGACTGCATATAAACAGAGGAGAGAAGAAGCCTGAGTCAGCTGCTCCGGAGAAACTATTCCTGTCACTGTTTAAAGAAGAGCGACGATTTCTGGAGGATTTTTCTAAACTTATCTCAAGGTACGAAGTTTTCTTTATCAGCACTGTCATGAAATGTACCGTGATACTTTATTCTCTGGGGGGGGGAAAGGTTTTTTTCTAGTGGACTTATTTGTATCAATGTATTCAGTGATGTAAAGTATAGAATAGATTCACGATACTTTTTTTTTTTTTCAATGAGGGACTTGTAGGTATTTATTTAAATGTTTTGCTACTTTGTACTAATAAAGTTCAAAGATAAATAGTTTACTTTTACTCCACTGCATTTATTTATTACATTTAGTTACCTTGCAGATTTGCATTAATGGTGTGTAATGGTTACCCCACAGTATTCACTTTTATTTTATAAGCTGTGCCTTTACCAGCTTTGATAACACTTTAATGTATCAATAACATATAATCAAAACATGTCATTTATATTATTCTGAAACAGGTCAATCTGCATACAGTAATGAGTACTTTTACCTTTGGTACTTTAAGTATATTTTCATGCTAATACTTTTGTACTTTTACTTGAGTAACATTTTGAATGCACAACTTTTACTTGTAAAAGAGCATTCCTACACTCTGGTACTTCTACTTTTAATTAAGTACACACTCCTAGTTTTTCTTCCACCTCTCAATGTATTTACCTCTCTTTCAGGCCACTTTCATCATGGATCTTACCATCAGTCTGATGAATGGAAGCTCCCACACCCTGAGGGTGCGCCCGCATGACACAGTGGGCTCTCTGAAAATACTCATCCAGCAGAAACTAGGGTTTTCATGTGAGTCCCAGAAGCTGGTCTTTGTGAACGGCTCTAGCACAACTCTCAACAATGACTGTGCGACCCTCGAGTCCTACGGCCTGCGCTCCGGGGCCAGGGTGAACCTGCTGGTGACCACACCGGCCATCATCCAGGTGTTCCTCAAAAACGAGAAGGGGGTGAGCAGCACGTATGACATCAAACCGGATGAGACGGTGAGCCACTTCAGGAGCAGGGTGGAGGAGAGAGAGCGGGTCCCGGTGAGCCAGCAGAGTCTCGTCCACGAGGGCAGAGTGATGAACGAGGGGAAACTCTCCGACTACAACGTCCGAGCGCATAGCACCATCTCCCTGAACCTGCGCCTGAGAGGAGGCTGAGGACACTTTCAGTTAAAAGACATTTCTGGACATTCCTTTATTTCATCTTAACATGATGATCATCTAGCTTGTATTTTATTTATTTAAATTTAAATTACAATCATTAATACATTCCTCGACTAGAAATCATTCCAAAAAGAAAACTTTCTTTGTTTTGGCTTAACAAATATGTTATAAACACATCTTCATACTATAACTTTAATTATGAGCAAATTGGTTCCACTGCATGTTTTTAAAGCCCGGATAAGTGCAATGATACTTGATACTGTTGGTACTTGTCAATGTCGCTAGGTATGTAAATGTAGACCTGTAAATATGATGTCCTTTATTGTTTTCTGCTGTTTGATGTTTGATGTTGTAACCTACTTGCTGTTGGGCAGGTCTCCCTTGAAAAAGAGATCGATGATCTCAATGGGACCACCTGGTTAAATAAAGGTTTGAAGGAATGAATGACACTTCAAAATCTGACTACATCAAATGTACACTGTTACTGTTACACTGTAATAAAGATTTTAATCTTGCATGTCTGTTCTCATTTCCTGTTCTTTACTGAATCTTCAGCTCAGGGTTGAGCTGCACTCTGTACAGACCACAACCATACGAAGTAACCAGAAAGGCACACTTTAGCATTGGATTAAAATTGACATTATGATCAAAATCATAATAATGTTCACTACAGTATCACATTTCTGTAAGCAGTGCTCTTTAAAAAAAACACTTGAATGTATTATGTTGTCATTACAAATGTACCAAACATACCAAAGCAGTATGTTATAAATGCTTAAACTCATTGTACAGGTTTCTTAGGTGTATCCAAATAACTTTATGTGAGAATTAGTGTCCATCTTAGAAACAGGTCAAAAGGTAGTAGAGGAAACAGCCCGATGTTAAAGCCACAGCTTCCGGTTCAGTGAGGTTTGGTCGGGAAGCTTTATTTTCTCACAGATGCAAGGTAGGCGTACCGAAATAAGGCGACAATGTTGACAAACAGCACTCGGAACTGAAAGCAAAAACAGACACAGGAAGGGAAGGGGGAAACCATTACAAGTGATTCATCTTTTGTTTGATGACAGGATGCCAATGAATGAAGGGCATATCTCGACAGGCACAAAGTGGATATTGACGAACTGAAAGGGAGTCCACACTTTCCAGTTCATTTTCAAGGCAGTCCAGTAACTTCCTCTCATCTTGCTTTCAAAGTCTCTCCATCCTTTTGCCTGGTTGAAAAGATGGGATGGTCATTTAATTTATCTTTCATTTGCCTATATGAAAACTATATAGCATGTGTTGACTACACAATTAACATGAAGACACTGGACCAAATACTGTGGTCAAAATGTAGGTTGAAGCATTGCATGAGTGTTTTAATCATATATTAAAAGGGGCAGTTTGCCATTTTAAGATATCAGATTAGTAATGAGAAAAAGAACTGCGAGCATAGCAATGATCTTTTTTGCATAGCAGAGGTCTGCTGTATAGAAATAACAGATCGAAGAATGCAGTTAACAATCAGAATCAAGTATTCACAAATCTGTTCACTAATAAATATAATTTTATGTGAGATAATGATCTGTTTGGCCATGTTTTATCAAATTTATAAAGAGAAGAACAGGTGGGTTCAATGTCAGTTCTGCATGAGTATGGAGCACAGGTTTTCAATAAAAGGTGGGTTTGATCCGGATCTAGGAAGGTCATTTCAGGGGCTTTTTAAATCTCTGATTTTTAAAACTGTAAAGACCTTTAATAGGAAGTTCTATTAAACCTGTATAATGCAAACACATTTGAACAAAAAAACTATTGTGACTAACTGGGTTATTGAAAATATGCTTTCATGTTGCATGACAGGAAGTGTATCCTGAAATGTTTCTCCTTCAACCATACTAAAACCAATTGCTCCCTCTGCTGCTGCAATTGTGTAGTTCCCACAACTTAATGCTGGAGCATCTCAAATCACTACAGAGCTCCTTTAATCTGATGGTAAGCAGGACAGTTTCTGAGATGACCTACCTAGGATGTTCATAACGAAGTAGAACATCAGCAGAAAGCCAGGGGCAAAAATAAGCCGATCCAGTAGCAGACGTTTGACTATTGTTGTTGAAAACTTCTTTATCTATCAATAATCTGGAGATGTACTAGTAATGATCGATAAATGGTCTTTCAGCAAATCAGAGTTGTCTTTTGTTGGTTCTTTATTTGAAGCGCGTCAAAAGTACATGTCTCACACATAGCCGTGGGAACATGTTTCAAATGGGGGGTGCTGTGGGGATCACATCCTCTAGGGGGGTCAGGGGGGAATATTTTTTTTCAATATTATAAAGTAAAATGCTTCAATGTGGTGCACTTTGAGCTTAATTGCCAGAGACTAGATCTAAGGGGTACAACTCTAAACACCCATATCGAAAAGATCGGTTTACATTTTAATAATCAATTAAGTGTGTGGACATAACCAATAACCTAACATAGCCAATAACAAGTAAATGTAACTTATTTTATTTTTGTTGTTCATTTATTTCTTATTTTACCAGTTAACATTTATTTATTTATGCATATTCTTTAATCTCTCCAGATTTAAACAATATTTCTGGTTTACTGTCCTATAGTATCCACTGGAATGATATCAAACCTGTTTTTATTTATCCCAATAATTAAGGTGTGCCTTGGAAATATTTGTTTACATAAATTGTTAACAAACCGTTTGAGACCCTCTGAGATAACTTAGACTAAAATGAACTATCTAAACCCTCAGAGTCCTTTACCTCACTGAGCCTCTCAGTCTGTCTGGCTATCAGTCCTGTCCAGACAGCTGCTATCAGTCCTGTCCAGACAGCTGATATCTGTCCTGTGTGTGAGCTGCGGGCGCCTGATAAGCCAACATCCCCCACTTTCATCGTACAGGGCAAATGGAAACTGTAACCGGGAGAAAAGGGGGTTATCTTTACTTAATTATGAATGTTGTTACATCAGGGCTGAACATTCGTTTTTTTGTATTATATTTCCATTTAATCTTGTGGACGTGCAGATTCCCTGTCCTCCATCAGGGGGTGCTGCAGCACCCTCAGCACCCCTACTTCCCACGGCCCTGGTCTCACAGAATACAGAGTAGTCTGCAGGAGTGTGCACAATAGCCACAGAATTGCAAAGCTTATATACAGGATAGGGCGGGCAGACAGAGTTTTGTGTAGCTAGGCGGAACGCCTCAGAAATCTGCTTTCACAAAGATGTCTCATATCTTAGACACATGTGTCCTTGAGCTGTTTGAGTGTAACAGAAAACATTCTATGGAAGTTCAAACTTTGTGTGAAGAGTAGTTTCCACATAGTCTGCCAAATCAGCTCTGTGGCCTTGTAGCGCTTGAGAATAATAACCCTCATAAGGGCATGCAGAGAAAAAACACATATCAAGAAATGGTACGGTAGTGTGTAGAAGCATTTGGTTTTACCATATATAATGTAACATAAGGAATTGCCACTACACTATGCAGAGCGGGTCTGTTGCAGGCATCCACACCTCCATCAGCTGGTAGAAGATATGGCTCACTGGACCTGTGATAAGAAACCTGAAATACACAGGAACATAGAGGACAGGTAATTTTCCCACAATTGGTGATGAATTTTAGCTCACAATCACAAACCCTTACATGTATTTTCCTGTTATTTAGCACATCAACCCTACATTTTGTTTCCATATAAGGTCTCACCCAAAGGTTGCATATCGTGCGGCTGCAGCCGGGTCGATCTCACCGACCAGGGCTCAACTCTTGATCTTTTTTCTTGCCTCCAAAATCTGAGACAGAACATTTCCTGAAGCTGAGCTCTGACATTTTACAGAGAACATAATACATCTAAAAGATAATCAGTAAATTAATTGATTATGAAAATAATATTTAGGTGTGGCTTTAGTTTTGAGGGACAAAATCTCACAATATTGTCAACATGACAAAACTTCAGAGATTACCAGAGGTGGAGTTATTGGATTTGAGTAATGTGCTGATTAGACAAGATTAATGATGGCAATTACTTTATTCAATGGTTACTAACAGTTAAAGACATCTTAAAAAGATTATGGGAAGAATGTGTCATGCATACCCCCCCCCCCCCATTTTTTTCTATATTGTTCTGCTCTCGCCCTCAGTGCATAAATCTCCCTGTGTGTTCACATCTTAACGTATATACCTGTGCTTTTATCTACAGTTTGTATCTTGGCAACTGTCTCTCTTTTTTATCCCGTACATATCTTATTCATTTCACACTGTTCATACTGTTAATACTGTAGGCATCATACCCTGAGCGTTTTGTAATCAATCCGTTTAGTTATTCTCTCTATGCTCTGTATAATAATTTAAACCAAAGGATGATGTATCAGTTTCATCCTGTTTGATTGTAACTGTAAATATCCTTAACTAACAAGGACAAATTGATAAATTGATAAATAATAACAATAATAACACATTTATTTATATCACCACAGGAAATATTCCTCTACCAATGAGGGAGGAAAGGGCCACCATACTGAAACACCCAGAGTTATGATATTTATTACAAATAGTACATTTTGGAAGTTAAATAAAAACCTTAAGGTCTTGCAGTTTTACACCTGCAGTTTGGTTACTTCTCTTCTGAGTTTTGGTTTCATGTCAGCAAAATGGTGAGTCAGCAGTGTTTGGACAACCTGTGTTATGAGGAATTCATAAGGAATGTTGCACAGGGCTTGTGATTTACATTGTGACAGTGATTGCCATGTGTCCTGTTTTTATTCAAGTGTTGTTTAACTTTGGTAATAAAAATTGTTTTCAAACTTTTCGTTTTGTTTGTGTTAGGTTTACTGTGTGTGGCTAAACATAGACTCTGACGTATTATTTAGATTTTATCTGATAAAAGGATTTTCCCTTTCCTTTTAAAAACTTGGCAGACCTGTCAACACATGATCTAATCTGTGAATCATAAACGTGCCTTAAGGCTCTGGTCACCTGAGCTTTACAGGGAGGTTGTGAGGCCTTCATTTTAAGTGGTGTTAAACAACTTTTTAGTCTGTATTATTATTTAAGATACAAACTAATTATCACAGGAGGAGGGCCAAGTAAAGACCTGAATGAACAGAGCGTTCCCGCTGAACAGTCGTCCTGCATTAGTAAAGTATAAAGTTAGAAAAACCAAAGAGATAACAGAACAATGTTAAAGCGTAAGGGAGAAGGAAACCCTGAATGTGTAGTAAAAGAGAAGAGCCTATTTATTATTACCAATTGTTAAAACAAATACACCATACAGAAAGAAAAATGTTATCAACAATTTCCAAAAATATCAGCAAAACTCATCTCTGATGCAATAGTTACACAAAATAATCTGCTTTAATTTCATGCAATTTATCTTAGACAAACTTCCTACGGTTATCGCGTTCACTTTTTGGTTTAACTGTACAGTCTAGTCTTAGTTCAGTACTGTTATTGTTATGGTTTAAACCAGGGGTCTCCAAACTTTTTTCACCGAGCGCCACATACAGAACAATATACGAAGACCTGGGCCACTAACTAGATGTATATTGCCTCATTAGTTCATTTATAAGTGAGCAAAATCAATCAAATGTAGGTCAATTATGCGTGTGAGTGTTAGCAGCTCATCCCTTCAAACAGAAGCCTCAGATTGCCTAATAAGAAGAAATATGAAGGGTGTATTTCAAGCTTGTTATGTAAATAAGTCATAGGGCTTTTTCTTATAAAATTATCAAAGTTTCCAACTTTAATTGACTGAATTTATTTTAAAAGTGGTCTTATTAACACATGAATACTACTATGTTATTAAGACCACTTGTCCATGTTCCATTATACTTTTTTTATTTGCTGAGGAACGACTCAAAATGGTCCGCGGGCCGTAGTTTGGACACCCCTGGTTTAAACGTAACAATACTAAAGAGTCACTTTGAGTTTATCATGAGTCGTCAGTTTATTCAATTACAGGAAAAACTTAACGTTAAGGGGAAAGTCCGGGACTACACCATCATGCACTTTACAATGTCCAAAACACTGCAGGTCATTTTTGGATAATAGAAACCGAAAATGATGAAGGCATGGAAGGAAACGAATCTTAAACGAGGGGGCGGGCTCGATCAGCTGTGCAGACTGCATATAAACAGAGGAGAGAAGAAGCCTGCGTCAGCTGCTCCGGAGAAACGATTCCTGTCACTGTTTAAAGAAGAGCGACGATTTCTGGAGGATTTTTTTTTTCTATCTCAAGGTACGAAGTTTTCTTTATCAGCCCTGTCATGAAATGTACCGTGATACTTTATTCTCAGGGGGGGAAAAAGTTTTTTCTAGTGGACTTATTTGTATCAATGTATTCAGTGATGTAAAGTATAGGATAGATTCAATGTACTTTTTTTTTTATTTTTAATGAGGGACTTTTAATTATTTATTTAAATGTTTTGCTACTTTGTACTTATAAAATGTAAAGGTAAATAGTGTACATTTATTGCATTTATGTATTACATTTAGTTACCTTGCAGATTTGCATTAATGGTGTGATATAGCAACACTTAAATTAGACTTTAGTTACACCTGGATTAAATTCACCATTTATTTAATAGGCTGCACCTTTACCAGCTTTGATAACACTTTAATGTATCAATAAAATATAATCAAATCATGTGACTTATATTATTCTGAAATAGGCCAATCTGCATAATATGTACTTTTACTTTTGGCACTTTCAGTATATTTTTGTGCTAATACTTTGTACTTTAATTTGAGCTGGACTTTTACTTGCAAGCAAGTATTCCTACACTCTAGTACTTCTACTTTAAATTGAGTACGCCTCTGAATGTATTTACCTCTCTTTCAGGCCACGTTCATCATGGATCTAATCATCACTCTGTTGGGGAACTCCCATACCCTGAGGGTGCACCCGCATGACACAGTGGGCTCTCTGAAAATACTCATCCAGCAGAAACTAGGGATTTCATGTGAGTCCCAGAAGCTGGTCTTTGTGAATGGCTCTAGCACAACTCTCAACAACGACTGTGCGACCCTCGAGTCCTACGGCCTGTGCTCCGGGGCCAGGGTGTCCCTGCTGGTGACCCCGGTGACCCCGGTGACCCCGCCGGCCCCAATCCAGGTGTTCCTCAAGAACGAGAAGGGGGTGAGCAGCACGTATGACATCAAACCGGATGAGACGGTGAGCCACTTCAGGAGCAGGGTGGAGGAGAGAGAGCGTGTCCCGGTGAGCCAACAGATGCTCCTCCACGAGAGCAGAGAGATGAACGAGGGGAAACTCTCCGACTACAACGTCCGGGCGAATAGCACCATCTTCCTGAACCTGCGGCTGAGAGGAGGCTGAGGACACTTTCAGTTAAAAGACATTTCTGGACATTCCTTTATTTGATCTAAAAATGAAGATCATTTAGCTTATATTTTTATTTAAAATTGCACTCATTAATACATTCCTCAATTAGAAATCATTCCAAAAATAAAACTTTCTTTGTTTTGGCTTTACAAATATGTTATAAACACATCTTCATGTTATAATTTTATTATGACACTTCAAATCTGACTACATCAAATGTACACTGTTAAAAAATAATAAAGATTTTAATCTTGCATGTCTGTTCTCATTTCCTGTTCTTTACTGAATCTTCAGCTCAGGGTTGAGCTGCACTCTGTACAGACCACAACCATACGAAGTAACCAGAAAGGCACACTTTAGCATTGGATTAAAATTGACATCATGATCAAAATAATATGTTCACAATGTTCACTACAGTATCACATTTCTGTAAGCAGTGCTCTGTAAAAAAACACTTACATGTATTATGTTGTCATTACAAATGTACCAAACATACCATAGCAGTATGTTATAAAGGCTTAAACTCATTATACAGGTTTCTTAGGTGTATCCAAATAACTGTATGTGAGAATTAGTGTCCATCTTAGAAACAGGTCAAAAGGTGGTAGAGGAAACAGCCCGATGTTAAAGCCACAGCTTCCGGTTCAGTGAGGTTAGGTCGGGAAGCTTTATTTCCTCACAGATGCAAGGTAGGCGTACCAAAATAAGGCGACCATGTTGGCAAACAGCACTCGGAACTGAAAGCAAAAACAGACACAGGAAGGGAAGGGGAAAACCATTACAAGAGATTCATCTTTTGTTTGATGACAGGATGCCAATGAATGAAGGGCATACCTCGACAGGCACAAAGTTGATATTGACGAACTGAAAGGGAGTCCACACTTTCCAGTTCATTTTCAAGGCAGTCCAGTAACTTCCTCTCATCTTGCTTTCAAAGTCTCTCCATCCTTTTGCCTGGGAAAAAGATGGGACGGTAATTTGGTTTAATGTATTTTTCATTTGTCTATATGAAAACGATAAAGCATGCGTTTACTATACAATAAACATGAAGACACTGGAACAAATACTGTGGTCAAAATGAAGGTTTAAACATAGCATGAGTTTTTAAATCCTATGTAAAAAAGGAGCATTTTGCCATTTGAACACATCGGATTAGTAATGGGAAAATAACTGCTTGCATAGCAATTATCTTTTTTGCAGCAGAGGTATGCTATATAGAAATAACAGACCGAAGAATGCAGTTGACAATCAGAAGCAAGTATTCACAAATCTGTTCAAATATAAATATTATTTTATCCGAGATGATGATCAGTTTGGCCATTTTTTATCAAATTTAGCAGGAGAAGAACAGTTGGGTTCAACATCAGTTCTGCAGGTTTTCAATAAAAGACGGGTTTGATCGGGATCTAGGAAGGTCATTTCAGGGGCTTTTTAAATCTCTGATCTTTAAAACAGTAAAGACCTTTAATAGGAAGTTCTATTGAATCTGTAAAATGCAAACAAATTTGAACAAAAAAAACTGTTGTGACTAACTGGATTATTGAAAATTTGCTTTGCATGACAGGAGGGGTGTCCTTTTTCTCCTTCAACCAGACTCGGGGCCAAACCAATTGCTCCCTCTGCTGCTGCAATTGTGTATTTCCCACAACTTAATGCTGGAGCATCTCAAATCACTACAGAGCTCCTTTAATCTGATGGTAAGGGGGACAGTTTCTGAGATGACCTACCTCCAGGATGTTCATAACAAAGTAGAAAATCAGCAGAAAGCCAGGGGCAAAAATAAGCCGATCCAGTAGCAGACGTTTGACTATGCAGAGCGGGTCTGTTGCGGGCATCCACACCTCCATCAGCTGGTAGAAGATATGGCTCACTGGACCTGTGATAAAAAACCTGAAATACACAGGTAATTTTCCCACAATTGGTGATGCATTTTAGCTCACAATCACAAACCCTTACATGTATTTTCCTGTAATTTAGCACATCAACCCTCAATTTTGTTTCCATATAAGGTCTCACCCAAAGGTTGCATATCGAGCAGCTGCAGCCGGGTCGATCTCACCGACCGGGGCTCCACTCTTGATCTTTTTTCTTGCCTCCAAAATCTGAGACAGAACATTTCCTAAAGCTGAGAGGATGCCACTAAAAATATAAAAAACACACAAGAGAACTCTTTTAATATGCAGCAGATACAGTTATCATAGTATTATTATCCAATTAAACCAGTGTCAAAAACTAGGGGAGGTTTTCAGGGCAGATGCTGATTGGCTACAGAGTGATGACACCAGAGGGCAGTCAGTGGTCAGTGCAAACAAAGGAAATACACTTTGAAGTCAATAACCACATTGAAAACTGCTAACAAATTCCCAGAGGTGGGAAGTAACAAAGTACATTTACTCAAGTACTGCACTTAAGTACAATGTATGCTACTTTATACTTTAATTCCACTACATTTCAAAAGGTAAATAGTGTACTTTTGCTCCACTACATTTATTTTTGTACTTTTGTGGGACTAATAAAGGATTTCTGATTCTGATAGTTACTTTACAGATTTGGAATAATAATGTGAAATATAAATCAACACTTAAATAAGACTTTAGTTACACCTGGAGTATATTCACACACTACCCTTCAGAATACAAAGTCAATAAAACTAGCTGCACCTTCATCAGCTTTGATAACACTTTAATGCATCAATAAAATATAATAATTTACAGTAAAGGTATTTATTTTAATGTGTTGCTACTTTGTACTTCTACCCTAATAAAGTTCCAAGTTAAATAGGGTACTTTTACTCCACTGCATTTATGTATTACATTTAGTTACTTTGCAGATTTGCATTAATGGTGTGAAATATAATCAACACTTAAATAAGACTTTAGTCACACCTGGATTATTTTCACCAGTTACCCTACACAGTATTCAAATATATTAAATAAATAGGCTGCACCTTTACCAGCTTTGAAACCACTTTAATGTATCAATAAGATATAATCAAAACATATAATATATATTATTCTGAAATGGACCAACCCGCATAATGAGTACTTTTCTACTTTAAGTATATTTTCATGCTAATGCTTTTGTACTTTAACTCGAGTAACATTTTAAATGGAGTACCATTACTAGTAAATTAGATTATTCCTACACTCAGATATTTCTACTTGTATTTAATCTGAGTACCTCTGCAGATTGCGACATATTATGTATTATGTAGCAATGTAGCAAACAGTAATCTATACAAAAACACGTTTATTTGTTCTGAATGTCAAACTGTGCAAACAACTTGAAACAAGCACGAGGCTGCAGAACAGTGAAAGTCAGGGAATAAGCAGAGCTACAGACCTCGTCACAGATTTAGTAAGGATGGGGTAATTCTTCAGAAGAACCAGATACTGCTGCAGTAAACGGAAATGTATGGACGCATCCCGGACTGGCAGGCTCTGCACAGGCATTGTCAGTAGTTTAACTGCACAAACATTACCAGACTGACAGGGGCGAAGTTTAAAAGGAGCTTTCCAATATCTTCCTGTTTACGTCATTACGTCACTGGCAGAGCCGCGCCTTTACGTCGACAAGAAGGCGAATTACTTCCTGTTTTTTTTACCCCCAAAGGATTCTACACATGAGGGTGGTAAAGCTCAATTTATTAAAAGGACAGTGTTTATTTTTCTAGTTTTAAACAAGGCAACTTCACTGCATTATGTTTTATATAAATTGATTTCAGAAGTGGGAGATGTTATGGAAGTACTGAGATCTTGTACTTAAGTAAAAGTAGAAGTACCAGAGTTTAGGATACTCTGTTACAAGTCCTGCATTAAAACTGTTACTCAAGTAAAAGTACAAAAGTATTAGCATCAAAATATACTAAAAGTATCAAAAGTAAAAGTGCAGATTCGCCCATTTAAGAATAACATATGTTTGTATTATAATTATTGATGCATTAAAGTGTTATCAAACTGGTAAAGGTGGAAGTTTTAATGACTTTGTACACTGAAAGGTAGCTTATGAATTTTACTCCATGTGTAACGCAAGTCTTATTTAAATGTTGATTATATTTTACATTAAAAAAATATATGTATGCTAAGTAACTGCAGTAAAGGTATTAAATAAATGTAGTGGAGTACAAGTGCACCTTTTACCTTTACCTGTATTGGGGTATAAGTAAAAAAAGAAAAAAGAAAAGGAAATTCTCAAGTACAAGTCTCTCCAAAGTTGTACTTAAGTACAGTATTTGAGTAAATGTACTTAGTTACTTTACACCACTGGTTAATTTGACTTAACTTGACTGAATGTTAATTAAACTCAAGCAACTTGTGTTAGTTTAAGCAAAGTGACAGCTGGTGGAATGACTGACCATCATCATGGCAGACATGTTTACTTGCAGGAAAAGCAGTGGCCTTATTATTTAGCCTTGTGCATGATCCACACGTTATTTTACTAAAACAAAAGAAACCACTAATGTGAAGTGATTCTGAAATGCGATGGGACGTGAACTGCTCCACTTGGTATGTGTATCTGAGGTAGCTGGCTGAGTGATCACATTAAGAAACAATATCCACTATTTAGAACCTCTTTAATAAAACCAACATTTCAATAAAACAAAAGTAAACAGAAAACACAGACATATTTACAATGTTGTAAAAGCATATTGAGAAAGATATATTTAAGAATATTCAGTGTATAGTTAAACACTTAATATGTTCAACTACTGACATTAACTTTTGACTCTCATAAAGAAATATCTGCACATTCTATTGATAAAACAGGAAGCTTATGGGTGGGTTTTGATCTGTAGTTAAGTAACATTCATGTTGAGAACCATGAAAAACAGTTCAAAGAGACTTCCAGTCTATGGGAGACTTTCCCGATTGCACCAGGTACTCGTTGGCCTTGGAGAAATGTTTGCACCCGAAGAATCCTTTACGAGCGGACAGGGGGGAAGGATGCACCTCCTGCAGGACGAGGTGGCGTTTCTGCAGACACAGAAAACATGAACTTAGATGCATGAACATTAGAAATACGCTTTCTTTTAAAACCACAGTGCTGCAGACTAACCCCGTCAATGGCAGCTCCTTTCTTCTGAGCATACGCTCCCCAAAGCATGAACACCAGGCCTTCCTGGTTGTTGCAGAGCCACTGCACGACGGCGTCAGTGAACGTCTCCCAGCCTCTGCCTTTGTGGGAGTTGGCGTTGCTCGCTCGGACGCTCAACACAGCGTTGAGCAACAACACACCTGATTGAGCCAGGACACAGATGGAGAAGACGGCAGTCAGATAATTGCCATCATCTTTGCGTAAACATTCAACAAACTGCTTTTTTTAAAATAACCTTGTTCGGACCATCCAGTTAGATCTCCGTGTTGAGGGTGCTGAAAGCCTTCAATGTCCGTCACCAGTTCTTTGTACATGTTCTCCAAACTACAAATAAAAAGCATCAAAATGTGTGTTAAATATGTCAAAGCATTGCACATGACTGCATTGTGTGATTTTAAGTAAGAAGAAGATCACAGGCAGAGATAATGAACATGTTTTAACCTGGGTGGAGGACGCACTGGCTTTTTTACACTGAAGCACAATCCATGGGCTTGGTTAGGACCATGGTATGGATCCTGGCCAAGAATCACCACTTTGACCTAGAAATAGAGACAGATCTTCAGCAACACAAAATAAGTTGCCACTAACTCGGATTTTCCATTTTTCGTTGCACTTTAATTATCCATGTGTTGTCCTCAGTGCCTGCTGCATTGTGTAGGCGGCTTTTTATGGATTTAGAGCATGGGAGGCGCTACGATATGCTTGTCAATTTATGTCCCAAAAGCTATGAATGCAATGTAATACTGCATGAGCGTAGTGAGAGGGAGGATGTCTCACAATAAATAAATAAAACAGTTTAAGTTTATTGTTCGGGGGTATGTTTGTTAAGATAAGATATACTTTTATTGATCCCAGTTTGGGAAATTATTTTGTCACAGCAGCATGTCGACGCATTGCACATGAATGAAAAGTTAAGGAAAATAGATATAAATAGCCAATGTATGCATGAGCAGTACAAACAAAATAGAAAATAAACCAAACAGAACATGTGTACATATCAACAGTAAAAGATGTTAATCTAGAGTGTCTCTTTTGAATATACAATATCAATGTGCAGATTTACAGATAGAACTGAAGATGGCATACATGTTTGTTGAAGTTAAAGGACACTACAATCGGCGTCAGGCATTCAAACAAGGCTAAATGTCATTTTATTATTGTTTTGACCCTGGAACAGCAACAAACAAAGACACAGAAAAGCTACATGTATGCCAACCTTTAAAACATATTTAGTCTATATTAAAGCTATTTTCTACACATTTGTGCACCTTGTTTTTATATTTATATTATACTGTCTCTTACAATTCCTCAAATTGGGATCAATAAAGTACTTATCTTATTTATGCCATGGATCAATAAAAAATGAAGGGGGTTTAAGGGGTGCAGACAGATAAACTCACATCTCGGATGTCACACATCTGGGTCCAGGTGAAGACTTCTTCAGCAGGAGGGTACACAGTGCAGCTCTTCCTCTCTTGAGAAACAAAATCCATCAACTGTGGCACAGATATAAAGTTATTCAAACTGTTCGAAACACGAGGCTTACTATACGAGCAGTTTTATTCGTTTTTCTCTTACTTTTTTAAAATAAGGCTTTTCAAACTCTACTGACAGTCCCTCTCTCCAGCTTTCCCCAAACCCTGGAGGTGTTTGTGCGGAAGTCCTTTTCTCCATTGCTGCTCTCTTGTTGAGGGCGATCCTCTCCAGCTGATCCGGGGACAGAGGAGCAGGAGACGGGCTGGAAACCTCCGACTCCACCGCCGAGGACTTTGGCTTCTTCTGCACAATTTTGGTGTATTGAGCAAAATACAAAACTTGAGAGAAAGGTGCGCCTTGAGGCTTTAAAAACCTTCGACAATGTAGTACAAACATATCGTAGGGGGCGGACTATTGCACCACGTTTATCAACAATCAAGAACACAGCAGTGCTTGTGAACGCAGCTTGGGTTACACTGCACGTGTCGCGGGAAACTACGGATCCCTGTTTTAAATACTAATGCAAGTACTATCAATGTAAGTGATGTTTTAATATGCATATCTTTTAGCATTACACACTTTACATGAGGCTAATGGTAAATGACAAGTAATATAAATTGTGCTCACCGGGTGTTTTGCATCCTTCTCGGATTCATTTACGTCCTTAGAAATCCTCTTTTTCGAGACTGGAGAGAAAAATGAGTTAATCGTTTTTTGTCCAATCATTTTTGCTGAAACAACTGGACGGTAAGCTAAGGTAAGAGCGAAACGGAGGTGGGCTAAACGGATAACTAAAACCAGCACCCTCTCTCTGGGACTGAAGTGTTCGCGCCAACACGAAGTGACGAACCGGGGTTATGTTAATGAGCTGAGATCTGTTTAAGACACACACTGCTGTTGGGGTTTTCCACAGTTTGTAGCAGGTAAAATAAAGGGTTATGGCTAGAAAGGATCCGTCTTGTGTAAATATGACGTCACGTTCTCGTTGTAACTATTTACATAATGCAACATACACATTAATGCAGCAGCAATATTAATAGAGAAACATCAGACATAATAGTAAAACACTGAAAGGGAACCTTTGATTGCACCAGGAGCTATCTTGGGACTTTTACTGCGACAACGTTGACTTGCCTGTGAATACAAAATAAACCATAGTGTTGGTGATCTACAGTGTTGTCATTCTTCTTTGAACAGCAAGACCGCTAACATCCTATTTCAACAATCACACTCCCTGTCATTGACATCATTAATAGATAGTTTAGCTTCTCACCATCATTTGCTTCGTGTGGCCCACTGATGTTGACGATCGTAACTGAAAGGCTGCCTGACAAACGTAAACATTCAGCCACGTCACTTGCAAACTCTCGCTAGAGTTGTACACAACACGGATCCTTTCTAGCCATAACCAAAGTAAAGGGTCGAGCATTGCTTCGAGAACAATCTATGGTTTTCATCAATTCTGTGTAAAGTTTACCGTGTAATCTATTCTGCGACAAGTTGTATTGGTTATTATGGCTGTTGGTTTTGTTTTACGTTATGCATAAAGGCATGTTGGGATCATTAATGGGCCACATTACAAATAAATGAATCGTCTATTTTGAAAAAGAGTCATTTTCAAGAAAAATGCCAAAATGAATGTGGTTCCATGTTCAGAAATGTGAGGATTTACTGCTTCTTCAGTGTCTTTTATCATAGTAAATTACATGTGTTTACTATTTGAACAGTTTTAACCTTGGGCTCAGGGACAGTTTTCACTATTATCGCACATCATTTTAGACATAACTAGTAATTAATATGAATTAGTAGCTAACAGGTTATTTAATTTAAAAAATAATTGTGAGTTGCGTTATTATACTTAATAATAAAGCACTTAATACAACAAAAAATAACAAGCATAATATTGGTGAGAAGTAAACTTGATGCAGACCCACTCTGAAGATTTGTTTCAGTTATTTATATAAATCTCACAATTGATAATGTTTTATTTTCTTTCGTCATCCAGGCCCTTAACAATCCTTAAACTGATAACCCCAGACAACAGGTGACTGCAATGGAAACGTTTGTGAAAAAACGCTCCTTCATTAGTGAAGCCAGAAGTCCACAGAAGAAGATCAAACTGGAGAGTGATGAGGGGATGGAGCAGGATGAGGAAGATGAGGAGTTTTCTCATCCTGTTCCCTGGCAGAAAATAGAGGCAGAAGGACTAGACTGTGATTATGCTCTGCTGTTCTCCAAAGAAGAAGCAGACAACCTCTTTAAACAGCTGGAAGAGGAGGTGGTGTACTCAACAGGTACAATATCAAACTTTTTCTGTAACATTAGGACGAGTCGTAGTGTACAGTTGAACGATTGTGGCTGTTTGTGTTCCAGGGGAAGAAGCTAAGGTCCAGGTGTTTGGAAAGGTGTACGATATACCAAGAAAGCAAGCCACATATGGAGATGCAGGTCTCACCTACACTTATTCAAGAGTGACACGTTTAGCCAACTCTTGGACTCCAACCTTGGAATATATACGGGATGCTGTCACTAAAACAACTGGACGAGCGTTCAACTTCGTCTTGGTCAACAGGTGAAATTTTTTAATAAAAGCTGGAAAGAGACAAGTTTTAAATTTGTCTCCCTGCTAAAATCTCAATCAATTTCAAATGTTAATCTTGCACTATTGCATTGTTTGGTAAATGGTAAATGGACTGTACTTATATAGCGCTTTATCCAGTCTTTAAGACCCCTCAAAGCGCTTTACATACTACATGTCATTCACCCATTCACACCCATTCATACAGAGCAGTGTACCTTACTCTAGGACCTAACATTCACACACATTCACACACCGTTGGCCATGCCATCGGGAGCAACTCAGGGTTAAGTATCTTGCCCAAGGATACATCGACATGTTGACTGTTTGCAATCTGTTTATGTCTTCTATATTATGTTGCATTGTTGGAGGTGCCGGGTCATAATATTTTCATGTCCATATTTACACTGTAGCTACTGTGCATATGACAATAAAGCCTTTGAATCTTGAATTTTGAATCTTGAAACGTGTTCTTCTCGCCTCCAGGTACAAAGATGGCCAGGATCACATGGGCGAGCATCGTGATGATGAGAAGGAGCTGGACCCCCTCTGTCCCATCGCCTCCATCTCTCTGGGAGCGCCACGAGACTTTATCTTCCGGCACAGAGATTCTCGGGGGAAACAGAGCCTCAGGCAGATTGAACCCGTGAAGCTGGAGCTCGCTCACGGGAGCCTCCTCCTCATGAACTCCCCGACCAACACTTTCTGGTACCACAGCCTGCCTGTCCGCAAGAAGAGTTCCCTGCCTCGCATCAACCTCACATTTAGACGCATCGTGGTTGAGAGAAAGAAATGACCAGCAGGGGGATTAGCAACCTGGCCATTGGTCCAAGAACCTTCTGACTAAGGGACAGTTAAGGCTGAAAGGACAAGTCACATGCTGTTCTTGGCCACATGGACAAATAACGCTAAGCTAATATGGGTTTTTAGCTGAATCTGAGAGACTATAATGACCGCACAAGTCAGGACTGTTTACTTGGACTCTTAAGAATCAGAATATTTTTTACAGTGAACTTATTTGTGTTAAAAATGACCCAAACATCTGACTGACTTGATTTCAAACTATCATTTCAGTAACTTGTCCTCCAGTTGTATGGTGAAGCAGCTGGCTATGTCTCCAAAGAAAGATAGAAACGTTGCCAGAGCGATGGAACACTTTCCTTATTACAAATAAAAAAACGTATTGAAAGGTGCGTTGTGTGCTGTTCCAAAGAAGATGCCCACATTTGTTTTTTTAATTATGGTCGATCTGTTGTCTGAGAATGACTTCGTTCGGACTCAGATTTGGATGGGTTTAAAATGTTTTAAAATTGGCTTCCGATCCATCCCTGACAGATGTTGGCAGTTATCTGTAAATGATGAATCAGAAGATGATTTTGTGAGTCAGCATTTGGCACTAAAAAACACTTGAAATTAGGGATTGTATTTCTTTTTGAGAAATGTACATCTCTACAGAGAAAATAATTAGTTTGAATTATTTGGTAACACTTGAAAGTCTTGTAGTGTTTGGGTCAAGGACAGGTCAGTAAGTGTGGGCTGATCTTCAGCATCTCTGCTGGCACACAATCTCTGACAATGATATTAATAATTATCTGAATATGTAAAAAATAAAACTCTAAATTGATTGATTGATTTTTTAATACCTGAAAACAATCACCTTTACAGATTGCACGCAAACACACACTTTCACGTTAATATACATCAGTGCAAATTGCAAACATTAACAAGAGGTTCTGAACCAGGCCATTTCTCCATTTGACTGGTTTGGTAGGAGCAAATCGGCAGCTTCACGTCATTATTAATATTCAGGATAACTTGCCCAAAGACCTGATTAATACACTTTTTAGCATCAACACCAAGCAAGATGGCTTTGATGCATTATAGTATGTTAACATCATATTTAGCACACATGGCTTAATGTGTTAAACAATAAACATATTGACCATTAAAGACAACATGGCACTTTGACCTCAACTCTGCAAATCATGACAATGTGAGGTCTCTTGGATCAATAGAAACATACCAAATGCAACCTCTTGTGAAAAAAGTCCATAGAAACATTCATTCCAATAGTTTGACATACACTGCTTGCAATGATTAGGCTGATTCGTTTTTATGAGAACCACAGTTGGGGAAAGTTATACCTAATTGACATCATAATATGCAACAAATTCTATTAACGAATACTTACTTTAGCTACTTCAGTGTGAACAGGCAGTGGTTACACAATAACAGGAACATTACACAGCATCATAGAAATGCCAGAGTTCAGTAAGCGTTACACATGAACAATGATTAGCAGGGCTGTCACTTTAGAGTGCACTTGTCAAATGTTCCTGTTTTTTGTCCCACTGAAGCCAAAATGCTGCATGACAGAAACTGTAACACATGTCAAAGTATTGCATTTTGCACGATCAAAGATATTTGACAAAAAAATCCTGCAGTTCCATAATCTTTGGGATTGAGAGCATCCCGCTCTGGAGGAGGCAAAGTGTCCACTCGTGGATTTAATATCAAACCGGGGTTGATGGTTAGTGTCAGTTTTTTCCTTTGGTGAGTTTGAATATTTACCTTATGAAATAAAATCATTATTGTAGCGTTTGCTATATTATTTTTCACATGAAGTTTCAAACTGTCATGATGTTAGATGAAGAAAGATTTTTTTTTTTTTTTTTTCAATCTGCATATTTTAATATTCCCCAGCCCTTCCAACCCTGATTCAGAAGACACAATTCAACGATGTCCAACATGTTGCTGTGATCCATGATGTAAGAGAAACACCACGGTGACCCCAGGATGGCGTTCCTCCCTGGTCTCATTGTCACAAAGTCATAACCCTCCTGACGGCCACACACACACACAGCGGGGACAGTTTGATGGACAGGCAGCAGTCGGTGTTACTCCTCCGAGCGCGGAGCGAGGTCCAGCCTCCGGACTCTCTCGTAGAAGAGCATGTAGGCGTTGGACGACAGCACCTCTTGCAGGCTGGCTTTTCGAACCGAGTCGTCGGACACCCAGAGCCACTGGGAGCTGAAGGGTGAGGAGAGGCGGGCTGAGCAGGGGCTGCGGCGGTACGTCACGAAGTGTCCCGAGTGCATGTCGCCGTGGTGCACCAGCACGGCCGTGAGCTGGAAAAGGTACTCTGTAGAACTGGGAGGAGAGACGCTACAATCAGAACAGATCTGATGCTGCGCCGTGGAGGGCTGCCGTGTCTCCAGCTCCTCTCCAACGCTGCATGTGCACTATCTTTATCGTGTTTTCATTTGTTTTATTCATATTTATGTTGCATTGTTGGAGGAGCCTGTGAACCGTTTCTCATTGCATATCTACACTGTAGCTACTGAGCAAATGACAATAAAGCCCTTTGAACCTTTGAGATATGCAGAACGATGCATTTTAAAGGCAAAGCTTGTATATAGACCCTTATTTCACCAATTTATTATTTTCTTTTTTGTATTTACTTGCACTATTTTTTTCTGTCTTTCAGTTTTATTGTGTTGCACTGTTGGAGGAGCCTGTGACTTAAGGTTTTCATCGTCATAACTAAACTGTAGCTATGCACAGACGTATGACTAATAAAAGCCTTGAACGCCTTATTTCGAAAGCGTATTTCAACAACAAGGCAATTTAAAGCATTAAGACCTAGTGTAGAATAAGCACAATATAAGGTTACATTTAAACAGTTGTTAAAATAGCAAGAGAATGGAATAGGTACAGATACAGAAAAGTATTCACTTTTGACTTAAAGTTAGTAAGGGCTGCAGCAGGCCTGCAGTTTTCTTAGAGTTTGTTCCAGATATATAAAAGCATATAACCTTCCCTGTGTTTAGTTTTAAATAAACGCACTATGTTTCTTGTAAGTCTCTATGAGCCAACAAGAAAAACCTTGTTGCATAGATGCCAGAGGCCTGTACTACGAAGCTGGATTTTCACTTAGCGGGCTAACTTCAGGGAGAACTCGGGGTTTCAAATCCTACGACGCTGGTTCACTTTTTACCGGGCTCGATCTCCATGGTAACTTATGCTGAACGGCTAGCCTGCTCCGGAGCAGGTTAGGTTCCAGGATAAGAGATCAACTCAGTGAAAGCACCGCCTGCTGACCAATCAGAGCTCAGAGTGCAGAGTTTAAAAGCGATCAAGTCATATTACAGGAGAAAGGAAATTCAGAAAAACTTCCGTTGCAGGAAAGACGGCCGGCAAAGATCACCGACTGTGTGAACATGAACATTAATAAAATATCACCTCCCACCTTCAGAGCAATCTGACTATTATAACATTAGCGTTAAGAAAGCTTAATTAAATATCTGCCACAACATAAGTAACCGGATCAGAGTAACATTAAGTACAGTCCGCGGCATATCACATCATAATGTATCATATATCTCCTTATCTGAGTCAGCTGAGCCGTATCTGTCCGTGCAACACTCACAGTGTCACATACTGTATGCAGAAGTATTATTTTAAGCAACACATTAAGTTGACAAAACACTCGAGTCAAATGTAATTAAAGTCTTAGATGGGGCAGTGATATCAAAAACCTGTTAATGTACGCATTCAAACACTTTTTCTTTTACCAGCTGTATTCACCTTGCAGGTGCAGCTATGTGGCTTTGATCCTGGATAAAGTGTTTAAGTCATGGATGTTTAAAGTTTAACTTCTTCATATTTGTCTAATATTATAGTTCACTTTCATTGAGGAAGTATGACGCTGCTCTGTCAGTACGCTTCTCCCAGCGCCATATAGATAGAATCTCTCTATATGGCGCTGGCTTCTCCATGTTTGTGATTGGCCAAATGTTGCTAACCCCGCCCCTTTCATGTGAACGCGCACTCAGCCGGACAGAGAAACCCTGGTTTGAGTTACTGAGTCGATAACCCACGTCGTAGGACCGTTTAGCGAGAGCGCGTTTGTGCATACCCAGGTTAGGTTGAACCGGCTTCGTAGCACAGGCCTCTGGTCTCTGTGCTGTACAGAGGGGCTTTGATTAGCACCACAGCTCAGAATAGCTTGATATGCATTGTATTCATTGTAATGTTGCATCTTGACATTGAGGTTACCTGAAGTCATTTGTGAAGCCGTGCTGTGGGTTCAAGCCAGGAGACTGAAGAAACACAGAGGAAAATGTTCCGTTGGAAAAAGGTTTGTTATTGTTGTCCGGATGCTCTGCTCCTGGAAGACAAAAGAGAAACAAAATGCATGAAGACAAAAAAATGGATTCTGAAGCAAATGATATCAAAGAGTTCAGGAAACACACCAGTGCCGTTAGCCGAGAGCTTTTCCGTGGAATCGTCTGAACCTTCTGCCTTTTTGGGGTTCAGAGCACATTTGATCCGCTGACTTCTGTGTGTGTGAGCGTTGTGTTTGTAGCGGCCCATCGAGAGATACTCTGTAAACTGCACATGCTCCGGTCTCTTGATGGGGGAGCCTTCGTTGGACCACGTCAGCCTTTGTAAATGGATGCAGAGGCATTGGGGGAGCTAGCAGAGGGAGGAAGAAGGGAAAAAACTTCAAACATCTTTCACTAAGAAATAAAAGGGAAGTTTTGATCTACTAAATTGGGCACAAACAAGCTTTCACAGTGTATTATTAATCAGGTAATTGCATAGTGATATTAATATAAATGACAGTCACCTTTCCCAGTTTAAGCTGTTTAACAAATGTTGTCCTCTGGCTTCCAAGAACTTCGCCATTTACTGAGGTCCCTTGTTGAAGCTGAGGGGAAATGAGACAAAATAAAAACAATACAAACATTTGTAGGTTTTTCACAAGAGTTGCCTCGCTTTGATTCTATTCTTATTTCTTAAGTTGACTACCAGAAGTAGGCAAGACAGATACTTCAGTGTACCTTGGTGCAGTTTTCACAATCCACTTCTTTGATGGTTTCCGAAGAGATAAAATGTTGAAGACACTGATCTAGAGAGACAGGTCGACCCTGATGACAAACAGAACAACAAAAATCTGTATTGAGTTGTGATACCATAATAACTTTTAGTATTAACGTGTTCCTAAAATCTTTCTTACCCACTGAGGCAAAGGGATGGACAGGGAAAGGCTCTCAAATGAGTCGTACCGCACCGGACTCTAACCAAAAGCAAAGGAGAGGAATAAATCAACAAAGAAAAAGTACCACAACCCTTTCCTGTCCGAAAAAAAACGGAACACCTACTTGTTGTCCGCAGCGCTTGCATGACATATTGCTTGTTAAACAACCATGAAAAGGATTCTGAGACTTCCAAGGACTTGGTATCGGATGCAGAGGGGCTGAAAAAGTCAAAAGGAATACAGATGAAATAAGTTCCAGTTTGATATTCACATCTACATCATTTCATGTTTCTTTACCTCGACTTCTGCAGGTCATAGTTTTCTCATCTTGATCAGGAATGCTCTGGTATTAAACAAACACATACACTGATTAACCAGATTGTTATTTGTGACACTCTTAAACACTGCTGCAGTTCACATACTAACATTTCACTTTCATAAGGGTGTAGGAGGCAGAATTTGGTTTGAAATGGTGCTTCCCTCCATACAACCGATGCTCCAAAGTGCAAACTGATTCTCAACCTTTTATAAGTGAAGGCCAACATATACCTTCCTGAACAATTGAGAAAATAAGTAATTAAACAAAAAAGGAGATCAAATAAACTGGGCTGTAAATAGGCCTTTTGCCACCATCAGTGTTAATGACCAAAATCAATATTCTGCTAACCCTCACCCATCACTGGCAGCCATTAGGAATCCAAATGTAATGTCTTAAGGGTCACATTTCCTTTGGAGTTTGACTGGCGCCGTCTGGTCTACAAAATCCATTTTTTGTTTCATAAAACTGATCGATTGCCTTGACAGTTCAAGGCAATCGATCAGTTTTATGAAACAAAAAACGGATACATAATGTGTTAGCTTTGGCATGGTGACTTTATTTCATGTTTTTTTATTTATTTGTTTTCTCTTCGGCACATTAAAACATTGATTTTTTTTATTCAACGACGTTACAATTTGTCATAACCTCCACGGCCACTAGATGGCGCGCTGAGGCCCACTGGCTGAGGGCATGGACTGTTTATATCAGTCTATGGTTATACAGTATATTAGGTGCAGCTTCTGTAGAGCATGTGAGTGCTGTTTTAAGATAATGAGAGAAACTTGCCTCGAGGGACTGCATGTCAAACAAGGGAACGATTTTCGACTGACGATCCCGCTCCTCATCCAGAGAAGACGTAAGAACATGAAAGAGCTCATGTGCATCCTGAGAGGGGACGGACAAACAAACAGACAGAAAACGGTCAATACATGAAACAATGCACCAAACATCATGTATGAAAATATCAAGGAAACACCACCTAAAACCATTATTGACTAACCTGCTCTTCAAAGGAACTGATGTGCCAGCGGTACAGTCGGAGAACATCCAGGAGGCACCCGGCATCGAGAACATCTTCCTCCCCCGGCTCGTCTCTGGACAGACCTGTCAGAGCAGTCACCATCACCATCCTCATTAGAAATATGAATGAACACCGCACGTTTACTACGCTCTGGTGACTTGTGGAACAGAAAAAACGATACAATGACTTTAATATTTAAGATTCTTACTTGCTAATGTTTATCTCTTTACTGGCTTGAATGTCTTTGCTTGGCTAGAGAATTGTCCTTTTTAAGAAGATTCTTACAATGTTATTTGTTACACTCTATGTAACAGTTTGACCTATAGCTTCCTGATACTGCCTCCCTTACTGCTAGCATGCTCCTTTCATTATCAAGCTTGACCCCCCCTTTCTTCTTTCTCTGTGTTTAAACGCAAACTCTATTCTGCGTCTTTCACTCTGCAGACAGTTTGCTTTCTGACTGAACTATCATATCAAATATGACAAAGACAACTGAATGGTTAGATTCTTTGTCCACATTGGATAAATACCACACTTGTTAAACCATAGGCTGGTTGTATATACCATTGAGTAGCTGGAGCAGTGTCGTGGACAGCTGATTGTCTTTGCAGGACTGGGTTGGAGGCAATCCTATTACCGTCTCCAGCCACCGGATGAAAGACGGACATGCTGCCAAACCCTGAAGCAAAGAGTTCAGGAAGCAGGTGTTGCCTAAGTTCAACACACCAGGAACCATACCTGAGGGAGAACACAGGTTGTTGTAAGTTCCTGATCTTCAACCGGTTCTCTGCATATAGTCTGTATGAAACGTTCCCTCTGACTCTTACCTCTCTTTCTCTTCCTTCTATCTGTAATTGGGCCCCACAACACATAGACTCCAGCTGCAACCGCAGCAGCTACCCCCCCGATGACACCCCAGTTCTTTATCATTTTGTTTCTGAAAAGAAAACATTATGTTAATGACGCACAATGGATGATTTTGAATGAAGGGGATATACACAACAGGTGATAAGAATAAGTAAGGCAGGATGGTAGCAGGTAAATATACACTTTCATACATCAGTGTTCTCGATTACGATGCAATAATGACACTGATGTGTTTTTCCAGTGCCCAACACCTGCATCTCCAAAACGATCATAAACTGGCTAAAACTGTACCCACACAAAAATTCACATTTGATCAGAATTAGTTTCAGGACTTATTCATTAAAATGTTTTTAGATAAAGCCGAGTATACCTAACAAACTGACAAATCAGAATATGTGTGTTGATTAAATAGTTCAGTTCACTAAGAGGTTAAAATAATAAAACATAAAACACCCTGATAAGCCGTCTGGCACTGCCGAATAGAGAGCACAAAGCAAATAGTATTTGTGATGTAATCTTATCCATACACGTTAACCTTTGACCGTTTCTGGGTAAAAAAAACAATAAAAAAAACAAACATTGAGCGAATAAAGATTAAAACAAAGTCAAATAAATCTTATTTAAGTAAAAGCACAAAGGTATTATCAGCTAAAAGTACTTAAACTATGAAGAGTAAAAGTCCTCTTGTTGCATCAAGTAGCATTTTACTGTTGTAGACAAACAAAGTTCTGACTTTTTGTAATATATTTGAATAATTTGACTCTTTTGTGATATAAGGGGTGGCCCCTAGTGATGCATTTTGTTAAAGGTAGCTAAAAGCTGTTATATAAAAGTAGCGAAGTAAAGTCTACTTGTACTCCACTACATTTATTTAATACCTTTAGTTACTTTGCAGATTTGGATAAATAATTTGAAATATAATCTACACTTAAATAAGACTTTAGTTTCACTTGAATTAAAACTAGCTGCACCTTTACCAGCTTTGATAACAATTTAATGCATCAATATTTATAATAAAAAATCATATATATCATTCTGAAATGGACCAATTTGCATAATAAGTAATAAGTAATACAACATGTTGATGACAATAGTTGTGTACTTTTACTTGAGTCAAATGTTGAATACAGGACTTTTACTTTCAACAGAGTATTCATTTCCTACACTCTGGTACTTCTACTTTTACTCAAGTACAATATCCGAGTACGTCTTCCACTTCAGTTTCTTCACACCTCTAAGTAGAGTACTTGAGTAAATTTATTGTTTACTTTACACCTTGCGTGTATAACTACCACTACGAAGCAGCTAACACCACCATTAGCATGCAGCAGCAGCAGAGCTAGCTTTAGGCTAACTTACCGACAACATCGAGGTTAATAGTGTGCCCTCGACTGCTCTGTTGCCTCCTTTGATACAGACCCAAAGCTACTATCTAGAAATATAAGTGACACTTCTCATTGCTGTGTTTCTCGTTAGCAGGTTTAGCAACTTAACCCGGACTCAGTGGGTGCGCATGTTTCACTTTAGGTCGAACGCGTCATGACCTGCTCAACTCCTGACCCCTTGCACTATAAATAATCTGTATGTGATGTTTCTGCCAGAGGAGAGCTTCTACCTGACGATTTGTCCAGAGCCAAGAAACTCCTTCACAAGCTTATCAGAGCTTTCAGGTCTGCACCACAACATCCTGCTGCTTTCATGGCGGAACTCCAGTTTGTGGGGCCATGTCTGGTTTCAGGAAGGACATAATGGGAGAGAGCACCGATGTGTTCACACTTAACAGTCCGACCAGCAAAATGCGTGTTGCGCACAGGTTGCGCACATCAATGAAATCATTAGAGAACTCACCGCTGAAGAAGCGTACCGAGATGCTGAGGTGGATTGTTTCATGACACGGTTTATTCTTTAGATTTACTCTCTCTCTCAAGGAAGGGCTGGCAATATATTTCTGAAGTTGTTATGAGTCTTAATACTGTTCGAAATGTTTGGAAATAAACAACAACAGAAGTTCATAACAACATCCGGAGAATATACTTATTTTTAAATGAATGCTGTAATAAAAATTTTTTTTTTTTTAAAACACGGTTGCTTAGATACCACCATAATTCCACATTCTGCCTTCACATTAATGTTTATTTGCTTTTTTGTCTAGCCTGTTGGTATTTTATTTGTTTTCTCCTCTGCAGCATTTGCTCTATCTCTGGGATCTTTACTTTGAATTTTTTCATTTTTTATTTTATTGTAATTTGTGTTCCAATTGTTTTAATGCAATTAAAATGCGTGTATCAAGCATTATGAATTATCTTTGTTTTAATGCACTTTCCGAAAAACAAAACATGTACAAGGCATATAAACTTCAGTTATTGTCTAAAGTACCGAGTAGGTTTTACATTACAAGAAACATACAATAGACATACTAAACAATACATAATGGGAAAGTACAAGGTCCAGAACAGGAGGAGCAATATATGAATGGTAGATGTGGAAAAGTAAACAATACATGTATTTATAGCCATAATAAAATAAGGCTACGACAAAAAGTAGGAGTCAGAATCAAGTTTGACAGGTACGTTTACATATACAAGGAATTTTCTCTGTGTTTTTAGATTATTTTTACATTTACATTTGGTGTAAATATTTGTCTTTATTCATTTGTAATGTTATGGTGTTTTTTATATACATTTACTTACTGACTTACTTATATTTTTGACCTTTTAAACCGTATTTTCTTATGTCGTTTATATTTACACCACCAAAAACCAAAGCAAATTCCTTGTATTTGTAAATGTACCTGGCAAAAAAGATGATTCTGATTCTGACATTTTAGGCACATTTTATTATGGCTTTTTATTTATTGACGTCAATTCAATTCAATTCAAAACCTTTTTTTATCCAGGTGAAATCCCATTGAGATCAATGATCTCTTTTTCATGGGAGACCTGCAGCAGTAGGTTCCACATGAAGACATACAAACATAAACACGTCTACCCCTGATGTGAACTTCTTTATATAAAAAATATATGATGTTAATATATGTTCTTGAATAAATACATAAGAAAGTGTCAGATCCCCCTGGGCTCATCATCCTATCCACTCCCCCCCCCCCCCCCCCCCCCCCCTTCCTGTGTCTCGCGGTGAGTCGCGCAGGGCGGCCTCTCATTGGCTGAGGCGGGCTCGCTGAGCAGGTAGCTCTCCTCGGTGCTGAAATCATTCGCAGCTCGTCGTGATAATGTAAACGGCGATGATCCCGTCAGCCAGAAAACATCAAAATGGACGATGATCTGTTCCAACTGAGACAGCTGCCGTGAGTAATACTTCCATCGGAAAAACATTGGTGCCTTTGTTTGTTTTTTATTCACTCCATTTCCCACCGTGACAGCATGTTTGGCGGACGCGTCGCCCTCTGACAGCCTCGCGTCGTCTGATTAGCTCTCTGGACCACAAATAGCCTCAAATTCCTTAAAAGCAGCAGTCATTCATTTTACAGTATTTGTGCAGTTATAATAAAAATTCATGACAAATAAATTAAAACAACTTAACATGTTCACATGCATCTAGCAGTTTGTTTCGCATTTCACTTAAGAAGACTATTTTGTTTTTGTTTATTAATACTAAGCAGTTTTGCTCTGATTTCTAAGCTAAGTTTGGTGTGAACTTAATTAATTAAGTAATTGTGTTTACTGTCATGACTCAGTGCCTTATGTGATTTATTTCTCTACTGGAGCCTTTTACATTTAGCTGAAAGCTGGCCGTCATGAGGGACATTTCACTAGACGTGCAGTCAAATAACGATGTCTTTCCACAAAAATAACACAACATAATTAAAATGTGAATCGTTTAATGTACTTGTTTGTTAATCAAATATTTACAATTATGGATTTGGAATAAGCACAACAAAAGAAAGAAAATATATATTTCCAGGGAGTTGGATATCACTTGTATTTCCTCATAAAGAACTTGAAAATGAAAATTATAGTGTTTTACAGTACAAGACACACATTTCATCTCACAAACTCATCTTCATCAGTGACTCCCCTTTTCCAGTCTATGTCATGTGATTACAGTGATTAGGACCTCACTGCCTCTATCACAGTTCTAGTATAGTGTTTCATCCTTAATGAACCATCATTATCTGCATGCTGAAGACGATTATAGCTGTAAACAACATGCACATCTCAGTGCTGAGCAGAAAAGTGCAGAGAGCTCTCAGTTGGCCTGACATGGTTCCCCAATAGGATGGTATTACCACCCATTCACAAAATCACAGCCGGAAAAACCTCATATCACCTAGGCAACAGCCTCGTCTGCACTCAGCTTTGCCCTGGCACTCGATTTCTGACTCCCCTGATCAGGCATATTGTAGAGATGTTAAATATCCTATGCTTTTACTTTCTTTTTGTAGTGTTGTCCGCTTCCGTCGTACAGGTGAGAGCATACGCTCAGAGGATGATGGAGAGAACAGAGAACAGGTTATCAGGATCGCCGAGCAGACTGATCTGGAGTCTGTGGCTCTTACAGACGGAGCTCCGGTTCCTCGGGAGTTTGCCAATCCGACTGATGGTACAGTATGACTTCAATATACGATACAAGTTTGCACATACATACACAGACAACATACTGACACTGACGCTCTTTTGCACAAACCCCATGGCCGACATTTAAACTATACATTACAATTGTTTGTTGAAAAGCTGAATGTAAATTGGTAGGAATGACTGTTTGTATATCAGCCTTCTTGTAGGAACCCTACATCTCCTACCATAAGGTAAGAGCTGGAAGTCTGGATGGACGATGTGGGTCGGATAAGATGTCATTTTTCTTGCCTGTAAACTCATACTCACCTTCCCAAAGGAACGTGATTTAAGACAATAAATTACTTTTTAGATCTGTTTCCAATGTTACATGAACACCATCATCAGAAGAATGCAGAGAATACCAATTGTTTGATCATTCAGACGTGTGATGTCACAGACCTAACGATGTTTCCAAGATACCACATTATTACATATCATCGTCCAATGCGCTCACACTCAGGTGTACAGCTTCAGGTTCTGACAGAGGAGAATGTTTATGCTGATTTCTTGAATACCGCTTTAAATACTTCTTCATTCCCCCAGACACATTCATGGTGGAGGATGCCGTAGAGGCCATCGGCTTTGGGACCTTTCAATGGAAGCTCTCCATCCTCACTGGTCTGGCCTGGGTAAGAGCCGCTCTTTGAAAATACACGGTCACTTGCTGTCTGTGTATACATCTTATGTGTCTCTGTGTTGTCTGCTGTTTGCTCAGATGGCCGATGCCATGGAGATGATGATCCTCTGTATCTTAGCCCCTCAGCTCCACTGTGAATGGAAGCTGTCCAGCCTCCAGGTGGCACTTCTTACATCGGTAATGGCTCTAATGTTTGTAAAGTGCTCTTGCTTGCAGGGCTATGACTGTCCTGATAGTTATTGGCTAAGTGCTTAGGGATTGCTTAAGTGCTTGTATTGAACAGTGACAACCTTGAGAAAAAGTAGGAAGTGTGATGTCATTAGGTGACATGCACAATTATGATTTGAATGACCATCAAAAGCATATTCA